>NC_067478.1:17957700-18268950 GCF_947179515.1 Apodemus sylvaticus
TCTGGGGAAACCAAGTCCCAGAACCTAGGGGAGAGGGAATAAATAGTAATAAAATCTGCAGTGTATCAAGAAGAGATTTCTGCAGAATCAATGGCACAATATCCAGGCTGTCATGTTTCAACCTGAGGACCCTTCATGACACTGCACCTTATTTTCATGTCCGAGCCAGCGGTTAGCAGGATAGGGTTTCCATCTGCAGGGCTGCAGTAGATGCCATGGACACTGTGCGGTGAAGGCTGGAAAGACAGAAACACATGGTCACATAAAAGACAAATGACGTCATTTTTAGTAGAAGTGAGTCAACTGTCAATAGCTATACAAGCACTTCATCCGTCAGACATATAGCCTGTGGAATTGGACTCTCATCTTTTGGGGGAACTTCAGGATCTAACTGCTTTGAAGGCCTAGAGGACAGAGTGCTTACACAGCACAGGCAAGGCTCTGAGCTCAGTCTCCAGGGTCTCCTCAAGCTGAGCATGGTGGTGCACACCAGTAGGTACAGTGCTCTGGGAAGAGGCAAGAGTCACCAGCTCAAGGTCAGCTTGGGCTGCACTCTCTGGTCCTGTCACAAACCGTATAAAACCATTACTTCAGGGCTTCTTTGTATGAGACCTAAGTAAGGGGTGTGTGAGAGAAGAAACCTTTCCTACCTTAGCTTACTTGCCAAGATATTCCTGGAAACACAAACAGTAGACAAGAGCATTCATACAAGGTACGGACGCTCAATTTGCTTTGGGGTTCTGGCCCAACACTAAATCTAGTTGTTTACTCTTATGGTCTGACCAGGAGCTATGGCTCAGTGACACACACAGACTCATTCACAAGAGAACCAGAGCACAGATCATTAGCCTGGGAAAAGATCAAAATTCAAAGTGTATTTTATAGTTAATGCATACAGCTTTTCAGACCACCATGTAAAGGCAAAAATCCTAAGCCAGGGGAACCCCTGCATATGTAAGAAGACTGCATTCTTCATTAATAGGCTTTGCCTAATTTGCATCTACAGGAGCTCCAATGTGAGATCACAAACAGCCAATGGAGCAGGCCCTGCAAGCTAAAAGAATTGGAAAACACACAGCAATGGTCACATAATGTTCATGTTATTAAGAACACAAGTTAGATATAACTAAATGTGTAATAAAATTCATGAGAGATCATGCTGGATAAAGTGCCTAAAGATGCTTAGGACAGAGGTAACAATCATCCTTTGCAGTAAACACCGGTGACATACCTGTAACTCGGACAGTGGAGGTGCACTGCTGGCCCAGAGAGTCAGTCTCCTATCGCCAGTCTCCATGTCCCACATGGAGACTTCATTGTTGCCCTGAACAGCTGAGAGACAATGGCAAGAACTGTTAGCTCTTCTGTCACATCTTGGTAGCAAAAGCAAGACAGCCTGTGTCTATTTCCAACCTGCAAGAAATACTAATACTCTTAAAATAACATCATGACTTATCACCAGACTGGGTGAGTTAAAAAGTGTTCTTGATAGCCCAACAGTTAATATATATGCTGCACTCCAGCCAGGTACTGAAGAGACTATGGGGCAGAAAGGCAAATCATAGCTTTGCCCTCAAGAATGTACAGTATAGAGAGAGAAAGGAAAAAGACAAGACCCGTGAGACAGCATGATGGCGAGAGCGAGCAAGCGCCGAGCTCCTCCTGTACTCAGGCCGAGGAAGAAGCAGCACATCTCGTGAGCTGAGTCGAAATGTTCTAGCCAGGCCCAAAAAAGCAGCAGATGCCGCAGCAGGTGGCCGATTTCAGGCAGACTACAGAGTAGGCAAGAAATATACATGCGCAAAAGCCCAGGGTGTTTGGTGGCAGGATTTGTGTGAGAGGGAGGGGAGGCCAGTGGGAAAAGCAGAGAGCATGGGCTGACACACTCTGCACTGGGTAATGATGCCGCCGGCGGGGGCCACAACTGTCCCAGGACTTAGTCACATGTCATGCACAGAGCTGGCACTATTCACTGGCACTGCTATGGGCAAGTGTGAGGCTGGAGCAGACAAGGGGGTGGTAGGAAAAGCTTGGGAGTGAACGGCACATGCCACACTCTCAAGGTTGGCCCGCATGAATAGCACTTGAGGGTCCTGTACTATCCGGCTCCTACGTGTATTTGACCCTTAGCAATCTAAAAATAAGAAAATCGTCCTCAAATAGTTCAAGTTCCTACTCCTAAGAACCTGTAAATGTTGTCTTAAAAGACAAAGTGATTTTCAAAGATATAATTAAGAACCTTGAAAGGGGCCAATTATTCAGGATTATCCAATGGGCCCTAAATGCCTTTAAGAGGGAGGCAGACTTGTGACTAACAGCAATGGGCCTGTTATGCTTCTGCCCTGAAGAGAGGACATTGGCCAGTGTAGGAAGAGAAACAGGGAAGTCTAACCAGAGCCTCCATGTGGCCCTGCGACCACGATGGCTCCACCCACAGCACACAGCTCATAAGTCACCAAGTATGAACAGCCTTGGTAGGGGAGAAAGATCACCTCATGCAGCCTAACTCTATCCTGCACCTCAAAATTCACTGCTTGGGATTAGAAAATGGCTCATTTGGTAAAGTGCTTGTTACACAAGCCCAATGACCCATTGCTGATCCCTAAATCCAAGTAAAGAGCCAGATGCAGCAGCGCACATAATCTATGTCTAGAATCCCCACATCCTTACAGCTGGTGATCGGTGAAGACGAGAGACTCACTTGGGAGCTCTAAGTCATCTAGCCTAGAGGACATAACTCAGCAAGAGAAACAACAGTGGCTCTGCCTCAGAAACAAGGCAGGAGAAGTAACTCCAGAAAAGGTCTCTGCCCCCGCCCCCCAACGTCACTGTTCCTCTCCAGGCTTTTCCGGCCAATGTCTTTGTAAACTCCAATATCCAGACCTCCCAAACACCTCCTTCCACGCAACTACTAAGCACACATCTTATGCTGTGCCAAGCTCTCTGCCCACGCCTTTGTAACGGAGCCTTTAGAGAGAACCTCCCCTTGAACAAGCTTGTCTTGTTAGAACCCTAACTGGATGGAAGAGCCCACAGGTAGACCCAAGGTAGAACCGGCTGTTCTGTGGTGTATGATCAGTTCTTCCATCGCTATGACCCAGCAGAATGACTCCGGGGTTGACTTTAGCTCACTCTCAGTCCAGCACGGCAAGGAGTAGAGCAGAGCGGCTCCCACCACAGCTGCCAGGAAGCAGGAGAGGCGCGGAGCAGCTGTGCTGGCTGCTGGAATCCCTGCTTTCCCTGCTTTGATTCTATCTGGATTCCACCATGTGAGCTGTGCATGAGAAAGAGGAGGACCAAAGGGAACCCTAAGATTGCCAAAAGCTCTTATCTATCAAGCTAAGTTGTCCTGCCAGACTGTGTTCGATGCTTCACTTCAGTTCTTGAACTATAAGGTATTTTCAACCATACTTTATAGGTAAAAAATAATAATTTCAAAGATATGTCCAAGTGAGGCTGGAGAGAAGGCTCAACAGTGAAGAGCGCTGGCTGCTTTTCTAGGACTCAGGTTTGCTTCTAAACATCCATAAGGCAGCTTACAGTGGTTCCTAACTCCAGGCCCTGGTGATAGGACACCCTCGTCCGGCCTCCAAGGTCACTGCACACACACAGTGCAGACAGGCATGCAGGTAACACACATATACACATTAAAGACAACTCAGGGACCAGCACAGAGTGTCCATGACGGAAAGGAAGAGATGTGTGAGAAACACAGGGCAGGTCAGAAAACATGACAACTTGGGAGGAGTCCACATCCCTTCTTACATTCCTAGGAAGACCCTGGAGGTCTTAACAAAAAATAGGGGGCACAGGAGCTGGAAAGAAATGCAATGAAAGATGAGAGACGGTGGAAGAAGGGAGTGGGCAGAGGGAAGGCTGATGGTGCGTGTGGGTTTGCAACTTAAACACAATGGTGAGCAGCTTCCAGGTTAAAGCAGAAGCAAGCACATGATTCAGATGTAAAGTAAAAACTCTGACAAGAGAGGGTCTCAGCCACGCCACACAGTGCAGCCCCGGCCCGAGTGCCAGCCTGCTGCTTACCTGCGATCACCCAGGACTGGTACAGGGGGTGCATGGAGAGGCGCCGGATGCGAGCTCGGGAGGGATGACAGTGACTGGAAATCGGCAACTGGAACCGCATGTCCCAGCACGCCATGGCACCGCTGCTCGTGCCTCAAATTTAAAAGGCACAAACCATTAACATTGAAGCAAATCACACACAGCACTGCATTCACAACTATGACAGTATTACCTCTGAAAGAACACATTTTTTAGATTTTTGTTTAAGGTGGGGGGGTCTCATTATGTCACCCTGGCTGGCCTCAAAATCCCAGAGATCCACCTGCTTCTACCTCCTGAGAACTGGGATTAAAGAGATGCACAACCTCCCCTAGCTCTGGATAAATTGGTTTTAGAACTGCCTTGGTCACTTCTGGAAAGGCTTTGTCGCCAGGCCCAGTGTCAGAGGCCTGTAATCTCAGCTACACTGGAGGCTGAGGCCTACCTGGACTAAAAAGCAAATTCAAGCCTGGGCAACTTGGTGAACCTATGTTTCAAGATAAAAACTAAAAACAGGATTGGGGGCACAGCTGAGCAGTAAAGCACTTGTTGGGTGTGCACGACCCCAGTATTGCCAAGAAAGGGAAGAAAAAAAGGCTTTGTTCCCATGAGGCTGTCTCCACAGCTTCAAACAGCACCCACAGTTGCCAAATACTAGTAATAACATGCTTATCATAATGCAATTACAGTACTGTCTAATGAATGCGAATTTAAAATGAATAATTCATTAAATACTGACATTGTTATTAACTGCCAAAGGCACCCACAAAACCAAATGCGGTTGAGAGGATGAGGCTGAATCTGCCAGCCAGAGCATTCAGACTGCCTGAGATCATATAGCATCACTGATACCCAGTGATTACGGCAAAGTCCAGTGAGAAAATGGTTGTGTGTGCATCATTAGCTCCTAGTCATCTCCATGTGTCCTCTGTTCCACAGGTTTCTGTAGACAGGTATGGGTGTCCAACCACACAGGAAACGGGCTGAGCACCCACACGATCATAGCATTCTACTACTAATGAAGAATGGACCCCATGGAACAGAGCCCGGCAGCAGAGCAGAGCAGAGCACATGATTGGGTTGGTCTCCAGTTCCACAGGAGGGCAGCTGCATCTCTCCATGTCTCTTTGCCATACTCCACAACAGTTGCGACAATAGCCACAGTGGCACCACTGCCTCCTCAAAGCTGCTCAGGGTGCCCATGACATCATTTTCCTTTGTAAACCTGCTAGCTACGCACTATCCGGTGTTATGAACTGCTTTGGATGCTGCCATCTTCCAATAAGTCAAACTTAATTCAGTAAAAGGTAGATATCTAATGATGATGCAGTGTAAACTAAGGACTCCCGAAATCTAAACTCAAGGACAGAAACCCTTAACTCTGCTAGGTATGGGGGGAAGAAGAAAACCTGGCATTTTCAAGGAGCACATCGGAGCACTCTGCAGGGGAGGGGCCTGGGATGGAGCTCTGTTGGCCAAGTTCTTGCCTACGATACAAAGTCCTGCCTCCAGCTCCATGAGCCAAACACTGGGAAACAGAGGCAGGGGGACCAGAAGGCCAAGGTCATTCTCAGGTAGTTTGAAACCAGCCTGAATGCATTAAGACCCTGTTTTAAATAGGAAAGAAAACAAACCCGCACAAAACGCTGTGGGAAAAACATGACTTTTGAGGAAAGGAAAGGGGAGACGGGGCAAGCCATGTCGTTTCTTGGAAGGAATATGCCTTACTGACTGACAGAACAGTGACAGCATATAGAACTGTCAGTATAATGAGTGACAATGTATTAGGTATTTCAATTACTATAGATTTTAAATATTTTTGCCACAAAATATGACAGATTTCTTAATTACCTGTTTAATCATTCATCAATATAAGCAGGTATCAAACTATCACAGTGTATCCACTAGATACATAGTAGTACTGCAATTAAAACTAGAATTTTCATAAATCATCAATCCCACTCACCAGTATACCTGAGAAAAATCAAATTAGAGTTCCCACAAAAACCTACTTATAAATGCTTATAGAAAATTTATTCAGAAAAGCCCCAAACTAGAAACCATTCCACCGTCCAGCTAGATAATGGCTGTGCAGTACACAAATTATCTATTTTAAAAATGAAAAATAACTTAAAACTCTGCATACACGAAGGCAATCGGAAAGTCTTATGAACTGCATGTTTAGTGACAAACCATGCACTGTGTGATGCCCTGTCTGTGGCATTCTGGAAAGGGCAAGGTACAATGGAGACTAGATGAGTGGTTCTACCCTGGTTAGACAACAACAAAAGCTCCCGAGGCCGTGGTGGAGGGGAGGCCCTGGCTCACTGCTGCTGGGAGTACAAACTGGAAGAGCCACTCTGAAGTCGGTGAGGAGGTTCCTCAGAAGTCGAGAAACAAAAGATCTTCACCAATCCTACATCAGATAGAGGGCTAATATCCAATATATATAAAGAACTCAAGAAGTTAGACTCCAGAAAACCAAACAACCCTATTAAAAAATGGGGTACAGAGTTAAACAAAGAATTCTCACCTGAAGAACTTTGGATGGCAGAGAAACACCTTAAAAAATGCTCAACTTCATTAGTCATTAGGGAAATGCAAATCAAAACAACCCTGAGATTTCACCTTATACCAGTCAGAATGGCTAAGATTAAAAATTCAGGAGACAGCAGGTGTTGGCGAGGATGTGGAGAAAGAGGAACACTCCTCCACTGCTGGTGGGGTTGCAAATTGGTACAACCACTCTGGAAATCAGTCTGGCGGTTCCTCCGAAAACTGGGCACCTCACTTCCAGAAGATCCTGCTATACCACTCCTGGGCATATACCCAAAAGATTCCTCAGCATGTAATAAGGATACATGTTCCACTATGTTCATAGCAGCCCTATTTATAATTGCCAGAAGTTGGAAAGAACCCAGGTATCCCTCAACAGAAGAGTGGATGCAAAAAATGTGGTATATATACACAATGGAGTACTATTCAGCCATTAGAAACAATGAATTCATGAAATTCTTAGGCAAATGGATGGAGCTGGAGAATATCATACTAAGTGAGGTAACCCAGACTCAAAAGATGAATCATGGTATGCACTCACTAATAAGTGGATATTAACCTAGAAAACTGGAATACCCAAAACATAATCCACACATCAAATGAGGTACAAGAAGAACGGAGGAGTGGCCCCTTGTTCTGAAAAGACTCAGTGAAGCAGTATAGAGCAAAATCAGAACAGGAAAGTAGGAAGGGTTGGGTGGGAAAACAGGGGGAGGGAAGGGGACTGATGGGACTTTCGGGGAGTGGGGGTCCAGAAAAGGGGAAATCATTTGAAATGTAAATAAATATATCAATAAATTTTAAAAAATAGAAAAAAAAAAGAAAAAAGAAAAATTGGACTATGGGTCCGAACAAAAAAAAAAAAAAGAAGTTGAGAAACAGAACTGCCATATGACTCAGCTATGCTAATCTTGGGCAAATACCCAAAGGACTCTACACCTTCTTCCTACACAGACACCTGCCTATCCATGGTCACTGCTGCTCTCTGTTCAGGGTAGCCAGGAAATGGAAACAGCTTGGTTAATGTCCATTAACTCTTGAGTGGAGAGAGAAAACTCAGTACCTTACACAACGAACTTTTATTCAGCTGTAGAGAAACCCAGAATTAGGAAATGTGGAGGTAAATGCACGGAACCAGAAACATCATACGTAAGTGACAGAGATCTCACTCATACACTGCAAAGCCTTAGATTTGTGTTAAACCTGGAATACCTACGAGTCAGGGAAACTACAGAGGGGCCATGGCGTGGGGAGGAGCATCTGGACAGAAGGAAGAGAGAAGCAAGCTGGTGACATGACTGACCTGACGGGAGAGGAGGAATGGGAGGGCGGGGCGGGACTAGCCCACACTAAGAACCTTGAGGAAGCTGTGTGAAACCTGCTGTTACAGAGCTCTGAGACACACACTCAGACAGCAGACAGTGCTCCCCACAGGAGCCACACGGGGGTAGGAAGACTGTTAGCAGTTGGGAGGACCAGGGCAACAGAGTCCTCTGGATACAGCAGGACCGATGGACTCCTGAGCACACAGTAGCCATGGTCGCCTACACACGAGAAGTTAGTTGGCAGTCTAGCACGGGGTCCGGGTCACAGTCCCTCCCCATAACTGAGAAGATGTGAGTGTTGACAGGAGCACTGGGGAAGGAGAGTCAGTGTTCTTCAAGCGTGCTGCCTCAGGAGCCCGCCGTGCTGCAGTACTGCCCTATGCTACACATATGGGCAGGGCAAACCGGACTACTCAGATTTTCTTTCTTTTTTTTTTTTAAGGAACACAAAGCTGGGAAGTGTTGTTGGGAGTGGACAGGGAGAAGTGAGGAGTACATAGTTGAAAATATCTTGTATAATGTATGAAATTATCACAGAATAAACAACATATTTTTTAAAAATTAAAAAACTTGTTAAAGCCAATTTTCAGAAAAATTACTTGCATTCTGATTGTGATAAGGGTCACACTTTTCAGAACTCAGAAACACTTCAAAAACAAACTAAAATAGATGGGAGATAGCACGCACATCCAGCCTTAAGAAGACAGGGAAGGAAGAAGGTAAACAGGAAGTCCCTGCTTCACGTTCCCACGAGGCCTGTGACAGACACTTTCAGGTCACTAAACCCTCAAGCAGCCTTCGAAGGAATCAGTCCCATTAGAAGGTGAAGACCCTGAGACTCGGAGTTAAGTAGCTGGCCTGAGTTCCTGGAATCTAAAACTGTTGTCACTCAAATTGCTGTTTTCCTTAAGTAGGAGTGTCCCCAACAGCACAGAGAGTACCAGCAACTCTTAATTGCTTCAGTGACTAGAAGATGAAGGCTCACTGAAAACAAGAACTGTCTCTGTTTATGATGCTGTTTTACCCTTTCACACAATGCTTTGTGTTGTTTAAAAAAAAAAAACAAAACAAAAAACAAAAAACAGTTTCATGGACCCAAGCTAGCCTAGAACTCACTGTGCAGCTGAGTGCCCCTCAACTCCTGACCCTCTTGCCTTTCCGTGCTGACCATGGGACTGAAGGGCGCACTACCACACGGTGCTCAACTCTAGCTTAGGTGTGGGTCCAGAGAGGATGGCCGGGGCCTTAGGCAAGCACTGAGCCACACTCCCAGCCTTACACAAGTCTCCTAATGAAAAGTAAACTGTCGGGCACCATACAACAGAGTAGCTATGAACACAAAGGAGATGGAAAGTCCTCAGTAAAGAAATCAGGAAAAGCTGGCCCTCAGAAGATGCCACTTGCATATATGCTGTGGCATCCCGACACAGCGGTCGGCTTACCTATGCACAGCCAGCACTGGTGGATGTCCACAGCAAAGGACGTGATGAGGCCTGACTTTAAGTCATGCTTTAATGTCCATGCGTTGCTTGAAGACCTGAGATCCCATCCAACCAGAGAACCATTCACCGTGGCGTAGGCAAGAACAGACTGCGTCCCGGAGCTGAAGTGATGCATGTCTACCACACAGCCATCTTCCTTCTGATCCAGAAGCCTACAGGAACACAAAAGTAAATGCTCAGGCTTTTTCAGGCACTGAAAACAGAGCACTGGTGCCCGCTTAGGATAAACTGACAACCTATCCTTGACCAAAGAGGAGAAAGAGGCCAGTTGGAGTGGCATGGCCTTTAATCCTAGCCCTTGAGAGACAGCCACAGTAGAGAATGATTTCTGTGAGCATGAAGTTAACCCGATCTACATATCAAGTTCCAGGCAGCCAGAGCTGAGACCCTGTCTAAAAAAATATAGAAATTATGTTACCTCAACGAGACAATCATAGCTGGATTTTTTAAAAGATAATTCCAGCTACAGAAAAGCTGTTAAAAGTTTCTATACAGTTTTTATTCGGTTTTTCTTCATATTGCCATCTTATACAACTAGAATACTTATCAAAACTAAGAAATCGGCCTTGTTGCAACACTAATAAAATTAGCACTGTGTGAAATCCAAGGATCATTACAGATATATAGCTAGCTATGCATCTTCCTTCACAGAACCGCACACAACTGTTAGTGAGCTATTTGGCTTCACCAGTGGCAAAGGCCAATTCTGTTCCTTTCTGGTGTGTCATACAGTTGGAATAAAGCGACAGATGGCTTCTGAGCCTGACATGTTTCACCAGCAAACCCTGCTTCAGATTTGTCAATGCTCACGCCATGAGCTATAATCCACATTCAGAACTTCATATTGCCAGCTCTATTCCACGAGGGGGGAGAGGTGCTGGTTTGTTGGTTTGTTTGTTTCAAGCTGGGCACTTGTAAAGCTACAAAGAATGCCATAGGGCTGAGGGTGTAGCTCAGTGGCTGGCACTTGCCCAGAACCTCAAACCATGGCGAGGTGGGAGGGAGGAGAGGGAAGAGAAAAAGGACCTGACGTTAAAGTCACCTGGTAATGTATTTTAGTCTTAAGTTGTATGCGCCTCTGCTGCATAGTCTTCATTCTTAAAAATGCAAAAATCATTCTTACTTTCTGACTGTATTGTAGGCCACAGATTGCAGGCCTGTTTCAGAAAAACACGTACAGATATTCTACTTCTGACTAAACTTCCGAACAGAAGGGTGATTTTAAAAAATATCAAAATATTTTAAGTTATTAAATGGTTTGTTCCATAGATTACATATATACATATACTTTTTTTACAATTATGTGTGTAAGTGATGTGTGTGTGAGAGAGAAAGAGTGTGCATCTGTATGTGTGGTTTTATGCATGTGAGTGCAGTGGCCTCAGAGCAAGTGAGGTCATCAGACTCCTGGACTGGAGGCACAGCAGTTCTGACTGGCCTGACGTGCATGCTGGGAACTGAACTTGTTCCTCTGTAACTAACTGCTGAGCCTTCTCTCCAGGCCAGATCTAATGCTAAGAAACATGACCAGAGTTAACATGGTGAACGATACAAACAAAGAGTAAATGAAGGCCAGGTTACTTTGGAGGACACTACAGTTGGGCACAGTAAAACTGAAACATTCTAGAAAGGTCTCCCAACCTAAGAAATAAAATATTGCTTAAAGAACAGCACGCACAGTGAAGAGTATTGTCAGCCGAGAGGCATGCAGAGTGTGTCTCCTTTTACTGTCTATCTGTGTGACCCAAGGGCACAATCGTCACACAGTACACTCTGCCAATAATTTAAACTCAAAAGTATAAACAGCCACCCTCTGCTGAAACGTAACTGGCAGCTATCTGCTGTTAAAGCCATCAGTAAAGCCTCTCAAATAGATTGTTGACTATGTTGAAAATACTCACTTTTTTTTTAAATGCAAAAGCAAAGCAAAACAAAACAACAAAATATCCTAGGTGCCCCAACAGATACTCCTCCTCACCTTAAGCTACACAAGGGCCTCGAGGCAGCCTTTTCCGACATTAAAGTCATTTTCTGTTTTTCTGTGTGGTGCACTATCACTTCCCAGCATGCACTTCTCAACCACCCTGCTTTAACAGACTCACTTGCCTTTAGTTATGCTCCCCAAACGTGGGAGGCGGGGTGGGGCGCACATGCACACATTTTGCACGCATTTGTATACACAGTGTGTACTTACAGGCCAGAAGACAACCTTGAGTGTTTGTTCTCAGGCACCTTACACATTCTGTTTGAGACAGGATCTCTCTCTGGTCTGGAATTGTGTTTGGTACACAGGCAGGCTAGCTGGCCTACAAACTTCCAGGGATCCTCCTGTCCTGCCTCCATCTCTCATACTAGGATCACAGGCATGCACTTTTGATTTGGTTTCTAGAGAACCGAACTTAGTTCCCCTTGTATCTGCACGGCAAGTACTTTACCAGCTGAGCCATCTCTCCAGTCTTTGTCCATTGCAACTTGGTTCATGCCTTCCAGGTAAGATGGAACATGACCATGCTGTACTCACTGTCCGTTAACACATCTTTATGTCCCAGTAGACTATAGATTCTCAGAGAATACATTATAGGACTGGCAAGATGACGCAGACTTGCCACCCAAGCCTGACACCCTGAGTTTGCTTCCCAGAACCTAAAGGAGAAAAACTGACTCTCGAAAGTCGTCCTCTGACTTCTACAAATGCCTGTGGATGCACTCACATTTTTTTAAGCAAAGGAATTAACACTATGTAGTTATTTGTTTCTGGAGTCCTTAGGCATAACATTAACTTATTTTACATTATGGTTAATCTTTAAATAACTATTAATTTACAAAGAATTGAGACTCATAAACAAAACCAGTCAACCTTTTATTGTAGAATGATCAGCAAATCTTCATCTAAAATATATTACCAAATAGATATTTTAGTGCTGGACAATGGGACCTAGGTTTCTTGACTGGTGAACACTCGCTGTGCTCTGGCAGTGAGACAATCTAGCTAACAGCCATGTCATTTAGGACAATTCCAGACTAAGGTTATGGAGACCAGGGCTGCCCCTATGCACTCTAACAAACTGTAGGAATTAATATGCAAGGCCCCGCCCTCTAAAGCCAAGCCCATCTGAGTGTTCTGGGTCAGAAGCAGTTTCCTGCACTTCAGGGCTTACAAGAGCTCCAGCTGGCCATACCGCACTGCAATGTGGGAAGGTGGAAGCTACCACACAGTGCAGTATATGTAGAGTTAAAAAGACGGCAGACAGTACCTGCTTTGTAGAGGGTGAATTTTAGGAGACTTGGGTAACTTAGAAGCCTCAATTCCAAGAAGCTGGACAGCGCCGTTATCAGATGCTATGGCCAAGTAGTGGGAGCCTTGGCAAAACGTTAGTGTCTTGACACGCCCTCCAATTCGGCTGTATGTAAGAATAGACCTGAATGAAAGAAATATGATACCATTTCTGAAACAGCCACAGCCATTGCTGCTAACAGTAATTCACACGGTTATTAAAGTTATTACTGAGGTCCATTTATCTCCATGATCTCTAAGAGTCCTCGAACAAAACTCCTTGTCTTTAAATGTCCATCTTCAAGCACTTCTGTCCTATTACAGGGCCTGAGCTGGCCCCAAGTCCCAAGCTAATCAATTCTCCAACCAGAGCAACAAACCCTTAAGTCCCATATCCTTCAGCTCCTCTACAGCCCTGCACGTGAAGACTGTCACAGCTGAGAAAGCTCTCACTTTGGAAGCAAATTCCCATTACCTGCACGACCGCTGTCATGATCCGTGCCTTGGTTCCTCATGCACAGAGAGCATCAGGAGGCCCCAGGAACCATCCGCACAGGCGGACGCTCACCACGCTATTCCGCCTTGCACACACGCTAAGCTCCCGAGCCATCCCAATCCTTTCTTACCACTGCCTGCTCTGTGAGTCTGATGCAAAGGACGTTGCCACTGTCCCACTCAACCTCTGCAGACTCCTCACATCACTTGTAAAGAAAACAGAACATCTGACATTCCAGCCTAGCACTCCTCTCTGGCTCAGTTCTTCTCACTAACAGCTTAAATGTACATTTACTAGCTACAAAGTATATTTCATTTTGTCTACTCATTGCTAGTGTAAAAAATGCAACTTATCTCTGTATAAAGATCTTCTATTTTGTCTTGTCATTTAATGTTTTTTCTCTTATACTAGATTGTGCTGACTCCTAACAGAAAGTTTTACGGTTTTTTCCTATTTGTATATATATTACATGCGTGTACGCCTGCATGTACTCCTTTCCTAAATACCAGTCTAGACCCTCCAATACAATGCTTAATAGAACTGACCAACACGCCCATTCTCCTTCCACTCCTCTCTCAGAATGCCCACACTCTCTATCAGTAAGTGTCAGCCGTGGCTTGTGGAGACAGCTCTATTTCTCCATCACTCATTTACTGAGTTGCTTTTAACCATGGAATGGTGGACCTCATCAAACGCATCTCCAGCCTCTGCAGGGACCAGTGCATAGTTCCTACTCTTTATGCTGCACGCTGAACTAGCCTTGCGCCCCTGGATGATCTGTTCTTGCTCTTGGTGTATACTATTTTTCAGACTACAGTTGGTTTAGTGTTTTGATGAGGATTTTCACATCTGCACTGATTATGCCACAGGTCTAAGTCCCAGGAAATTAACGTGGCTGTAACATCAAGGTAACACCTGCTTGTGGACTGAGTTCAGAAGTGTCCCCTTATTTCTTGGAAGCCCTTGTGAAAGATGATTATAATTCCTTAAATGTAGAGTGGAGTTCACTGTGAGTCCCTCGCGGGGCCCTTCTCTGTGAGATTCACTAACTGTATCATGAAATCTATGTTGTTTAGGCATCTATTTCTTCTCCAATCACTTGCAGCAGCTGTGTCTTGCTACAAAGTTGCCCATCCCATTCTAATTTTTGGCACATAACTATTTACAGTAGTCTTTTTCATTTCTGACAATAACATCCCCTTTCAAAATTCTGATTTGGGTAATGAGTTTGTTTTCATTTCTTTAAAACCAAACGCTCCTCTCATAACGTTTCCAGTTCGGCTCCTCTTCACAGAGGCTGCTTCCTGTCTCCACGCTCCTCCGTTTCCGTTCTCTACCTCCCCTGTTTCCTCTTAAGTCTTTTCCTTCCCTTTCCTCTGGGGTAGGTCGGGTCTCCTCTTACTAATTTATTATAGCTGAACTGCTGATCTCGGATCTTTTTAAAAAGAAACACAGATTTAATACCTACAGGTAGCCATTTCCTACACTCCTGTGGCCGTGTTCCCATCTGTCAGGACGCTGTGTTTTCATGTTAATTAAGCTCAGTCTTTCCTTTGGACTGCTAGCTTCAGCTACTCAGGTGCTTCATCTCCACATACCTGGGAATCTCAAATCCCTCTCTGCTGCCAATACCTGATCTCTTTCCACTACAGTTGGAGGATATACTTTATACACACCTGTGTTTTTACATTTATTGATGCTTCTTTTATGAACTAATGCATGGTGTAGCCTGGAAAATATTCCATGTACATGTCAAAAACTTGCATTCTAGTATTGCGGAATAGAGTTCTCTTGCTTTCTGTCAGATATGATCGCTTTTCAGCGACTGTTTATGGCCTCTATTTCTGTGCTGTTCTTATATTACTGGTTCTATCCACACTAAAAATGGGCTATTAAAGTCTCCTGCTATTGCAGTTAAACTGTCAGTGTTTGCTTCATGTATTTTGTTAGGTGCCAGTGTTTATGACTGTCCTGCCTTCTGATGGATGGAGCTTTTATGGTAAAATGTCTGGCCCCAGGAGGATGTCTCTGAGCGTCTCTTCCTCACCGGTGACTCCCTGGGGTGTGCGGTTTATCTTTCTGATCCTTTTAGCCCATTCCAGCCTTTGAATTTAGATGTCTCTTTCTGAGTAGCAGAAAAGTGACCCCAACTGTTTCCTTCTTTCTGCCTCTTTTGCCTCCTGATTAATCCCTGTGGTTACTAGTAGGGACAACTTATGTCTGACATTTTTCTATTTATTTCTGGTCATAACTGGGTTTTCTCCACCACTGCCTTCTTTTGTATTCAATATTTTTTAGAATAGCATTTTATTTTCCTTGTTTTTGAATTTTACTTAAAGTTTTTAAGCTTTTAAGAAGTTAAAGAGAAATACAGTTAATAACTTTTTTAAAATTAAATAATGCTAACTTAAACACAAAAAACTCTGCTTTAATATATTCTTCTCTCTTTCCTCTGGTCAGCTGTTGTCATAAAGTATTTTAATGTGATATGCAAGTATTGCTGAGGATCAAACAACTTTCTTGGAGGTTTGAAATTCCTACAAAATGTTGGTTTTAAAAACATCTATATAAAACAAAAAGTAAAAAAAATAAAATAAAATTGCTACGTACACCAATGTTTCTTTCACTGACTTTTCCTTTATATTCTATTTAATGCAATGCCAAGAGAGAATGAACACAGAAATAGTATAATGTGAAAGCACAGAGCCCTTTAAACAAACACACAGCTAACCCCCTTCCTACTGGGCTAGTAAATACGAAGCAGACTTTTATATTTCTTTCGAGTTGAGGGTATTTGATTTGATCTCATTTTCGTTAGCTAAGCTCAATGAACTGATAACAGGAGGAGCAGCCGAGCGTTGCCTCCATCTCTTCAATGAGGATGAGACTCACTCTGATTTATAGCAGGCCTTCTGGCAGAACCAATTAGGCAGAGAGCAAACAGGGAGATGGAAGACTTACGTATGAGTGACAGAGACTGGGGCAGACAGAGGAGGAAGAAAACCTCACGCAAGGGAGGAACAGATATATGATGTCACCCAAACCTTATAATAACCACATTTATCGAATTCACAGTCTGGGCATTCAAACTTTCAAGAACACTGGTCACAAATGACCAGAGCAATGGAGTCCTATTGTCCTGATGCAGCTGGCTAGCACATGTCATTGTCACACCCTTTGCATCTACTGAGTAAATCAGGTTTGCCAGCCACCAAAACAGACACAGAATCTGTTCATTCACACTGTCCACGCTGCTGCCACCCTAGCTGGGGCCATGCCCCCTCCCTGTATCACAGTGATGGACAGCCGGGGCCACGCCCCCTCCCTGTATCACAGTGATGGACATTCCCACTGCTGCTGCCTTACCACCTTCATCTGATCATCAACTCAGCCAGAGCCATTCCTAGGGCATCTTAGATCACAACTCTCCTCTGTTACAACCTTCCAAAGAGTCCTTCTCTTTCAAAGTTGAAGTCCTTCACAAGAGCCCTCAAAGTCTATAAAGCTGGACCCTCTCACTTCTCTCCCACTTGCTTGTTCTGCGCAGTTTACACAAAACTTCCTGTCAGGCACGATGACCAGGTCCCCACACCCACACCCCAGGGACTCTGAAATCCCTGTGTACTGGCTAGTTTTGTGTGTCAACTTCACACAGGCTGGAGTTATCACAGAGAAAGGAGCTTCAGGTGGGGAAGTGCCTCCATGAGATCCAACTGTGGGGCATTTTCTCAATTAGTGATCAAGTGGGGAGGGCCCCTTGTGGGTGGTGCCATCACTGGGCTGGTGTTCTTTGGTTCTATAAGAGAGCAGGCTGATCAAGCCAGTAAGAAACATCCCTCCATGGCCTCTGCATCAGCTCCTGCTTCCTGACCTGCTTGAGTTCCAGTCCTGACTTCCTTTAGTGATGAACTGCAACATGGAAGTATAAGCTCAATAAACCCTTTCCTCCCCAACTTGCTTCTTGGTCATGATGTTTGTACAGGAATAGAAACCCTGACTAAGACACCCTGTTTCCTCTGCCCAGAACACCCAACCTTCATGCCTTGGGGTTCTTTCTCCCTTCTTTCAGTTCGTTCCTCGAATATATATTCCTCTGTGAAGCATGAACAGTGTCTACGAACAGTTTACTGACAAGTCCAGCTCCCAAACCTGTGTTCCCCGGCCCCTGTCCTCTGACAGGATCGTCTCAATACTTCACTTATTTAGTTTTTGCTGTTTCATGTCCCACCCGATGGCCAGCCTCTGGTCCACACAGCCCTGAGCAGCTCTGACAGAGAAAGCACTGAGCAGGCACTGCTGACTTAGCTGGACCGGCTGACCCAGTGTCACCTTACCGCGTTGTGGTGGTCTTCCCCTCCATCTTCTGACTGTTCCAGATTTTCACTGTGCCATCATTTGAACATGTTGCAAAAAGTAAGTGTTCATCAGAGACTCTGATTCGATTCACAGCAGATTTGTGCTCATGAAGATGTGCAACTAGCAGCCCTTTAGGACGCCACCCTGAGAAAAAGCAAAAGTATCTTAAACTGTGGCTGAGACACAATAACTCACCACCCTCTAGCTATAATTCTCCACTACTAACCTCAGGGCAAGCCTGAGAACTAATCAAGCGTCCCCTGGCTAGCCCATCCACAGGGGTCACTGGACCACCACACCACTGACTAAGATACCACGGTAGCAATTAAGTACTGCTCAAACAGCTTCAAAAAGACTCTACGTCGGGGCCCTTTTCAGTGTCTGAGAGACACAGTGGTCACTTATTCCTCAGAAGAACCCTGTCTGCTGATTTAGAAGCCATGAGATGTGTCCACCCCAGCCTAAACAAACAGCCTGGAGGCCACTTTCTAAGCAGGAAAGTTGCAAACCCCCACCTGAGACGTTAGGTGACCAGGCCATGGCTGAAGCCCCCTGAGCTGTCAGCTTCTCAGCTCTAACATGGGGACATCTCACTTAGCTCAGGAGGGAAGCTGTTCACATAAATAACGTGTGGGTCCTACACCACCCCAGCCCACACGACCACCCAGATGTCAGCTGGCCGTGGTGGCACATGCCTTTAGTTCCTGCACTCGGGAGGCAGAAAAGGCCTGCCTGGTCTTTAGAGCAAGTTCCAGAGAAGTCAGGGCTACTGTGAGAGACTCTGTAAAAAAAACAAAATGAAACGAAAAGAAACAAAACAAAACAAAACAAAAAAACGAAACAAAACAAAACAAAAAAGCAAAACTCCCAGATTGCTAATTTCTTGTTTGTCTGTAGTGCTTCTGCTGTACAAACACGCTAGAATTAGGAGTCAGAGCCTCTGAATGTACACAGACTTCCTAGCACATTTAAATGGCATCTATCATTTTCTGTATTCTATTATGCCTATTCTCCTGTGTATACAAGTTCTGGAACAAAAACTCATGTTTCATCCTGTAATGAATGCCTTCCATACCCAGCACAGGTCCCTGCACATAACATCTTCAACATTTCTACACAGCTTGAGTAAATGAAATTTAACATTTTATGCATTTAATATTACTTGATTTTAAAATAAATCAAGAAGCTCTGCTGAAGATCAGGCCTACTGTGGAAGTTACCAGGGTGTGTGAGTAGCTCAATGTCACTTTAGAATGACTGCTTACCAAGAGGCAAAATGAAATTTAGATTCCTCCCAAATGTAACTTATTCAACATTAAAAACTCATTTCCCCTTGGATTACTAAATCACCTAAGTGGGAACCCAGGCTGAACATAATTGCTAAGAAGGATATACTCAGTTTGAGGTACCATGAGGTCTACATGCTCTACAGACGGGCTGAGTATCTTATACAACTGCTCAAGTGTGAAGCAAAAAACGAGAATTAAGCAGTCACCGCACACTTCTGTGCTTGAACAAAATGTGTAACTCCATTTATGTATAAAGTGTACCTATGAAGAGAGGATCATCAAACAAGATTGTGTGCAGGCATCTTGTTATGTTTTCAAGCAGATCTGGCAGGCAAGTGGCATTAGCTTCCGTCACGGAAAGAGCTGGAACATTCCAGGATACTCGTTCTGATAGAAGCATCTGCCACTCTGCTTAGCACTTCAAAATATTTTCTAAATCTTTAAACCTTCAAGCGACTTCAACCACAACTTCCCAAGTCCACATGAAAGCTCATGGGGATTCCTGTGATCTTTGCAAAGTCTAAATGTAAATACACTATGCAGTTCTCAGAGTTTTAAAGATAAGTTTATACTATTACAGCTTAAATATTAAAACTCATTAATTTTTTAAAAATCACACATACAGAGTCCAAGAGCAGCTGTGGCACTGTACAAAGCAGGCTGCTGGCCCAAGGGGCCCACCCTCCAAACCAGCATCCTCTCCATCTCCGCTCAATCCCTGCCAAATACAGGAACTATCTTACCAAATTCTTTTAGTTTGGGCTTTGTTTTATTTTCTTTTACGTGTGTGTGTTTTAGCTGCATGTCTGTACACCAAACACATGCCTGGTGCTCAAAGAGTTCAGAAGAGTAAGTTGGAGCCCTTGGAACTGAAGTTACGAAGAGTTGAGAGCCACTGCGTGGGTACCAGGGCTCTTAACTGCTGAGCCATCTCTCCAGATCATTTCATCTAATCCTTACTGTCAATAATTAGCTAAATGCTGGTGTTAGAAGTTATTCTGTTCTTTCCAAAAGCCTCCGTGATTTCTGAATGTCCTCCTACCTTTTCTTAGGTAACATTAATCAGAGAGTAAACTCTGTAATAATTAACAGAACAGCAGGGGTCTACCCCTAGAGGCTGATGGTCACGGAGAACAACCTGAGAGTGGGGGGGGGGGGGCTCTATGCCATGGCTGCCCGGCCCCTGGCGACAGCCAGGAAACAGGAAGCACAGACAGGCTCAATTAAGTGTCTGGCCTGAGCAGATTAAGTGGCAAAGCTAAAAACGGCGAGTCCACACATAATGACTCAGGTTTCTGTCTACTGCCTTGCAGCTGAGCCGCTCTTACTCCTTCTGTCTATTAAAGCACACGCTGCCTCAAGCAGGCTTGAGGGCACGGAGGTTCAGGGGCCAGAGATTTTCACGTGCCTCCCTAACCAAAGTTTGTCTTCAGAAATGCTAAAACTCCTAAATGCTGAGGGGTTTTGGATTTTTGGATTGGGGAGTGCTTGATCTGGCTCAGGCTCCAGGCAAAGGGGCCCCAGCACGGCCCTCACCAGGAGGTGGTGGCTTGCTCTCCCACTCGGCGTTCTCCATCATCTGCTTGGCTATGCGCTCCGCGTTGCACTGCTCCCGCTTCTGCTGAATGAGCTGCTGCAGTTCCGTCTTGCAGGTGGTGATCCGAATCTGGTAAGTGGACGGTAGGACTGTGCTACTTACAACCGGAATCACGGGCTTCTTACTGGGGATGTGTGTTGTTTCTGAAACCTGAGACACAGGACAGATCTGTGTCAGAGCAAGGTATATTTAAGAAATGTTCCCATGTTGTATCTATCCATTATACCAGCTTCTGGTCCTTCAAAAAAATACTAGTAACTCAGGCTAAAAGAATAAGTGGGATTTCAACTGATCTAAGTCAATATCTTCTAATTAAAATATAACTGGTGGGGGTAGAGCTGTCTTAAATTACAAACTCACTTCATATATATCAAAGCCATTATATTTAACATGAGCAATTTGGAAATCCTCCTCCAAATATTTTTGCTTTTTGTTATATTAAAGGAAGAATAAAAAGACTTTAAAAGTTTTTTTGGGTTTTTTTTTTATTTGTTTGTTTGTTTGTTTTCCTGAGACAGGGTTTCTCTGTTTAAGCCCTGGCTGTCCTGGAACTCACTCTGTAGACCAGGCTGGCCTCGAACTCAGAAATCCACCTGCCTCTGCTTCCCAGAGTGCTGGGATTACAGGCGTGTGCCACCACCGCCTGGCTAAAAGTTTTTAAATGTTCTCTTTAGCCTAGCTAAAAGTTTTTAAATGTTCTCTTTAGCCTAGTTATGATCTTGGTTTGGTCTTTAACCCAATTTTAGCTTGCTTTATTGGCAAATGTCTCAAATGAGTGACCTTCTCAGTGCTTCAGTAACTGGGTTTCTCTTGGCTATGAAATATAAACCAATCAGAAGCCATTTATCCCTATTCCCACACAGCCTTTTGACATATAAACAGCAGAATAAAACTCAAATGTGAGGATAATGACTGCCTAAGTGACAATACCTGTGGAGACGTTGACAAAGGGACACAGATACCAGCAGAGGACTCAGAGCGAGGTGGCTTCCCAGGCTGAACCACCTCGTGGTCACTGGTTTTAGGCAGGGTCTGTGGGATATTCGGTGGCTCCAATGACCCAAACATGCTTTTCCATTCTTCATTTACATTGGAGTCTTGTTTCACATGTTTCCTAGCTATGAAAATATATGTGGGACAGTTAGTCTGAAGGTAAACGCACCGTGTTTACTATTCATAAAGACACATGATGGACCCCACTTTCTATGTGCTCCTTTGCAGCTCCATTCTATTCAGCTCTATGTCCCTGTGCACACATATGAAGACCTGGGCATGCTCAGCTTCTAACCACAGCACACAGAAGTGCTTAGTCTCCTGCATCTGTGCCGACACTGGGGACTGTCCATCTAGCTCATCCAGCTAGAGAATGGAGGTCATTTTCATTTTTAAATTATTTACATTTAATGTTTATTTATTTTGGTCTATCAATTACATGCTTAAATCCTTCTCCCTTTTCCTTGTGGAGTGCTTGCTTTTTTTTTCTTACTGATCTTTATGGGTGCTGTATATGTAAACCATCAGTAATTAAGTTGCAGACACTTCATCCTAAAGCTTACTTCAATAAAATTCATTTGCTACCCTCAAATATGACGTAGGGACAGGGAGAATCTTAAAGGCATATACTCAGCAGCAAACATAGTGTGTACAAGCTCTTATGAGTCTGTCAGTGGTAACCGGGCTGACAGTTCCAGATAGCCAGCTGACAAATAACTAAGGATTCTCTAGCCTTTACTCTTTTGTATTTCATTGTTTATTTTACATTCATTGGGCATTATTAGTAAGCTAGAGATTTGTATCTGGTTTGCCACAGGCTGGACTTGAGTTAGCAGCAAAGGGATTAAAAGAATCATCCCTTCCTCAAGAGGCACATGGCTTTACAGGTAGAGAGCTCGGGGCACTGGCCTTCCCTCATCACAGAGCTGTGGCCTAGGCAGGTCCCCCAGGCTCTCAACTGTGACCTCACTGTCCTACTTGTCCTCCTGTCCACCTACTAAGGAGCTAAGTCGCTACGCTTCAGAGCTCTATATCTGGGAAATGGGGAGAGTATTTACTATTAATTACCTAAAAACCAGCCTTATAAAACAGCTAAGAAGAGCAAGATGCACACACTGATGCACTCACCCCGTTTCTCATCTGGTTCTTGTTTGGTTTTAACAAGATCAACCTGTCTCCCAGTGATGCCCAAGGCTGCCAGGTCGATGACCCCTTTCTGGCTGCTGTCATGGAGATGGCTCTGGTCTACTGCATTAGCTTTTGCTCGATTTGATTTCATCATGAAGTCCTTCAGTGCCAGAAGTTTATCTTCCTCTTCTTCGGTCATCCCCTAAAAACAAATTAACAAGGTATTTTTGGTTAATTTCAAAAGAAAAAACAACAGGTTGCAGGATGATTAACAGATGAAGGTTCAACTCCAAATTCAACTGAAAAAGGAGACGGCGGCGCAGGAGAAGGAAGAGGAAAGGATGGCCACCGGCTCTTCCAGAGTACTCGGCACCAGTATTTTCTTCATATTAGCTTTATACCTCAAATTCTGTGGATACCGTATCATAGGTTCTGTGACTCGAATAAGGCAAGAAAAACACAGATGTTCAGAAACAAGTAAGACGCCTGCTATTCAACAACAACTTCACGCATTATTCATCTGGGAATTACAGAAAATCAGAAGAAACACCCCAGAAAATTATTGGAATGAAAACGTTTGTCAAGGTTTTTTTTTTTAACAGTATTTTTTTAGATTTATTGTGAGTGTTTTGCCTGCATATTGAATGCATGTGCACATACGCATGCCTGGTGTCCACACAAGACAGAAGAGGGTATGTCTTGGAACTGGAGTTGCAATGGCTCTATGCTTCTCCATGGGAGCTGGGAACTGAATCAAAGTCCTCTAAGAGAGCACTAAGTAACCATTACGGTTGAGCCATCTCTCTGCCCTTTTGTGAAGGTTTATCATGTCCATATTGAAAATTTCCTATTAGCTATGCAAAGAAAAGAAAATTTTAATGGAGCAATTATAATTTTTTTTTTTTTTTAAAAAGCAGACAAGGAACTGGAGAGCTGGCTCAGTTGTGAAGAGCATTTGCTGCTCTTGGGAGGACCAAAAAGCCTTGTTCCCAACACCCACATCTGGAGGCTCACAACATCTGTGGTGGTTCTACCTTCAGTTCCAGGGAACCTAGTGCCCTCTCCTGGCCTCCACAGGCACCTGCACACACGGCATACAATCACTGACAAACAGAAACACACATAAATAAAAAATAATAAATTGATAAAATTTAAAAATCAAACACCCAGGCTAGACATGGGGTTCACCCTGTAATCCCAGCACTCGGAGCCAAAGACTGTAAATTCAATCTATCCTGGGCTACAAAGACATCCTGACTCAAAAAAATCCCTAACTAACCAAAGACTCAAAATCCTCATTATAAACAAGGGAGAGAGCTGTGCAGTACAGCCCACAAGACATCGCTGAGGTCAGTTAAAGAGGACCACAAAATGGGAACACACAGTACACCTAGGGAGCAGCAGACATAACACTGTCGGGCTCCAGTTCTCTCTGACAGGCTCAATGCAGCATCAGTGGACACACCTGCAGGCTGGCTGCATTTTAGGAAGTGACAAGCTGATTTGGGAAAACTCCTGAGGAGATGCATATGGAAATGTAAAGGAGCAGCCCTAACTAAAACAATCCTGAAAAAGCAAGAAAGGTAGGGACTTCGTTGTGACTGAACCAAGGCTGTTACAAAGCAGTGCTCATGGCACTCTTAGCAGGGTTCAAAAAAATCCCTAACTAACCAAAGACTCACCCAGCACTTAGCACGCCATGGCTTCTGTGGATGGCCGGACAGAGTAGCAGTGCTCACCCAGCATTTAACATGCAGCAGACTTCAATCCCTAAAGCAGAGAGAGCACAGTCCTGCTCTTGCAGCTGTCCAGAATCGTTTCTGGAAAGTTTCCAGGCCACAGGCATGGAAGAGGAACTCAGCACACAGCAGATCTGAGTTTATAAATGCTACAAACGTTAATGCAAAAGTGGAGAGGACTAGAGAAAACCATGCACACAGCACTTTAGAGAACAAGGGTGGGGAGGAGAGAGGATGCGCTCAGGTCTTCGGCTGAAAATTAAACTATATATGCATCCAGGCAAGGGAACGAGCAACAGCAAAGCAGCAGACCAAATAATTTCCACAACAGTCTGTGCTTCTCTCTATCTGCCACAGGTGTGAGGCCTTTAGAAACACAGATCATCACACACTGTGTCACAATCTCATGGCGGTGGGGCTGGCCGGGCTGTATGACGTGTGCTCTGGACCCATTTTTACAAAGCTTGAAGGCCAGGCTGGAAGGCCGGAACTGACTCTAAGTATCCAAGGCCCAGCCATGTTATATAAAGGAACTCAGCACCAACATCATCAAATTCACAGGAACAAGAAGGCAGATGGCTGCCGGCTGGGGACAGGAGGAAACGGTATTTACCATGCATCTTCTCTGCTGCTTCAATTTTGTACTTGTATCTGCACTTGCATGCAGTCAAAGGGCTTAAGTTGTATGGCTTTTCTGTTTTGTTGTTTGAAGGAAGGAGTGGAATGAGCCAGCCTGTGTCCTGGGTAGCCCAATTAAATGGGCACGAAGCAGAGCTCTCGGAGATGGGACCTAACTACAGCATTCCTGCACGTGTCACCACCTGCTCAACAGATTCCAAGCCCCACACGCCTGCTGTGTCAGCCCGGGAGTGTGTGCCCCACAGCCATGCCAGGCTGTTCTGGAGAAGTAACACACCTCGAGTACAGAGCTGTGCAAGAAGGGCTGAGCACCAAGATAGAGTTAGAGCTCTCACTGAGGAAGGCTACAACTCTGTCTTCTTAGGAATGAGAACTTAAAGTCTACCTCCAAAGTCTACCCTGGACCCAAGCCTCTGCACTAATGATGCGGTAAGGGCCAAAACCTATGAAAAGGAGTAAATGTTTCTCCAAGAGAGTTACTACACATGGGCTTGTCATCTTGGTGTTCCAGCTTTGTAATCTGAGCAGGGCTGTGGCAGCAGAGCAGCAATAATGGGCTTAGGTTAAAATGCCAGCTTTAAAACACACTGCCCCCTGAGAACTCCGGCAACAGCACTGCCTCTGCCTCTGCCTGTGGCACAGGTAACATAAGCTGCTCAGACTAGCTTTAAGGACAGTCACAGAACACAGAGAGCACAGTCAACTGCAGCAGACTATGCCTGTTTATTCTTACAAAATGGAAGCTGGTGCCTTGTGTCCTTTGTACTGGGTATCTGGATGCTGGCCTGTTCTCACTTCTGCTGGCAGCAAGTGTCCCTGGAACAGTGTACCCTTGTGAGCCTTCTAATGCCATCAACAGCAACAACCTAACATAAGCTAATTCATTCCTCTTTCCTCCACTCAGACAAATATAATAAAAATGACAACTATGCCAAGTACTGCCTTTCAGAGGCAGCAAAGTCAGACTGAGTGATTTTATCATGGGATCAATAATGGCTGCTGGTATTGAGGGAGTGACAGCCATGGAGACACTTGCGGAATCAGAAGGGAGCAGAAAAGCTAAGAGAAACAAAGGGTGCATACCAGTTCAACCCAGCAACACCATCAGTAAATACTCAAGGCCAAGTAAAATACCCCAGAGCACTTACACCGTGAAGCTCATCAGATTCTGTCTATGCAGTGTGTACTGTGGCACATGCCTTTAACCTCAGCAGGAGGGAGATCTCTGTGAGTTTGAGATCAGCCTAGTCTACATAGTGAGTTCAAGTCAATCAGAGCTACATGGTGAGGCCCTGTGTTTAAAAAATAATAATAATAATCTCTAAAATGGAGTACATTTTTCAGAGACATGGCTGACAAGCATTCTCTCTATGAAGACATTTGTAGAGCTAAGATGGTCACTACAGCCTTCCCCAGTCTTTTCATGCTCACGGAGTAGCAGTCATTAGAGTCTTCATTTAGAACCATTTTTATTCCAATTCTGACTCTAGGCCCCACACATCCCATATAAAACAGGAAGATAAATCTAAATGTAGTCTTATTAAAAGAGGCCCTACCAATGTCAAATAAAGTAAAAGGGTTACTTTCTGGTTTTGACACAATTTGCTAATTGATCCAAATTCAGACTTAACCACAACAGTAAACTGCGGGCTCACTCACCACCCAAGCCACTGCAGCTGATGGCACGCAGGGAAAAGCACGAATCCGGACCGAGATGTGTCGGCGACTAAAATCTTTCTTCTGGCTGAACTTCGTTGTATTTTGGTGAAGTACAGAACTAAGCCAAAACCAGTACTTAAACCCAAGGTTCTTTCTATTCTCCCTACATGGCCAAAAGCAGGCTGACATTCTCCGTGACTCCTTCCTCAGCCTAACTAGTGTGTACATTAATCCTATTGTCTTTGCTTTGATGCCACAGAGAATACGGAAGACAAGGACAGATTTATTTTCATTTATCACAGTATAACCCAATCAAAAACATCTTTAACATGTAAATAGCTACATCAACGCTGCCAGGAAGCGTGCTGACACGTGAGGCTTGAGGAGGGCACACACCTGTGAGAGCAGCTTCTTCAGAAGCTGTGCTATGGCGGGGTCCTCGGGCGGAGGGCAGTCAAGAAGGGAGCCATTTCGCTTCTTCTGGCGCATGTGAAGATGTCTGAACAAGCTGGCGATGTCTTTAGACCTCAGAGCATAGTCAAATATAGAGCGACTCACAGGTTCTTTTAGAACACTGAGGAGGACAAGCTTCCTTTCAATCTATATATATATATATAATACCAGAAAAGGAAAAACAGTTGTCACGGCTACAGTATGTAGAACAATTACTTCCAAACTCAGCAAGCACAACTTGTAAAGTTAAAAATATTTAATTTCTAAAAAAAAATAAATAAAAATATGGTTTCATAGGAGAAAAAAATGGGCCATTAGCTAATTTTAAAGGGCTTATGTGTTTCCTGTTTTTCAGAATTACCACTAAAATACCTATCTCTGTCCACCCTACAGGAAGGCTAGTAATTAATACCCAAAGGCAAAGGCCTTAGAAAGTCAGAGCAAGACTTTCCTGACTCTGCAGAAGACTTCCCAGCCCTACAAGCCACCTGTAGGTCTTAGCCACAGGCCTAAGATGCAGGCTCTAGCCAGACATCTTAGCAAGTACTGCCCCAGAACGTGCCTTTAGTTTTCATGTTTCCCCAGCAGACCTACACTCTTCTTCAGAGTTCAAAACTTCCTTCTTTTAGAGGCTCTAGAAACACTCTCTGATCAATGCATATATAATAAAAAGGATGCATATCCCAGCAGTCACCAAAAGAACTCTCGCTTTTCCTTTCACCGCTGGAGCTAGAACCCAGCTGCTTGGGCAGGCAGACACATGCTCTACTACTGGCTTTGTTACACAGGATCTCGCTGTATAATTCACACTGATGTTGGATTCTCTATGTAGCCCAGGCTGGCTATGAACTCACAATCCTCCTGCCTCGGTCTCTTAGGAACTGACACTGTAAGTGTGTACCAGCACACCCAGATCTAAAGGACATTCTTTGGATATAATTAACTACTGCAGGCCCTCTTCTGGGGACCCAAGTTGGGTTCTTAGCACCCCTGCTGGGTAACTCTAGCTTCAGGTGATCCAAGACTGTTTCCTGTCCTCTGAGGGCACTGCACTCACGTGCAAACCCATACAGGGACACATACAAAAACACAAAATTCAAACTTTAAAAAGTCCAGATTTTAAAATAAAGGTAAGAACTAAAAACCACAAATAATTAACCCTTCAATTCTTGATCCTGGCTTTGAAAAATATAAACTAATGATCAACACTAAGTTTAATAAGCTAAATAAATAACTAGTCAAGGAGCTGGAGAAATGGCTGAGGGTTAAGAGCACTGAATGGTCTTCCAGAGGAGCAGGGTTCTATTCCCAGCACTTACATGGGGGTTCACAACTGACTGCAACTCCAGTTCTAAGGGATCCAGCACCCTCTCTTGACCTCCCTAAGCACCATGTGGTCTTGTAAAAACCCATATGCATAAAATTTTTAAAATAATAAAACTTTAAAAAATGAATAAAAATAAAAGCAGATACAGTGTAAGATTGCACAAAGGAACTGAAGTTTGACCTTCTGCATGCCACATGGTGTGACACAAAGTCTCTCAACAGTGTCTCTCTTACTAGCTTATTAACATTACTTGCTTGAAAGGTATATAAAAATGTCACAGATCTATTTAAATGTATTTTTATGCTAAGGTTCTTATGATATAAAGGACTGTAGAGATGTACTGGGCATAAACTGGAACACGTGTACCTGTATCACTGGCTGTGTAATATATGGGTCAAGATACGGCATGAGCTTGCAGTAGACATCAGCAGTACTGATCTGATGGGCTACCACTGTGATGAAACCCACAGCGCCATAGCGGATCCACAGATTAGGGTGACACAGGAAGGGAGCTAAAGGGAAAGAAAGGAAACAGATCAAACCAGAGTCACACAATCCTTCCACTGCCACAGGTGGTAAAGATCAAGCCTCCATGGTTCCAGAAGGTTCCCGCACATACTGGCCTGACAGAGAAACTCAACAAATCAGCTCTAGCACTCCCTTGTCATACTTACCAGCCGCTCCATAACACCAACCTCCTGCCTACAACCTCTACATTCCTATGTTTTAGACGAGTGTGAGCACACAGTCATCTTAGCACTGCATTTAAAACGACTGGACAGAGACATCAAAATCCCAGCAACACTCAGTAAGGGATCACAGCTTCACTTTACTGCATACGTTCAGGATGGCAGCTACCACACAAGAGGCAGAAAGACACAGGACTTGTTTCTTCTCCACGCCACAGCACTGAGAGAACAATCTGATCCGACATTCTTTTAAATGCAGCGCTGCCCAGATCTAGCACATAACTCGTAAGTTTGCATGTCATCGTGAATGAAAAAGCAGAAAAGTAAACACTTCGTGTCTACTCTTCAAAACAGAAGAGTAACCCAGAAAACGGAATTTCTTCATTCCTTTTAATACTTTCATACACTAACTCCAGATCACTTATTTTAACTAATCAAAGTCATATTAATTTGATTTAGAAGAAAATTCAAACTTTCAAAATACAACAGTAGCATGAGGTCTAAGTATGCAAAGACATCCTCAGAGCTGTTTATCAGAGGTGCATGGGAAGAAAGACATAACTGTCACCATTCACTAGTGGTGCTGAAATGAAAAGGAAAGAGAAAGGCATGTTCACAGTCCCTCTCTTGGAGGCCACCAAGATGGCTGAGCCAGCAATGGCTCCTGGGACCAAGCCTGGCCACCTGAGAGAGCCACGCAAAGTGAACAGAGAACCAACCAGAGTTGTCCTCGGACCTCCACAAGCATGTAGCAGCATGTGCTCATGTACATATGCACACATGCATGCACACAAACACATGTACACTCACACACAAAATAAGTAAGATAATAAAATCTCTCTGAAGGTTCTCATGTGATCATTTCACTACCCGTGAAGGTTTTGATTGTGTCACAAAGCATTCACAGCTTTGTCCATCTTCCCTTTGACCCAAAGAAAAAAAAGCTGGAGTCCAGTGGTAGGGTGTTATCTAACATGCCAGGGCCCCAGAGTTCAACCCCAACACCTCAACAACCAAGACAGTAAGAGCAGGCAAAGCCCTGAGAATCTCTAGGAAGCACACAGTGCAACCATGGCATGATGGGGGCGGGGCAGGCGGGGCTGCGCACGATAAATTACTGACTCTGTGCTTCTTGTGTACCTAGGTATGTGCCTCTCACAGCCCTTACTTCACAGTCAGTGTAATACCAAGGAGACTGTGCCTCTGCCACCCCATGAGAACAGCTGGGACGGCCTCAGCCACAACAACCATGGTCCCACAATGAGACAGATGGATCACGTTCAAAAGACAAAGGAACCGCACAGCCTGAAGCAGAGCCACCCACGCAGCCCACAGGTGCACCACAACAAATACACAGCAAAGCTTCCTGAGGCTCTGCAGTTGACTGACACTGCAGTATTATAGCGGTAATTAGCTGACAATGTACATCAAATACTTAAGCCTGAGTTGAGAACATGTCTTAGAAAATGTAGCACTCGATCTTTCCTCTCTAATGTCCCAATTCTCTGGAGACAAGCACGAGGAAAGCAGAGTACACAGAACAATCTACGCAGGAATAATAGAGCACCTAAAGCCACGGGAATCACCACCATCTCCACCAAGAGCACCATGGCCTTCCTACTCTTGGAATCGCCATACTAAACCAGTGTGACAGCCCATGCCTGGCATACTGGGGCTGGGGGCACTGAAGCCAAAGCAAGAGGTCATGAGTTCAAGACCATCCTGGAACTTCAGTGCTAATAATCTGCTTACGAATAAGCATATAAAGTACATAAATCATTAACAACATAAAACATGAGAGGAGAAATTAGAGTGTAGGTTTTTTTGTGTAGATGAAAATTACATTTCTGGGGCTTTAAAGATTCAAAGCATAGCACTTTAAAATATCATCAAATCACAAAGTAAGAAGCAAAAGCGTAAGAATGGTGCAAGGGATCAGGTAACATCAATGTGTCCTCTTAAATACTTCCTTTAGAAAAGGATGCTGAATAAACAAGAAAACAGTGTAAGTACACACACCACCACCAATAGCTTGTTTAGGGCACACACACACTGCTCTGTTTAGGGCACACACACACTCTCTGTTTAGGGCACACATATACTGCAAGCATGGAGTAGGTAGAAATTATCATTATCAATTACTCATCCAACAGAAGGCAAATATCTAGAATATATAAAGAACTAAAACACTAAACATCAAGAGAACAAATAATCCAGTTAAAAATGAGAACAGAACTAAACAGGGTTCCCAAAGGATGAAACAAACATGGCTGAGAAACACAAAGCTGGGCGCAGCATCCTTAGCCATCAGGGAAACAGGAAACAGAGCTACTCTGAGATTCTATCTTACCTCAGTTAAAATGACCAACATAACAAGCGACGGCTCATGCTGGTGAGGATGAGGAAAGGGGACATAGTCATGGCTGCTGGGCGTGCAAACTGCTCCAGCTGCTATGGAAACCAGTGTGGAGGGTCCTCAGGAGGTGGGAATCAGTCTATCTCAAGAGCCAGCTATCCCATCCTTGGGCATATCCCCAAGGATCTACATGCTACTACAGAGACACTTGCTCATCCATGGCCATGACTGCTATTTATAACAGCCAGAAAGTGGAACCAGCCTGAGTGCCTGTCAGCTGAAGAATGGATAATGGAAATGTACGCTTACACATGGAATATTATTCAGCTATTAAAAAAATTAAAATATAAAATTTTCAGGTAAGTGGAAGGAGCTAAAAAAAAAATAATCACAAGTGGGATAACACACACCCAACAAGACAAATTCTGTACGTTTTCTTTGTGCTTATTCTTACTCTTATCAGAATGAAATCATGTGATGTCATTCCCGTACCCAAACTGCCCATGCTAAGTCTCAGAACCAGAAGCTTACCAATATCGCTGGCGAACTCGTAGACGTGGGGCTTCTGCAGCAGCCCTAACTGGCACATGCAGGTCAGGGCATTGAGAGCTTTCACAATGACGAACTCCTCAGCATCGCTGAGGCCTTGCTGGAGCAGGGGCTTGAGGATGGAGGAGCTCTGCCAGCCCACATAGGCGGCCACGCCTGAAAGGGAAGACAGTGTCACCGTTACTCAGCACTGATGAGCAGCATGTGGCACGTAACACAGCAAGCCACTCAAGGTCAAGGTCAAGGCAGAACCGCATTTCCTTCCCAGTAAAATAAATGAAAAGATGCCACCGACGTCAATCATCCAGAAAGCTGGGGACACCAGAACTTACAGAAGAGAAAACACGGGGATGCCTAAAACTGCCAATATGAGAAAGGGGGCTGGAGAGATGGCTCAGTGGGTAAGAGCACTGGCTGCTCTTCCAAAGGTCCTGAGTTCAATTCCCAGCAACCACATGGTGGCTCACAACCATCTGTAATGGGATCTGATGCCCTCTTCTGGTGTGTCTGAAGATAGCTACAGTGCACTCATATAAAGAAAAATAAATAAATAATATTTAAACAAACAAACAAAAAAGGGAGTGTGGTCCCTGGCGAATCGACCACGCAGCAACAGAAGGCCACACCTCTAAGAACACATGAGCCCCACAAGAAAGCAAAAATAAGTCAGAGATCCAGGACAGTCCTTCCTCAGAACTCTATCTAGCAAACTAAAGAGGGAGGCAGAGAACCTACAGAGCCACATGTGCACCCCTGAGGATCAAGGGAGAAAACTAGCGACAACAGACAAAATCCTCCAGCCCAGTCCCCAAAACATTCTTTCAGGGCTATCTGGGGCTGCAAAGGTGGCTCAGTTGGTAAAGGTAGTCATGAGAGCACAAGGCTCAGGGTTAGATCTCTAATATAACCCTGGCTCTGGAGATGGAAAAGGCAGGGGACATCAATCCAGGGGCTCATTGAGACCTTGTCTCAAAATAAGATAGAAATGACCACACTGACCTGAGCCTCCACCCATGTGCACAGACATACACACAGGCAGCCACATGTGAAATGGTCTACATGAACATATACATACAGGCAGTCACATGTGAAATGAACATGTACACTTACATGCCCCATACTAGATTTCAAGAATCATACAGAGAAGCTGGGCAGTGGTAGCGCACACCTTTAATCTCAGCACTTGGGAGACAGAGGCAGGAGGATTTCTTTGAGGCCAGCCTAGTCTACAGAATGATTTCCAGGACAGTCAGGGCTACACAGAGAAACCCTTTCTTGAAAAAAAATCAAAATCAAACAAACAAAGAATCACACAGGGAAGAAAGATCAATTCCAAGTAACAATAGCACTGGCAAGAAAGAAATAGAGCGCTGCAGACAGGGGAAGAAAGCCAATCGAGGACGCCAGAGCAAGTAACAGTTGCGTCTAAACAGGAAGTTCAAATGTGCAATGAATCTAGTAAGGACCCTCGACTGCCGCTGCCACCGCACACTCAAGTGCAGGGGAGTGGCCAAATAGCCCTCGGGTTCAGTAAAACATTTGTCAGAAGGGAAACGTTATCCTCATCCTTCAGAATAAGTCTATTTGAGAACGCTTTATTTTAATCACAGAACAAAGTCAATGTTTACCTGACAGTGAAATTATTAAGAATTCAACTAAGCAAAGGGGAAAGGCCAGCATCTCCTTATACTACAAATAAAGAGCAGGGCAGTGATAATACATTAAAGTAAACGTCTAAGAACTGAATCGACACTAAGAGATCAGCACTGTAACCCAAGCAGGGATGCCACTGGGACTGTGGTGAGCTAAGGCTGCATCCTAGGCCCTGGGTGGTAGCATACATGACACCAATCCAAGATTCGGGATGAGGCTGAACTGCACTGGGAGACTGTCCTTCAAAAACCAAACATAGCATTCTTTTAATACATTTTAAAAAAAAATCAAAAACAAAGAAAAGGACTTGCCTTCAAAATGAGTTAAAGCTCTATATGCTCCAAAAACCCTAACGTAACTTCATGCAATAAAAAGAACCAAAAATTCTAAGGTAAGAAATGCAAACATGTAAGCATCAGCAAAAGGTTTTCTAGCTTGGCTAACAATCAAAACACATCCATGAAAATCTGTTACTGTACCCTTCTAACAAGCAATGAATGGTTAAGGAAAGCCTATTTCTGACTGGGAGTGCATGGGGTGTGTAGCGACTCAAGTTGATGGAGTCAAACATAACATAAAATATACCAGCTATTTTAACTGCATACGCATATTCTTTGTTTATAACAAGAATGCTTTACTGACTGGACAGGAACTACAGTGCTTCCCATGAAAGTGGTGTTCATATTCTCTAAGTCAGTAACTGAAGTACACACACACACACCAGGGTCTGTACACACATGTACACACACACACACACACACACACACACACACACACACACCAGGGTCTGTGCTCATTAGTTCTTTGTCAAGTTGACAAACCATAGGATCATGTGGGAAGAAGTAACTTTAAGTGATAACTGATGAACTGCCTCTGTCAGATTAGCCTATAGGAAATTGTGTGATTCATCTTCGGGATTAATGATTGATGTGGGAGCGCCCATCCCACTGTGGGCAGTGCCACACCTGAGCAGGTGGTTCTGGGCTGTGTAAGAAAGCAAACTGAGCTTACTGGAGCAGGGCAATAAGCAGCGTCCCCCATGGCCTCGGCCTCAGTTCCTCCTGCAGTTTCCTGCCTCAAGTTCCTGCCCTGACTTCCCTCAGTGAGGGACTGCCAGCTGTTACAATGAAACAAACCCATCTCTCCTCAAGATGCTTTTTGGTCCTGGTCTTTCTTTCTCACAGAAACAGAAAGTTAACTATATTAAGTGTCTCTCTGTGTAGCAGAACTCAAACTTTCTATGTAAAATCTTTAATACTGCTAGCCACAGAAACTGGTGAGAAATAAGCAAACCGTGTAGTAGTCATGTGGTGGACAGTACACTGCAATATGACAGGTGCAGAGGTCGCTCATCTGAGTAACAGGGCCGACATCTAGCGCTGTTTCTCAGAACAAAGCCACTAGGAAGTGCTGGACCAGACTTAAATACCCAATCATCCTCTTTACTTACATAAATACGTAAGGTTCCCTGCATTACAATCCAAAATTAAAATTAACAGGTAATCTCAGCACTTGGGAGGCTAAAGCAAGGACACTTAGAATTCCAGGCCAGCCTGAGCTAGTTACTAAGACCTTCTTAAAATACAAAAACCACAAAAACAAACACAAAAATTAAATATTCAAAATATTTAATTAAAAGAGCAAATGAATTTTGATAAAAGTATTTAGTGGAATAAAATTATATAAATCTATCATAAATGAACTGTTAATAATGCTAGAAGATGCTTAGGTTTCCTTTTTTAATGTATGGCAAATTAGGAAGTACTATTATATACAGTCCTTAGTGCCTGGCCAGAGACCTGAGTGCAATCCCCACTCCCCACTTGGTGGGAAGAGAAGATGAACCCCAAAAGTTAGCCCTTGACTCAAAAACACCACAGCACTTGTGCATCATCCCCAGCAAAACAAGCAAATACATACAGTTAATTAAAAATTTTCAAAAGCTAGATGTCTGATATAGAAAAGTGACAAATAGGAAAATATGGAAAATATAAACCAAACAATCAGCTGCTATCCTAGCCCAGCAGATGGGCATCATGAAAACTGTACACTGCGTCCTCTGCCGTAAGCAGACTAATTTCTGCTTCTACCCCATTACACCTCAGGGCTCACACTTCCAGAGACTGACACTCCCTCAGTCACTTCTGCAGAATCTCACACGCTTTCCCAAGTCACTGTTCTGAACAACCACATGATACTTCTTCAGATCCCTGTAACCCAGATTAATTACACTGTAAAGAAGCATAAGACAGACAGAAATACTAGGAAGCCATTCATTAAACAAAACTTAATAACACCATTACCTCGCTTCTAACCAATGGAAGGGTTTGAGAGGGCAATTTATAATCTTAAAGATGACTTTAAAAAGAAACACGGACATACCAACTATGCTATCAAAGAAAGCTCCACGCAGGTGCCAATCATTCTTATCATTTAGGAAAGTGATCATGTGGGACAACAGAACGTCGTTGGCCTTCTGGCGTCCGAAGAAGACGCACAAGCGTGTGATCCCATTCTCCATCAATGTCTGTTTCACAATATTCTCAGGGTCGCTTAACAAAGTGACGACCTTCTGCTGGACCATCTCATGTAAGGCCTGGAGCTCTAAAATACACAAAAAAGATCAGTTTTCACCCACACCTGCAGATGGAACATTTGGAATTTTGGTATTTGCTTGAGACACGGTCTCACTAAGTAGCTCAGGTTGTTTTGGAACTGGTTATTCAGCTTTGAACTCACAATTCCATTTGGCCTCCTGAGTGATAAAATTACAGGTATGGCCCAGCCACAGCCAGACCTGTCTTCTTTCTTAGTGGAGTAACAGAATGACCACAGAGGCTTCCACACAAACCCTTTATTGCTAAGCTATTCCATGGCTCAAAGGTCTGCAGGTGAGACACTGAAGATCATCTCCACAGTAAACCATGTGACAGCAGCTACCATCTCGCAAAACATCTCTCTGTTTATGATCTCAAGATGAAATGCAAGAGGAAGTACCAGCAAGGAGAGCTCATTACCTCCCAAAGATCAACATTCACAAGGCCACTGAAGAACCTGACAGGTTTAGCATGTAACTTTTAGAAAGCATTTTAAAATTAATTAGATAGATAGATAGATAAATAGATAGATAGAGAGAGGTATGATACATACATAGGCAGGGAGATAGGGAGATAGGAAGAGAGGGAGAGAGATTGATTTATAGATATATAGATATATAAACAAACAAATAAGGGAGAGAGAGAGAGAGAGAGAGAGAGAGAGAGAGAGAGAGAGAATTTATAGATACATAGATAACAGATATATCCATCCATAGAAAATATTATAAGTTCTCTATATGGTCTGCGCATACGTCCTCTCTACTTATTTATCCACCCGGTTATCTGTCTTTCCCTCGCTGAAGCCCCTGTTTGAGAGGACTGGTCTAGGTTCGTGCCATTTCCCTGCTGCTCCTAGCTGCCTGGAGTGGATCACTGCTTACCCACTGCCCAGCTGAATGAAAGGGGCAAAGCCATTCTCCTCTGCTCAGGATGGACACAACACACAAAGGTATAAACTAGACTTCTCTAGTAGATCCCACCTCAAACCAGCACAGAGTGGATTCAATTCTACTTCTGAATCTTTGGCTAAGAAGCTGTTAAAAGGTTTTGTTTTTTTTATTTTTTTTTCAGATACAGAGAAACATAAGCCACCGGTTACCATCACAGGCGTTTCGTTACAGTAAATGAGGAACTTTAATATGTAAACCAGATATGCTGATTACTAAATGACTAAGGATACTCAACAGTACTCATGCAAGAAGAAAGGGTTTAGGTTCTTCCGCACTGGTGATTCCATTAGTTAATGAGAACCGCCCAATTCGGCTAGCTTTACTGCTCACACAACTCAGGCTACTGCTCACACAACTCGGGCTGCAGCGAGGGTGGGATCCAGGACAAGTGGGTCATTTCTAGTTAACAGTGTGTATGCACAGAAAGGATAATGCGCCAGGGGCCCTTCCTATCCTAATACCCACTGCTCCTTCACTTTACAAGAGAGTCACAAATGACAGCTTTTACAGGTTACCATTAGCAATTCGGTGTAAATGATGGGGATTTTAAAAGGGAAATAACAACCTGTGTCGTAGTCTCCGTTAGGACGCGTAGCTTCGTCTACCTCTTCACTATCCGGCTCGTTCTCCATGTTGAGAGTTTTTAGCTGCACTAGTTCCAGGAATCGCAGAGCCGTCTCGGCCAATAGAGCTATGTTTTCTATAAGATACCAGAAGAAAAGTTATAGTAATGACCTCAAATTTTTATGCTGCTTATAACTTTTCCACCAAAAGTCCTTTAACTTTGAGACAGAGTCCTTATGCATTTAAGTGGCCTCGAACTGGAGATCCTCCTGCTTCTACCTCCAGAATGCTGGTAACTACAGGTCACCATTAGTCCCCAGAATCCCTAAGAATTAATCCCTATATAAATAATTAATTTATATTAATCATGAATTCTAGAGGAAAAGCAACATTTTGAAAGTTCACCATTAATCAGTCTCTAAAAGGACCTCATAATCTATGATGATCTCTAAACAACAAAACAAAAATTCTGCATTTGCAGAAACTGTCTAAAATAAAGTATTTCTAATGAACAAATAACACTTAATCCCAGAGCTAGCCTTTAAAGGTATCCTGCCAGTTAGAGGTAGTTATTAGACTACCACAGAAACATTAGCACCAAAGTAATGTCACCTGGGGCCTGGAATCAGACAGACCAGACTCCTCCCTCAAGCCTGCCACTTACAAGCTCACAGTGTGCACAGCCTGAATCTTAGATTCTTCAGATACATTAGGAGTCTGACTATCTTAAAAAGCCATCACTAACCTGGCTGAGCCATCCACATAAGCACCTGAGGTTCCACAGACAAAGGGCGAGAGCACTGGCTGCACTGCGTACAGTCATCTCTGACGACCCTCTTCACTATGCACAGTTCCCACTCCAACCTCTACTGTCACATGCGCTGTCACTCACCTGCCCTTCTCTACTTGACATTCTTCTGTTTCCATTTACTCCTACATCTGTAGGGGTGACCTGAGCTGAGACTCACAGCAGCGGGGATATGGAACCTGAAGAGGCCACCTCCTTTAGTCAGGCAGGCAGGACCTCCAGCAAGGCAACAAGGACACCAACCCACCACAAAACTTTCAACCCAAAATTTATCCTATGCCTTAGTCAGGGTTTCTATTCCTGCACAAACATCATGACCAAATAGCGAGTTAAGGAGGAAAGGGTTTATTGAGCTTACACTTCCACATTGCTGTTCATCACTAAAGGAAGTCAGGACTGGAACTCAAGCAGGTCAGGAAGCAGGAGCTGATGCAGAGGCCATGGAGGGATGTTCCTTACTGGCTTGTTTTCCCTAGCTTGCTCAACCTGCTCTTATAGAACCCAAGACTACCAGCCCAGAGATGGCACCACCCACAAGGGGCCCTCCCCACTTGATCACGAATTGAGAAAATGTCCCATGGCTGGATCTCATGGAGGCACTTCTCCATCTGAAGCTCCTTTCTTTGTGATAACTCCAGTCTGTGTCAAGTTGACACACAAAACCAACCAGTACAATTGACCCCTTGTCAACTTGACACACAAACATATCACTATTAAACCTCAACCCTTACTTTCTTATTCATCCCCAAGATCTAAATAACTTTAAACTATTTAGTTACCTATTAGAAGTCTTTACCTATTAGAAGTTCAATCTCTAAAATGTCCAATATCTTTTAAAATTCAAAGTCTTTTTAAAAAAAAATCAAAGTCTCTTAACTGTGGGCTCCACTAAAATACTTTCTTCCTTCAAGAGGGAAAAATAGCAAGGCATAGTCACAATCAAAAGCAAAACTCAAAGTCCAATGGTTCAATGTCTAGGATCCAACTCACGATCTTTCGGGCTCCTCCAAAAGCTTGGGTCACTTCTCCAGCTCTGCCCTTAGTAGCACACACAATGTCTTCTAGGGTACAGATGCCTGTATTCCACTGCTGCTGCTGTTCTTGGAGGGCATCTCACTGTACTGGCATCTCCAAAACACTGGTATCTTCTGCTGCAACTAGGCTTCACCAATAGCCTCTCATAGGCTCTGTTCATGGTGCCAAGCCTCAGATCCTTTGCACAACCCCTTCAAGTCCTGGGCCATCAATTGTAACTGAGGCTGCACCTTCAACAATGGCTTTCCGCAGCCTCTCACAGTGCAGAGAGCCTCAGCTGCTCTTCATGACCCCTTCATGCCTTCAAAACCAGTACCATCTTGGTGACTCTTACACAGTGCCAAGTCCTGCTACAGCACAAGGTACAACCTTGGGTATCTCTGGAACACAGCCTCTGTGCTCTCAGAAAATACATCCCAGAAGATTTCACCTCAGTGATGCTGGTTTCTTCTTAATCATCACTAATTTCTTAGCTCCAGCTAACCAGCATCAATAGTCCCAGTAACACAAAGGTTTGCTTTAGTGGTTCTGGTATCCTGTTAATCATAGCTGATCCTTCAGCCCCAACTAACCAAAACCACAGAATCTTCACAATTAAAATATGACCCTGATAAGAGTCTTTAATCTTCCCTCTGAAATTTCACAAGCCAGGCCTCCATCTTCTACACTGTTCTTAACAGTATCTTCCAAGCTCCTACAGAACTTTCCACAGAGCTCTTAACATCCTAATGGCTCTTCTAGCTCAAAGTTCCAAAGTCCTTCCCCAGTCCTCCCCAAAACATGGTCAGCTTGTCACAGACATACCCCACCAATTTCTCTTAGTCAGGGTTTCTATTCCTGCACAAACATCATGACCAAGAAGCAAGTTGGGAAGGAAAGGGTTTATTGAGCTTACACTTTCACATTGCTGTTCATCACTAAAGGAAGTCAGGACTGGAACTCAAGCAGGTCAGGAAGCAGGAGCTGATGCAGAGGCCATGGAGGGATGTTCCTTACTGGCTTGCTTTCCCTGGCTTGCTCAGTCTGCTCTCTTATAGAACCCAAGAGCACCAGCCCAGGGATGGCACCACCCACAAAGGGTCCTTCCCCCTTGATCACTAATTGAGAAAATGCCCCATGGCTGGATTTCATGGAGGCACTTCTCCAACTGAAGCTCCTTTCTCTGTGATAACTCCAGCCTGTGCCAAGTTGACACACACAACCAGCCAGTACATCCTGCCTGTAAGAAATGGAGAACAGGGATGGAGCAGAGGGAGGGAACGGGCAACCAATAACTGGCCCAACTAGAGACCCATCCCACGGGCAAGCACCAGTCCTGACACTATTAATGACACACTGTTATGCTTGCCGACAGGAGCCTAGCGTAACAGTCCTCTGAAAGGCTCCACCCAGCAGCTGACTGAAACAGATGCAGAGACCACAGCCAAACACTGGACAGAGCTTGGGGACTCCTATGGAAGAGATGGGGAAAAGAGTGAGGATTCCAGAAGGGATTGGAACTCCACAGGAAGAACAACAGAGTCAACTACCCTGTACCCTTGGGGGCTCTCAGAGACTGAACCATCAACCAAAGAGCACACACAGACTGGACCTAGACCCCCCAACCCTGGCACACATGTAGCAGGTGTGCAGCTCTCTCTTCATATGGGCCCCGAATTACTAAAGCAGGGGCTATCCCAAAAGCGGTTGTCTGTCTGTGGAATACTTTCCCTGAGCTGCATTGCCTTGTCTGGCCTCAGTGGGAGAGGATGTGCCTAGCCCTGCAAAGACTTGATATACCAGAGTGGGGGGATATCCAGGTAGGGCCTCTATCCTCTCAGAGAAGGGGATGAGGGAATGGGAGGATGGGGGGAGAACTGTATGAGGAGGAGATGGGGAGAGGGGGCAGCAATTGGGATGTAAAGTGAATAAATAAATAAATAAATGAAAGAAACAGGCTGTTACAAATAATAAAATCACGCGTCTTAAAGAGATCCTGAATTTCTAGGCCTCACTTCCTGCCCCACAATACACAAACAAGAAAGACCAGGAGCATAGACATTTATGGCAAGAAACCACCCTATACCACCAAGCCTTTGGGGTGGTGCCTAGACATCAAACCAGTATCCTAAGAGCAGTTTTCATGTATTGGATTAATGATGGCAGGCAAATAATAAACAATCTAATAAACAAGTAGCCTTAAATACTGTGGTGATGACATCGCCACATGTGTGCTTTACGTTAAGTACAAAGACTTCCAAACAGAAGGTCTGTTTCCCATTAGATCATAGATATAAATTATGGATTATGTAAATGTCTCAGTGATATTTCTCATGGTGAAGCAAGCATTCAGAATTAGTTCAAGGAGCTAAAAACATGAATCTTTACTGCTAGGCTTTGTGGGTGAGAATTCTAAGTAGAAGTAGGTGTTCATGGCACACCCAACTCAAGATGCCGCGAATCCTGAGCTAAAGTAAGGGAACGGGACCGAACTCAGAGCTTCTGTCAACACCGCAGTCTTTTTCAATTGTAACAGAATGTTCTGTCCTGAATAAGAGTGTTTGCACAGGGAAACTCTGAAAAGGCTGTGACTCTAGATCAGGAGCAGGTACTTGTAAACATTAGTCTTCTGACAGCTAAACGAACTATTCCAGGTCAAACTGTTAGAATCCACACTGCACACCTCCACGCTGGATACATTAATCATTTTAAATGCAAACGAATATACAAAAGTTGAGCCCCAGGAAGTGATTAGCTATCAATATTAATATCTGCATATATGTATTCATAATTCAAAAGCAAAGTTCACACACTCAATTGCCAAAGAAATCAGGAAGCCAAGAGGTATGGCGGTCAGTACTTGAGAAACAAGTGCAGACTGTAACTAAACAAGGAACTCTTACCAGCGTAGGCCAGTCTGACGATGGTAGCGTCGTCCTGGGCCAGGTGGGCTATGCCAGGGAGAATGTACTCTGGGTAGATGTTGACGTCATTGCGAGGAACCTCTTGGACAAGGGCAAGGACTTTGGTGAGCGTCCTCAGGGCTTCCGCCCGCACTCTTGGGACAGAGTCGTTGCTGAAATGCAGCAGGTAGGGAGTGATTCGATCCAGAAGGATCTCGACGCTCAGCCTCGGGGCCAGGTGCAGAATGAGTTCCAAGGCGGCCAGTTTGGAGTCGCAGGACTTCAGTGTCTGCAGGCAGGACGTTATCACAGACACCAGGACCACCAGCCCGCTCGCCCTGGACTCCCCTTCTGCTTTTTCTGGCAAATCGTGTCCACAGAGATTGTGGATAATGTTGCCCAAATCTTTCCGTATAACCAAAATCCGCTCATCTGCAGAGAGAAAGGTTTCCTTGGCAAACTGGGCCATGTAAGGCTGAAGGAAAGTATAAAATATCTCAGGGAAGGCGTTGCCACGCTGCTGCTTCAGGTAGTCCTCCGCTTCCAAACGCTTCTCCGGCTCACGATTAATCATCTGAGTTACCTACATGGAAGGAGAAAAGGGTTCACTGTATAACATGAAATGGAAGCCAGGTGGGGTAGCTCACACCTGAACCCCAGCCCTCCAGAGGCTTGGGCAAGGCCAGGCTCCTAGGCTACATGAGGGGTTCAAGACCAGCCTCCTGAGCTAACAACAAGTAAAAGGCCGGTTGGACTGCATAAGATCTGTCTATGTGCATGTTCACAGGCACACATGCACACAGCAAACCAAGATCTGTCTATGTGCACGTTCACAGACACACAGGCACACATGCACACAGCAAACCAAGATCTGTCTATGTGCACGTTCACAGGCACACAGGCACACATGCACACAGCAAACTAAGATCTGTCTATGTGCACGTTCACAGGCACACATGCACACAGCAAACCAAGATCTGTCTATGTGCACGTTCACAGGCACACAGGCACACATGCACACAGCAAACCAAGATCTGTCTATGTGCACGTTCACAGGTACACATGCACACAGCAAACCAAGATCTGTCTATGTGCACATTCACAGGCACACATGCACACAGCAAACCAAGATCTGTCTATGTGCACGTTCACAGGCACACAGGCACACAGCAAACCAAGCCAGACCAAAGTTACAAGAGCTATTACATGAGACCTAAGGGATTTCTGGGGTAATTCTAATTATTCTCTTTGTCTGACCCTTTTTAGAATTACAAGCTAATTGTGTCACTCATCACCCTGCAAGGCAACAGATATCATACAGATATCCTGGTATATAAGAGGTCATACTTGTTTATTCAATATTTGTTATTAAAAAACAACAAACCTTCAGAGAAAAATGAATAGACACAGTTGCACACACAAACAACATGAGTCTGGAGGAAATTAGAGAACTTCTGAGATAACTTTCAGAGCCCCAGTTAAGAGCTCTGGTTTAAAGTACACTCCCACAAATCCAAAGGATTAGCACATGGTCTAAGTGTTGTTCAGTTATGTTGAGAGTTTAGTTGAGAGGAGAATCAAAGGTCTAGTAACGCAGCCCAAGGGTAGAGAGCTGGCAGAGATGTGTGAGGTCCCATGTTAGATGCCAGCACTTCAATGATATAAAATAGTAGAGTGGAGAGATGGAGAAGCACCGAAGAGAACTTCTCAGCTCCCAGAACCCACATCACGTGGCTCACAATCCTTTATAACTCTCTCCAGGGGATCTAATACCTCTGGCCTCTGCGCTCACATACACATGTACACATACATGTACACACACACACACACACACACTCAAAATCTTAAAAAAATAAACTACTTAAAACTGTGAGAAAATATGAACACTAGAAATATATACCTGATAATAAGGACATGAATTCTTTCATTCATATATATATATATATATATATATATATATATATATATAAACAGTTCAATGTTTCTACTAGCCAAATACATAAAATATCATAAAAATATATCTGCAAGCTTGGCTTTCTTTTTGGATTCTAAACTAGAAATTAGCACTGAACTAGTCAGAATTACTTTTACATTTGATTAATGCCTTAAAGATTAATAAACAAATTGACTTTCCAGTCAAGAAAATATAGGTCCAAAGACACGGAGCTGCTCAGCTAAAGTGACAGGCAAGTGTCGGCTCTGGGGAGGAGCAGGTGTGCTCCTTCCCACTGCCACACCAGCCCTGTGCAGCATCTTGTTTCCAGGGTGGCCCTTCTTCCTCTGCTCCTCAGACAGTCTGTTACGTAGGCCAGGCTGCCTAGGACCTCACGCTGTCCCGACTTCAACCTTCCTTGTTCACCAGACACACCAGGCCAGTGCTGACTGACCCCAGCTAGCCCAGCACCTCAAAGATTTTATTTATTTAGAGATATGGACTTGCTAAGTTCACTGAACTGGCCCTGAATTTGAGGTCCCCTTTCCCTAGTCTCCTGATTGCAGACCTACGCCACCAGGCCTAGCAGTAGCTGCATGGCCTAAAGGAAACAGACTGTGCGTTGCCCCACTTAGAATACTGCAGAGTGCTCTAAAGACACCACAACCTTTTACATGACCCAGAGTCACCATCACAGTGTCAGTCGCTTTTAAAAGATGTCCTCAAACAGGGACACAGACATCCGATTGGATGTCCTCACACACAGTCCCTCAGCCCTGTGCTGCCGTAACCAAGCGACTGTGCAGCTCCCTTCCAGAACAGCCCACATTGGCCTCGGTGATAAATGCTGTCCCTGAGCTCTCTAAAGCTGATGACCCCTCTCTCCACTGCAGATGTGTCGTCTTCATTCCTCAGGAGCAAGCTCTCCCTAGGACATGCAAACCCACAGGCACTTCCAAATCTGCCCAAAGCAGAGAGGTAAGATGATCACAGAACAATAGATAACGGATTTGCCCTTCTACTTTTTTATTTTTAATGTCAGACGTGCTTTATGCCTGAGAGGGAAAAAATAGTGCATTTTTTTTCTAATAAGGTATCAAAAGTGTGTTTATCAGTAATAGGTTTTACTCCAGGTTTGTGGGGGAGGGACTGGAGTCTTGTCTGCCATCCCAGCACTCGGAAGGCTGAGGCAGGAGACCTGCCCTGAGTGAGCTAACCGAGTGAGTTCCAGGCCAGCTAGTGTAACCGCCAGCAGCTACATGTGAACCAGGTTACGACACAACCAATTAAAACTGTACGGCGCTTATTTGTAGCATAGTTACCAATTCTCTGATGCTGCGATCTTCGATTTTATTTAGCACTTGTTCAGGGAAAAAATGTCCATTTCTATATGCCAACAGCTGAGAGAGATCAAACAAAGGCACGCCTTCCGTAAAAAGCTCAGCTATCACGCAACCTGGAAAACCAGACACAGTTCCATCAGAATGAGATGAAGAGGCCGCATAATGCTTATTAGAATTCAGAAAAATCAGAATACCCAAAGCACAAAACCCCCAATAAAATGAATTTAACTGTGTACTGCAATGTAGAGATCTAAGTGCTTGATCAGCTGGGGAGACACATGAAGCCAATCATTCCCTTTTCTCGTTCTTAAAACGCACACACACAAACAAGGAGCTTAACACCCATAAGAAACCCTCTGGTACAAATTACAGCATTCCGTTCATAAGACCTGGTAACGGCAGCTAGCCATCTGCCCATCGCTAAACAAGCAGTAGGTACTGCCCACCAGTAACAGGCGCTACCAGCACAAAGCGGTAAAATCCCGCCTCAGCCAGGCTCCCCTCCTGGAAAGGAAGACAGAACAGAACCAATGAACAAATTTCACTTGTAGTGTTAAATATCACAACATATACTAAAAAAATGTGGACGTAAACTAGAAAATAGAGGGAAAATAATTTAACTGTTTTACACTAACATCATCTTCAATCAAGAATGTTTTTAAGTACCTACATTCCCAAAAGCACAATTATTTTTCTCGTACAAGACAATTTTATTGAGTCATTATATGACACACACTTACCAAGTCTCATATAGAGACCCTTAAATAATTACTTTACAGCCTTTGTACCTGCTGGGCCCTCTGCCTGGGCTACTCACCCTAAGTACTAGTGAATGTTAGTCAGGCCTTTGTCAATCAACAGTAAATCCTTAATTAACTATTTAAAACTGCTAGAGAAGCCGGGCGTGGAGGTGCACGCCTGTAATCCCAGCACTTGGGAGGCAGAGGCAGGCGGATTTCTGAGTTCGAGGCCAGCCTGGTCTACAGAGTGAGTTCCAGGACAGCCAGAGCTGTACAGAGAAACCCTGTCTCGAAAAAAACCAAAATCAAAAAAATAAAAAATAAAAATAAATAAAAAATAAAACTGCTAGAGCAACTGGGAATAGCAGTATACAGTCTTAATCTCAGAAGTTGGAAGACATCAGGAGGTGCATCTCCGTAAATTCAAGGCCAGCCTGATCTACAGAGTTTCTAAGATAGCCAGGACTACATAGAGACCCTGTTTAAAAAAAAAAACAAAGCGGGGCTGCAAGAGCACTGCAGCTCCTCGCCCTTTTCTCTCACGGCTGTTTCTGCACAGTGCCGCATGCCTTCCACTGCCTGTTATTATCTCTGTCCACACTAGAAAGCAAACTCCAGGTTTGCCCCCGTTTGGTGCACTGAAAAGTCCCTATCAACTAAGGTAATTCTGATATATAATAAGCATTTAGTAAATGTGTCAATTCCTAGTTCTACAATATTTGTTTCAAAATAAAGGCCTTCTAACAACAGCTATTTTTAAGGAAAAGAAGAAAAAACCAAGTGCAGAGGCCAATAAGATGCGTCAGAGGAGAAAGGCACTTGCCACCAAGTCTGATGACCTAAGTTCAATCTCCAAGTTCCACAGCTGGACGGAGAGAAGCCATTCCCACCAGCTGCCCTCTGACCTCATGTACCAAGGCATGAATTTGTTTGCACACTTCCTCACAGGCTACCTTCTGCTGCGTACAGGTAAATAATGAGTTATGTCTAAATAAATAAATAAATAAATAAATAAATAAATAAATGTAATATAAAATATTTAACCCATCATATTAAGCAAGAAACAGAAGATCTAAGCAACACAGGAAACCAACCAGATCTAACAAGCACCAGTATGACACTGTACCCAGGACAGCAGAATACAAGTTCTCAGTAGCCTACAGAATTCACATTAGTTAGACAAGACCTCAGCTAAGCCAGAAAATGACTCTCAACACTATGGTTTAGACAGAATTTCATAAAGAATTTCCGTGTACTCCAAGGCTTCCTTTGTGGAACTCCATTCCTACTGCGAGGTGTGATCGAAAAACTTAATCTGACAATGGTGTCAAAGGTGAGGCCTCTGCAAAGTAATCAGAATTAAAATCCTTAGGGAGACCTCTGCCTGCATCCAGGTAGCTGCAGAAGATAAGAAACCAACACAGAGGGGCTGGAGAGATGGCTCAGCGGGTAAGAGCACTGACTGCTCTTCCAGAGGTCCTGAGTTCAAATCCCAGCAACCACATGGTGGCTCACAACCACCCACAATGAGATCTGATGCCCACTTCTGGTGTATCTGAAGACAGCAACAGTGTACTTACATATAATAAATAAATAAATCTTTAATAAAAAAAAAAAAAAAAGAAACCAACACAGAGATGTGCATGTATACTCTACTCTCCTCTTAAAGTCGACTTGGCCATGGTGGTTTACGTCAGCAACAGAAAAGTAGGCAAGATGACTCCTAAATAATAAATGGAGCAAGGGAGTCTGGGAAGTGGGAGTGGCGGTCCATCCTGAGACTCCTGCTCCATGGAAGGACGGCCAAAGCAGAAGCAACGTTAGAGATCAGCCAGGGCAACGGAGCAAGGGCTGCGACGTAGCTCAGGGATGCGGTGCCTGGCAGGATGGTTCCTGCAAAGATGACTGGCAAGAAAAGAAAGGGCCATTCTGCCATCAGCAAGGTCCACTGTCAACAGCCATAACTGCATCTGGGGAGTGGGCTTCAGGAGTGCCCCTCAGGCACTGGGAGAAATCCACAAGTAGGCCATGAAGGGCTCCAGTGGGGCCATCTGGGCCAAAGGGATAAGGACTGTTCCACAGCACAGTGTAGTGGTTTGCATATGCTCGGCCCAGGGAGTGGCACTGTTAGAAGGTGTGGCCTCGTTGGAGTAGATGTGTCACTGTGCGTGTGGGCTTTAAGACCCTCATCCTAGCTGCCTGGAAGTCAGTCTTCTCCTATTGGTCTTCAGATGAAGATGTGGAACTCTCAGCTCCTCCTGCACCATGCCTGCCTGGATACTGCCATGTTCCCACCTTGATGATAATGGACTGAACCTCTGAACCTGTAAGCCAGCCCCAATTAAATGTCATCCTTACAAGAGTAGCCTTGGTCATGGTGTCTGTTCACAGCAGGAAAACCCTAACTAAGGCTTTGTACGTTTGCCGAGAAACTGTAATGAGGACTCACCAACCAACCAAGCGCTATACCGCGCTACTCTGTAATTCTGTTACCTAGGTCAAGATCTACACTCAGGATACGTCTGGGAAGTGTCAGAAACAGTTTAAAAGCTGCTTACAAAAACAAAACAAAACACACTTACATGGGCCAGGGGGTCTGCTCAGTCAGGAAAGTGCTTGCTTTCCACGAACCAGGCCCTGAATGAAAACTCCAGGACCCACATAGCGGAGCTGGGTGGGATGGTGGCCCATGCTTCTAATTCCAGAGCTGAAGACGGAGCTAGGATGACCTCCGGGTTCACTGACCAGTACAGTCTGCATGGTAAGCTCCCAGCCCAGGGAGAGACCCTGCCTCAAAATAATTAAGGATAGGGAACTTACCAGTGTGGAGGCCTGAGACAACACTATGTGTGGATCCTTGGCTGCTGTTCACTGTGCGCACATGCACACGCGCACACACACACACACACACACACACACACACCCCTCTATGAATATACCCAAACAAATAAAACCTCTGTGGAACTCAACTAGCATTTTGAGTAAATGCACAACTATAAATACCAACATTAAAAAGACAATTTGAGCCGGGCAGTGGTGGCGCATGCCTTTAATCCCAGCACTTGGGAAGCAGAGGCAGGCAGATTTATTAGTTCACCCTGGTCTACAGAGTCTCGAAACCCCCCTCCCAAAAAAAAAAAAGGAGAAGGAGAAGGAGAAGAAGAGGAGGAGAAGGAAAAGAAGAGGAGGAGAAGGAAGAGGAGGAGGAAGAGGAGGAGGAGGAGGAGGAGGAGGAGGAGGAGGACAAGGAGAAGGAGAAGGAGAAGGAGAAGGAGAAGAAGAAGCAGCAGCAGCAGCAGCAGCAGCAGCAACAGCAACAGCAACAGCAGCAGCAAAAGATGCCTTGTAGGAGCACCACAAGCTGCTGAAACAAACTACCACAGGTAATGCCAGTCCCTGTGTAGGCCTCAGTTTGAATGCCATCTCTCTAACAGACGCCTTTTCTGACACTGCCTCTCTACCTAGCACTCCCACAGAGGCCTATTAACTGTGTGCTTCTATAACAGCAACTTATGCTTACCGCCACCATGGCAAACACAAGGCGAAACATACTTTTTCTCTATCTTAAACCTGACATCCTCCCGTGCCGCCAGCATTGTGTGGTGTACGTTCTGAATGTTTAAATGAATGAGACGTATTTTGCATTTTCTCCTCACTTCCGCATGTCCAATGAGGAAGCCATGTATCTGTCTGAAACAGTCTAAGAGAGCACAGCAAGAAATCTTTGGAAATCGGGCAATTTATGAAAAGCTACATTTCTGTTTGGCAGAATAAACAAACCAATTAGCTGACCAGACTGACTGACTCACGCACCTGCTGAAAAGATGTCCATGGCTCTCTTCAACTCTCCCCGCGTTCTCTGATTGCTATTGAGGTCGACAAGTGGAGTTGAGGGATCTCTCATGTACTCTAACTCGGTGGCAAACATGCCACCATCAACAAAACGCTCAGGAGCAATGTAGCAAGTCCTCCTCCTCGAGGTGTCAAAGAAATAGTTGAAATCTGCCGGGTTGTCCTCTGGAAGGTAAGTGGGCTTAAAACTGGCAAAGTCGGTCAGGAGAACCCAGTTCCAACTGGTGACCATCACATTCTCCGTCTTGATGTCGCCGTGGCGCACTCCGGATTTGTGCGCCTGGTCCACAGCCGTCAGGATCTGGAAGGCGATCCAGCGTTTCTCGATGTTATTTAAGAACGGGCGGGTGCTGATGCGATCGTAGAGATTGTCTCTCACATACTGCCGGAACAGCATGGCTGCTTTCTCGGAGGCTTTTTCTGCTGCTTTCTGGAAAGGTAGGCAGTTCTGTGCGGAATGGAGCCTGATTTTCAGTTCCTCCAGCTCTTGTTTATAACTAGTTAAGGGCAGTGTGGGATCTTGAATTGCGAAGACCTTCACAACCACCAGGCCTTCCCGGTGCTTGGCTCGAGCGACTTTAAAAAACCGAGTACTTCCCAGGCTCTTATCGTATTCAAAGTCATGGATATCCGAGAAATAACTCTCCACAGACAGGATCTGGGAAGGTGCAATGCCAGCCAGCTGATTTCCCATGATGACCAGCACCTCTGGGGCAGGAGGTTAACACACAACACCTATTTAAACGGATAGGGAGCGGGAGAGAAACTATTAAAAGGAAAAGAAACAAACTGTGAAATCACCATTATTTGGCCTTTTCCTAAAAGACAGTTGCACCATTATCTACTAAGTGTATGAATGTGCACCCCAGAGCAGTCTCAAACTCAGAAACATTTATCTAAATAGATTTTATTACTTTTACCTAAACAGATGGTCTACTTCATGCCATCCTTTCCAGCAGCTAAACTATGTTTAAAGATATACATGCTTTCAACGTTTTATTTTATTTTAATTTTTGAAATAAGGTGTTGTGTAGCCCAGGCTTGGCAAGGAACTCTATATAGCTGAGAGTGAGTTTGAACTCCAGATCCTCTAGCCTCCACCTCCCAAGTTCTGGGACCCCATGATGCCCAACGTGACCCCTTCGACATTAAGCTAAAATGTTAAAGCATGTATTCACTGGTATGCAGATTTACAAGTCTGGCTGCACCTCTACCCTATCCAGTACTGTTTGATATTATGAAGTTCCTAAAAGTACCATATGACTCAGTCCTTATCCGAGAAAACTAGTCTACTTGCCGGTAAGAAACGCATTAAACGCGTAAAATAAACAGTGACATGATACAAACGGGTCATTTCATTCCTGGGTCTGACAGATCTGTAAAATCAGCATCAACTGGGCCCTTCCAGCCTCCTTGCAGTGATGTCTCCCTCCTTAAACCAACGCAAACTCCTCCAGACTGCAACAAGAAACCCCGCCAGAGACATTCGAGAAAAGTAAGCCAAAGTGCACACTGTCCCCAAGTTACCTAACCTGGTATTTTGCAAGAACTATCTCCCTAGCCCACAGTTTAGCACTCAGGGAAAACATTTACCCCAGGCCTCTGGCAACTCAAAAGTCGCTGAAAGATCCCAGGGAGGTCTTGGCAGAGTTCTGAGGGGCTTGGGCGTGAACGGAAGTCGGCGAGGAGAATGTTTTCTGTGAGGGGTCTTCTTTCAGACAGCTACCCCTGGGGAGCTGGGGGAGGAGCGCAGCAGTGTCCGAGACCTGGAGCTGGGGGTGAACCACTAGGAGGGCAAGCACACTCGGGACTCCGGACACCCAGCAGCCTCGCTGCCGGCTCCTCCCCCGCCGCCCTGGGCCCGCGCGTGTTCGCGTCCCCGGATCCCCGGGCCTTTGCACCAGCCCTGGGCAGGGACAGTGCCAGCACCCGTCCAGGAAGACTACTTAACCTGCGGCGAACGCCGAACTCCCGGGAAAGCCTCCGGGTTGACCTCACTTCCTGTTGAGAACGGAAGTGACGGACTGAGGCTTGAGGAAGCGTTCAGTAGGAAACTGGTTGCTAGGTAACAAGGGAAGGAGGCGTGACCTCGCCGCCCCAAACAGAAGGTGGTTTTCTTCACTAACCCTGGGATTGCTGGCTCTAAGAAAACTTCCCCACGTACGTAGAAAAGCTGATTCCCCGACCAAGTTGGATTTCAACTTTATTGAGTGAGAATTTATGTGTCATAAAGCTCATCAGCTTAAAAAGTGCACAATTGGGGTGACAGGAACCTTTAATCTCATTACTCAGAAGACAAAGGCAGATGGATCTCTTGTTTATTATAGGCTAGCCTATCCATAAAGAGAGAAACTCTCTCCAAAAAAGTGTATGTATGTATGTATGCATGCATGCATGCATATTTTGTAGGTACACACATAAATTATCTCAGTATGGCAGAGCCAAAGCTGCCATGACTTCACAGCAGGAGTAGCTGCTTGCAGTGAACCTACACAACAACTGGCATTTTAAGTCAACCATTGGTTGGGGAAGTATATGCACCCTACTTCTCCGTGCTAAAGACTTGGTTTCTAATGTATTCTAGGAGAGAAACACTTTCTTCAATTGACTCCCTACTGAGTGCCCACCAGACTCCAATGGGTGGTCCCAAACTCACTGCCTAAACTTAGTAGGTCTTGGGAAAAAAAAATTGAAAGTACTGGTTAATTAGGGGTGGGGAATTACAGTAATCACATTATAGATATATAAGATTGTCCAAAAAAATCAAGTTAAAAACATTTTTTCAAAGTGTCAAGATTGGCTGGTTCTAATTTTTATTCATTGTATTTTTAAAAGCAAGGTCTCATTCTGTATTTTAGGCTAGCTGAAAGACATCCTCCTGCCCCTACTTCCTGCGTGCTGGAATTACCACTGTGTCTCATGGTAAATAAGGATGGATTTTTGCTGGAGCTGTGTTCTAATTTTCTTTCTTTTGCTGTTGTGCTGGTTTGAATGAGAATGGCTTCCAAAGTGCTGTACACGTGAATGTCTAGTCCCCAGCTGGGGGACTATTGTGAAGATTAGGAGGTGTGGCCTTGTTGGAGGAGGCGTGTCACAGGGAGTAGGCTTTGAAGTTTAAAAAGCCTATGCCAGGCCCAGTATTTCTCTCTTCCTACTGCCTGCTGACCAGGCGGTAGCTCTCTGTTCCTTCTGCCTGCCACCTGCTCTGATCCCTGCCAAGCTGATCACTGGCTAACCCTCTGAAACCTTAAGCAAGCCCCTCGTTAAATACTTTCTTTTATAAGAGTTGCCTCCCCAACACCAAAGGGGAGAGAGGGAGAAAGCGGTTGTTTTAAATACATTTTACAGAACTATAATTGCTATAATCTGTTTCACCAAAAAGAAAAGCCTGAAGCTGTGAGCAAACCCTCGATCCCTCATCATTTCTCCCTCCCTCCTTCCCTCACTCCCTCCCTCCCTCCTTCCCTCACTCCCTCCCTCCCTCCTTCCCTCCCTCCCTCCCCCCCTCCTTCCCTCCCAGCACTAGGCAATCATTGCATTGTGTTTCTCTAAGACCTTGCCTACTCTTGTGTACATTTCATATACGGAGAATAAAACATGTAGTCTGAATCCTTTGCATTTGCCAAATGTTGAATGTCATCATGGCTGTGGTTTTCCGCACTCCATTTTTTTTCCTTGCCAAGCATTTTCTTATGTGGAAATTCCACATTGTGTTATCCTGCCTGTCCGCTGATGGGTATTTGTGTCCTCGTCTTGGTTATCAGGAGTAATGCTTGTAGGAACATTTGTGTGCAATCTTTATATTGAGATGTGTTTCAAATGCAAATGCCAAGGCGATGAAGCTCGTACTCCTATCAGAACCCTGAGTTTAGCGTTTTGAGAAACTGCTAAATTCTTTCCCAAAGTGCACACAGCCTTACATCCCCACCAGCACAGTATGGGCCCCTGATCCCTCTGTCCTTTCTGGCAATGATGTCATCCATTTTCCACTGTTAGAGCGAGCATCCTAGTGGGTACAAAATGACACCTCCTTCCGGTTTAATGTGCAGTTCTCCAAGACTAATGATGGTGAGCATCTCTTCATGTACCCATCTCCCATTCACTCATCATCTCTGGGAAAATGCCTATTTAAATTCTTTGTCAAAGCCTTAGCTGTAGCTTGACGTTTAATTGCCTGTGTGCTTGGGACCTTAAGGTCCACCCTCTGGAATCTCAGAATAAAGTCATAAATACTTTGTATGTAATTGATTTTTATTCTTTTAAAACTTTTAAAAAAATTTTTTTTAGGTTTATATGTATGGATGCTTGGCTGCATGGGTTTATATGCACCACATTCATTCTGGTGCCTGTGGAGGTCAGAAGAAAGCAGCAGATTCCTCGGAACTGGAATTACATGTTAGGGATGAGTGTGAGCCACCAGGTGCATGCTGGGACTCAAACCCAGATCCTCTGCAAGAACAAGTACTGTAAACCTCCCAGCCAGATATGTAGAGTGGTGCAGGCCTTTAATCCCAGCACTTGGGAGGCAGAGGCAGGTGGATCTCTGTGAGTTTTGAGGCCAGCAGAGCAAATTCCAGGCCAACCAGACCTACACAGAGAAACCCTGTCTCAAAAAAATCAAAACCAAATACCAGCAACAACATTGAGTCATCTCTCCAGCACCAGACAGTTTAAGTTTTAAGTGTTCTTTCTATAGGGTCAGGCATGGTAGCTTATGACTGTTCTTTCTATAGGGTCAGGCATGGTGGCTTGTGACTATTCTTTCTATAGGGTCAGGCATGGTGGCTTGTGACTTCTTTCTATAGGGTCAGGCATGGTGGCTTGTGATTGTTCTTTCTATAGGGTCAGGCATGGTAGCTTGTGACTATTCTTTCTATAGGGTCAGGCATGGTGGCTTGTGACTTCTTTCTATAGGGTCAGGCATGGTGGCTTGTGATTGTTCTTTCTATAGGGTCAGGCATGGTGACTTGTGACTGTTCTTTCTATAGGGTCAGGCATGGTGGCTTGTGATTGTTCTTTCTATAGGATCAGGCATGGTAGCTTGTGACTGTTCTTTCTATGGGGTCAGGCATGGTGGCTTGTGACTGACTGTTCTTTCTATGGGGTCAGGCATATTGGCCTGCGACTGTAACCTCAGTGCTTAGTGGCAGATGTGCTAGAATCAGAAGTTCCAGACAAGTCTTGGCCTGGGCTACATACATGAGGCCGTGACTCAAAAAAAAAAAAAAAAAAAGTGTGTGTGTGTGTGTGGGGGGTCTTTATGTATTCAAGAAACACAAAAGGTTTTTAATCCAAGACTGATTTTTTTAAAGCATCCCTGCCAATATTCCTTTCACTCTCCTTTATCTCAGTAGGCAGCACTATCACTGAGTAGGTTCCTCAAACTATAAATCTGGTAGTTGTTAGGTCATCTTTGATACCTGCCTGAAGGGCCAAAGTCACAAAAGGAATGAATCCAGGGTCCAGAGCAACACTCAAGCTCTGTGGCAATTTTATTGAAAGCAATCAGACTTTTTATAGCCTTATCAGAAACAGAATACAGTAGCAATTCCCAGGATCAATACAGTTGTAGTTGCCAGGATACGACGATGTTTGCAAGCCATACAGGGTACGTGGGATTAATGGCCAATTGTCTTATCAAGCTGCCAAGCTTCCTTGACTCCCAAGGGGCCATGCAGAGAAGCACACGGGTGCCTGAGTGCTTCACTGTCCCAGGGAGTATGCTGGTCTCTCAGGAACGGGAAGGCACACTCTGCCCCAAGAGCCATGGACTCTAACCTGATAAACCTAAGACACATGCCTCTTCAGGTAACTAGGCCAGGCCATCACCGTGGTTCACTGTACCTTCCCTCCACACACCCCCTCCCCATCTCTCTTCTTTGAACACCCCCTCCCCCAATCATCACTTGCCCCTGGTGAAATGGTGCCAAGCTACACCATTGTTCCAGGATGAAGATAAAACATCCATCATCATATGTTTAAATTTTAGCAACTCCATAAAGAAGGCATCATCTTTATGTTTCTTTTATGAATTTTTGAGTCTTTTATGGTTTCATCTTGTTTCCTTAAATTACTGAAGTATAACCTGAATTTTTTTTGTTGTTATTGTTGTTTCTTTTATATTATTTTGTTTTGTTTTGTTTGTTTGTTTGTCTAGAGAGATGCCCAGTTATCCAAAAACTCCCAACAGTGATCCATTCTCCTTTCTTACTTCAAATGACATAGTTGCCATATATTAATTACCTGTGTATATTTCGGTCTTCTGAACCTTCTTATGTATTACACTGCTGTTTAGTTTTCAGTGGTTTGAAGAATTAGACAATGCTTTGCTATTGATAAGATTAGTCCTAGAGCCATCTTTTAATAAATAGAACTATAGTGCGGGCTGTGGTGACCCATGGCTTTAGCCCTAGCACAGGGCAGTGGATCTCTGTGAGTTTTAACCCAGCTAGGGCTACATAGTGAGACCCTGTCTAAAGATAACTTACAAGAATAGAATCATAAGACACGCTGTTTATAGTATTTTAGAAGCGCATCCTCATTTTGAGGCTAAAAGTCTTCAGCTTATGGAAAGCTGATGGCTTTGGGGAAAGGAAGAGTCCATTTCTTTAAGTATGTGCCCCCCCCCCATTGCTCATGCTTCTGTAGATAGCCAGAAGACATTTTAACATTGCTATTATAATTCTGAGTCATACCTTGTGTAAATGCTTTAAATGCCTCTCCAATAGAGAAATAGTACCAGGAAAAACCATACTGGCAGCACAGATTGGACTCAGTGGGTTACAAAAGAAGAAACAAGGGTGTGAAGTTGGGAATGGGGCATAAAGATAGAGGTGGCTCTGGGAGAAGGGAGGAGGGGCATGAGTGTGATTCTCAATACACATAGAGAGACATACACAGAAACACACCCACAGACACACACTCACATACACATGCAATGTACACACACACAGAGGGGAGAGAAAGAGACATACACATACACACATGTGTATGCATACCCATATATACAGAGACACACACAGACACACACATTCACATGCACATGTACACATACAGAGGGGAAGAGAGAGACATACACACATGTACATGCATGTGCACACCCATATATACACAGAGACACATACACAGATACACACAGACACACACACATATACACAAAGACACACACAGACACACATACATACACACACACACAAACAGACACACACACACATTTTCCCAGCTTGGTCCAAAGACTGAGGCATGATTGACTCCTAGTTTCCCCACCACAGCTCCCATCACCCACTGACCCACTCACTACCCCACACTGACCTTCTCTTTTTTTATAACCAAGCACAAAGTCTCCATATTCATTTTCATTTGCCTTATAAAACTCTTTTAAATATGCAAAATCTGTGTATATTTTATATCCCAAATCAAATGTAAACTCCTCAGGAATGTCTTTCCTGATTGCCCCCTTGTATTAGGGCTCTGTAGAGGAAAGGATTTTATAGAAAGAATGCACACACATGTAAATACACACATATATGCATATACATATGCAGGGGGTTAATTAGAATGGCTCACAGACTGTGGTCCAGATGGTCCAGTAATGACTCTTTACCAATGGAAGTTCCAATAATCCAGTAGTTGGTCATTCCATGAGGCTGGATGTCTCAGCTTCTCTTCATCACCCGCTAGAATCCTGAAGAAGTAGGTTGCAATGCCAGCGAAGGAATGGACTCGCTAAAGAGATTGAGACCAAGCAGGCAAAGAGAATCCTTCTTCTGTGTCCTTTATATAAGCTACCAGCAGAAGACACGACCCAGATTAGAGGGGGGGGGGGGTCTTCTCACCTCAAAAGATCTAGATTAAAGATGTGTCTTTCCACCTCAAAGATCAGGATTAGAAGCGGATCTTCCTACTTCAAACAGTTAAATAAAAAGCCCTCACAAATATGCCCAGCCATTTTGGGAGTTCAGTCAATTCCAGGTATAGTTAAGTTGACAACCAAGAATAGTGGTCACACCCCTGGGACATTCTTAGGGGTCATGCACTTTCTCAGCATTTACTGTCCGTCCTTGAAATCACTGGATGTGGAGGTCACTGTTTGCATAAGATGTCTTATCCCTCCAGAACTGGCTTGTTCTTGTTAGAGCCTCTTCAACACCTATGTGTCTGACATTTAAAAAAAGCAATTGTCCAATTATTTTTATCTGGCCTTTATTGGGTTTATGACTACTAAGGATAAAAGTGAGTTCCAGACCAGGAACATCTGCCACACCTATAGAAATTAATACAAGCACACATATTATCAGGGAAGAATTTAACACTGTATGTATATTTCCAACTTATACTATGTATATAGACGCTTTAAACAACTTTCTAAAAAGTACAAAAAAAAAAACCTCCAATAAATTTGTCCTGATGCAGATGATTTATTTAGCAGTGTTTAGAAAAAAAAATTAAAGTTACTTGTTACAATTTTCCTAAATTGTTGCTAAAGATTCCTTTCCTGGGAGAGGTCTGAACAATGTCTACCTCTTTTCCTAAGGTCTTAAGGCCAAACTGAAGTTCAATTCCACCAAAGCTCCCCACAGGGGAACCAATGAATTTATTAGGCTTATTTAGAAAGCAGTGGGTGACAGGTCGAATGCAGGCGCATAGGTGACCTTGAAGTAGCCACAGTGGAAGACCTGCACCCTGCAGGGATGGCCGCCTCCCCACCTCAGTATAGATGGAATCCTGTCCTTATCTTTCCCTATCTGCATTCTTTAGCCGCTGCCCCTAATATATGCAGTATGCAGTAAGGGTTGGGAGGGCCAGGTAAATAAGCAGATGAGGGTCCTAAGACCCACCTTCCCCTTCCTTCAGTGAAGGAGCATTGATAGGCAACAGGTCCAGCTGTGATGGTCTTTTCCTCACACACAGGTCCAGAAGTCCTGAAAATGGTGGCAGTTTGGCTCTGAGGTTAATCCTGTATAACGCTTATGTACAAAATTGAAAAGAGCCAGCAAGCATCGGTCCGTCCTCTCTCCAGTAGCCACACATGTTCCTTGAAGCAACGAACCCCAAATGCCCCCTTGTGCAGAAAAGAGATTTTTTTCCCCTGAGAGTTGCTGTTCATTAAGGACCATCTTTTACTTGAAAGTCGGCCCATTTGCTGGGTTTTTGCTATTACATGAAGTTCAAGTAGAAATTATATGTTTAACTTTGAGGTTGTTGTCATTTAAGGGGTGAATGCTTTCCACTTTCCTTTTCCCCTTCAGCTGAGATGCAGTGAACATCAAAGCCCCCTTGATGGGGGTGGGGGGTGCAACAAGATGACGGGAGCCCGGGTTTGTGAATTACAGCCTGGGGGAAAAACCTATCTGTTAAATAGGCAACTTTTTTTATGTATAGGAGTATACTGTAGCTGTCTTCAGACACACCAGAAGAGGGCATCAGATCCCATTACAGATGGTTGTGAGCCACCATGTGGTTGCTGGGAATTGAACTCAGGGCCTCTGGAAGAACAGTCAGTGCTCTTAACCACCGAGCCATCTCTCCAGCCCTAAATAGGCAACTTTATGCAAGGTTTTTACACAATTATTAAGTCACGCATCTGAAGTCTTGGAATTGATTTTCTTCAGCCGTAAGCCCTTCCTCCCCAGGTGCATACATCGGATGCATCTCTCTCCACTCCTAGCTCCTCCTGGCTGCGTCCCCCACCGGGGCTCATCCCACCCTGGGAAATGTCCAAGGGGACTCCCTGCTCTCTTTGAATACTAAGAGAAAGGAAGTTTTTAAAAACTAATTTCTGTTGTAAACCCAACATATAAACTGTCACGTATCATTACTAGCTTGTAACCTATAACATAATAATTGCCTCCCATAATGATTGTCAGTGCTGGAAATAAAGATTACTTTTTACATTTCAAAGGATGGGATGGGAGATTTTATTTTTTATACTGGAAAAATTACTGAACATCTATCTAGGAGCCCTAACCACTTCACTTAGAATGGCACATAAATATTATGGGGCCCCTGAGCTAGTGCAATGGGAAGTATGCTACCTCTTATGAAACATTTTTACTAAGAATATCTAACCTGTGTTTATTTAAGCACCTAAACCTCTCTGGCCACTCGACACGTGTATTTGAATATTATGTGTATTTGAAATGTGAGACGTGCTTTCCTCTGAGTTCAGGGCCAGCCTAGTCTATAGAGTAAGATTTACTTTCAATGTAAAACAAAACCAAATTATACCAAAAAGGAGATGGAATGCCAGACTTTCAAGGAGGTTGTTCGTATGCTGAAGCCATGCGGTCACAGACTGGCTGTGGTAGGATTCACAGGGATGGTGTAGGGGTCTGGCAATAGCAGAGACGAGGCCATGGAATACACACCCATGCCGTTTCCTTGTTCCTGCTTCCACCATTTTCCAGCTCTGCCCCGCCCCCACCAGTTCTTCTCACCTGTGCATTAGAAATGACATTACAAAATTAACTCAGAACAAGATAAAGATAGAAACAATAGCTGCCGTTCTTTTTAAAGCGGAGAAATCACACTTGGGACTAGCGAGTTGAACTGCCACTAAAATTTCAGTTTGTCTTTGAAATTACAGCAGCTAATCCCAACAGGGAAATTCATAGTTTACATAGGTCTCATAGTCCAGCAAAGGGACATAAACTAGTTAATGTAGAAAGTTTCTTCTTGGGCTGGAGAGATGGCTCAGTGGTTAAGAGCACTGACTGCTCTTCCGAAGGTCCTGAGTTCAAATCCCAGCAACCACATGATGGCTCACAACCATCCGTAATGGGATCTGACGCCCTCTTCTGGGGTGTCTGAAGACAGCTACGGTGTACTTACATATAATAAATAAATGAATCTTAAAAAAAAAAAAAAAAGAAAGAAAAGTTTCTTCTTAGATCTATTCTCATGGTGTACATTTCCTTCTTTGGATCTGTTGTACAGGACATTAGTTAAGAGCCAGCCATGGAAGTACATGCTTTAATGCCAGCTACCCAGAAGGCTGAGGTGGGAAAACTGCCAACTCAAGGGATGCCTGACTATATAGCAAAGGCCAGTGGGGCAACTTAGTGAGACCCTCTCTCAAAATGAAAACTCAAAAGAGCCAGAGTTCTTGCTCAGCTGCAGGGTGCAGCTTCCCTAATGATAATCAAAGCCCTGAGTTCAACTCAGAGGGGGGGGGGTCATTACTAACATGTAAAACAGCAGGGAGAACATTTTTCTATGGGATTTTGCAGGCAAGCAGTTTGGCAGTTAAGATGCGCACCGCTTAGAAGCAGTTTGGTAATACGCTTATAGCGCTTTGTTCTGTTTTTATAAGTACTACCTCTCTTGACATTTGGTTGTGAGCCGAGCCTTTAAGGGCTGAGCCGCCATCCCTCCAGCTCTTGATCCACATCTTCCTCCTTGGTTGACTGTTCCAGTTCTGTGATGTTATCAGGATGCTATGTTGCTCATGTTTTGTTTCATTTTTTTTTTTTTAGTTTATTTTAAAGATGCAGTTTCTTGGGTGGTGTTCCCTGGGGAGTTGCAAATGAAAGTCTCCCCCCCCCACCTCAAGACACCTACAGCACACCCAAAAAGTGATTTCATCCACAGCTAGCTTAATGAACCAGTGAGTTTATTGGGGTTTCCTACGGAAGTGGAGGTGGGAGCTTACAAGAACTTGGTTGACTCAAGGGAAGCTGTATCCCTGCAAAGCCTACAGCATCATGGGAGGACGATGACTCAGAAAGCTGAGTCTGGAGTTTTCTATACAACTTGCAGGCAGCTTCCCTAGCAATTGCTCATGGTTCGTGCCTTTGAATCTGCTAAGTTTTAGCTTTCTGAGACTTGTAAGATCTATTTATTTCATGAGTCACATGAGCCCCCACCCTCCTTCCAGGATAGAATGAAACTTCTACATATCAGGGTTTTACTATGTAGTCCAGACTAGCCTTGAACTCTCTGGTGCCACCATTCAAGGCCCATGCTAATTTCTTTTATGCATACCTTTCTTTGCCTGATCTCTGGGCTCATGTGTCCAATATCTACTTGGCTTTTACTACTAAGCCCTAAGAACAACTAGCTTGGAACACTGCCCCACCAATCACTTGCCAGTTGGGTCTGCCTGAAGCACTGCCAACAGAGTCAGGTCCTCTGACCTTCATTGTCTGGCCCACAGCTCCCCCAGCCTTCTGGAGGAGGCCTACTGGCATCAGGATCATCGAGCCAATACCAGATGGCTAAAGGACAGTATAAGAACTCAGTCAACAAAAGCCAGGGCAATATGGAACCACCAGAGCCCAGCTATCCTGCTACAGCGAGCCCTGGATATCCTAACAAAATTAAAGTACAAGAAGATGATCTTAAATCCAATCTTGTAAAGATGATAGAGGCCTTTAAGAAGGAAATTAATAAATCCCTTAGAGAAATAAAGGAAAATAGACTCAAACAAATAAAGGTTTTATTTAAAAAGGAAATGAATGAATATAAAGAGATACAGGAAAATACAATCAAACAGGTGAAGGATATGACTACAACTATCCAAGAACTGAAAATGGAATAAAAGGAATGAAGAAAACACAAACTGAGGGAATCATGGGGATGGAAAACTTAGGAAAGATCACAGGAAAGGTAAACACAAGCATCACCAACAGACTACAAGAGATGGAAGAGAGATCTCACACATAGAAGATAAGATGGAAGAAATAGATACATCAGTCAAAGTAAATGCAAAATCTAACAAGTTCATGTCACAAAACATCCAGGAAATTTGGAATGCTATGAAAAGACCAAACCAAAGAATAATGAGAATAGAAGAAGGAGAAATTCTCAACTCAAAGGCCCAGAAAACATCTTCAACAAAATCATAAAAGAAAATTTCTGCAACCTAAAGAATGAAATGCTATAAATGTGCAAGAAGCTTACAGAACGCCAAATATATTGGACCAGAAACAGAAATCCTCTTGCCATATAATAATCAAAACACTAAACATACAGAACAGAGAAAGAAAAGGTCAAGTATTATGTGTTACTTGGATGTCTAGGCAGACCTATCAGAATAGCACTTGACTTCTCAACAGAGACTCTAAAAACTAGAAAAGCCTGGGCGGATGTCTTACAGACCCTAAGAGTCCACAGATGTCAGCCCATACTACTATACCCAGCTAAACTTTCAATCACCATAGATGGAGAAACCAAGATATTCCATACGAACAAAACCAAATTTAAACAATATATTTCAATCAATCCAGCCCTCAGAGAATACTAGAAAGAAAACTCTAATCCAATGAGGCTAACTACAATAAGAAAAAACAACACAAGAAATAAATAATTTCATACCATTAAAACCAAAAGAATAGAACCACACAAAATGAGACTACTATCAAAATAACAACATCAAAATAACCGGAATTAACAATCATTGGTCTTTAATATCTTTCAACATCAATGGACTTAATTTCCCAATAAAGAGACACGACTAATAGAATGGATGCAAAAACAGGATCCATCATTCTGCTGCACACAAGAAACTTATCTTAGCAACAAAGATAGACATTCCCTCAGAGAAAATGACTGAAAAAATGTTTTCCAAGCAAACAGACACAAGAAACAAGCTAGAGTAGCCATTCTAATATCTAACTTTCAAACAAAAGTAATCAAAAGAGACAGGGAAGGACACTTCATACTCATCCAAGGAAAAAGCCATCACGAGGACTTCTCAATTCTAAATATGTATGCCCCAAATGCAACAGCACCCACATTCATAAAAGAAACATTACTAAAGCTTAAATCACACATTAAAGCCCACACATTAATAGTGAGAGATCTTGTTTGCCAATGACCAGCTTTGGTACCCATGTGGTGGACAAACAGAGGCAGCAGCCGTTGGGGATCAGTGCTTAGAGCCACTGATGGAGAGATCCAGACACCTACAGGGGCTGCTGCCAAAGGCAGTCAGCAACTAGGGAAGTTACTCAGCAGAATTTTGTCTGAGGGAACAAAGCTTAACTTACTGGAGCTGGCACTCTCTATGGCCAGCAGAAAAACTATGAACACTTTTAACTCCTTGGGAGAAGGAAAGAGAGAACATTTACATGTACACACACACACACACACACACACAGAGTTGATAGATGGGAAAAACAGTGTTCCAGCCACACCATCTTTTATTCCTTCTTCTATAGCTTATACATTCCAGCAAAATCTTTTAAGCAGTATACAATTATAATGTGATTATGTTTTAGTTTTCTTCTAGTGAATAATTATGAAAAAACAATGTGTTTTCCAATACCTATACAAAAAATAACATTACACAGTATAGGTTAAGGGAAAAAAATTATTCTCAAAGACCCATGTATATTCATAACCAAACAACTTGTTAGAGATTAACAATGTATAAGCAATCAAGATAGATTTCTCAGCCAGTTTCCTCTTACTGGCAGGCAGCAATTCGCAGTTACAAAGAGGTAATTATTATTTATCTTTAAAACTAATCTTGTAAAAATCTTAAAAGAATCACAAATCTAAGCTTTTATATGAAAATCAGTCATATCTACTTTAAAATCCTCAAAGTGCACATCTACTCATCAGCAACTCTTAATAAATCATATCAAGAAGCTGAGGGCAAAAATGGGCATAAGAAATCCGTCCTCACCAGTCCAGTCCCAGTGAGAGTCCCGTCGGCCAGGGCTGCCGTTGTTCCCTGACTTAAAGGTCCCTAGCTTAACTAATGAGAGAGAGCCTTTCTGAACTTCAAATTGTTCCTTAATATTTTCTACATCAGAGCCAGTAGTAAAAACATCTCAACCTAACTTCACTAACAACTTCATTTTTCCAAGTTTTCTAAGGGAGGAGGTCACTGCCGACAACCTAAGTCTCTAAGTTCTTCCCTAGGGTGGTGATAGAATCGTAATCCGCTCCAGCAGCAAGGCTGAAAAAGATCAAGCATTCGTACTGTGAGTGTCAGAGATTCTGCCCAGTGAGGGGCTTGACGCCCCTTACAGTTTTCATAGAACTCTTAGATTAAGGGGGATGTGAGGGCCGCAAACAGCAGAAGTCCATGATAGCATAAAGTCCTCAGGACACATGGACCTCAGGGCTGTGCCACACTGGGACCCACCATACAGCTGTGTAACCTGTGGGCTGCATTCCCTGAGTTCTAAAGCCATCTGTCCTTCCTCCTGCATGGCCCTCACATCTCCCCCTTTTCAATTTGTTAAAATGAAGCATATGGAATTTTCTCTGGGAAAAATAGATGGCATCTCCTAAGTATCTGCAAATGACTGGAAGCAGAAATAGAAGTAAGACAATTATTTCAATAGTAATTTTCTAAATTAATAAGGAAGCTCCAAGAAGAATTATCTCTAACAAAGTCATAAGAGAACTGAGTATTTCCTCAGCTGACCAAACATAATTTAACATGACCAGTGGTACTAACCTGTGAACGAAGAGATCTGTCTCAACTGAAAGCAGAAAAATATTTTATACATCTCTCAAGATAGTCTGAACCTGTTCTCAAAATATTTTTGAACCAATTAAAGGCAGAGATGCAACACGAATCCAATTAAAGTTAGAATGGCAGAGGTGCTCAGGTGAGTCTTAGTCTTTTGAATTTGGAGCCCATATAAAGGACAGACTTTTCTAGAGCATTGACTCTCTCAGTCAATCCTCTATTTTTTTCTTCAGTAATTAATGTCAAAAAATATTTTGAGTTAAAGAATTTCCATGGTGAGTAGCGTGTACCTGTTGTATCAAGGTGGCAGCTGAGGCTGACATAAATCTCATCGTCTAAGATAAGTGCAGCAGTAAATCTTGTAGGTTGCAGGAGAGCATTAACTACCCATTTCAATGCATGTACAGCAAAATCCCCAGATCAGGGCAAGGCAAGATTGACAGGTAGAAAAACATAAGGTGGGCAACATATAATGAGAAAAATATTAGGGCTCACAATGGAATTAATGCAAATTGCATTTTTATATGAAATGTTATACAGACATCCAATTTTAGGGATTTTATATCCCCTTCATGCCTTGGGGATCAAACAGCAAAGGATGGAACCACACAGGATTACAGTCCTCCAGGCTCATCAGAAGACACCTCCTCAGTGTCTTCCTTTGATGGGGAGCTAACACAGGTGGAGAGCTGGAGATGTTGGTAGTTGAGGTGGGCATGGAGGAGGGGGCAGGGTAGAAATTTCCATCTCTGTGTCAATAGGGGAGGTAGGTCCTGACACAATCAATTGGTCTGGCATCCATGAAGCAGCATCCTGGGAAAACATAGAATCAAAACTTCTCCCAGAATGAAACATCCAATCCTTTTTCTTACCCAGTTAGTGGGTCTTTTTTATCTTATTGGAGATGTGGAGTAAATTTTATATTAAAAAGATTAAAAGGGGGCTTATCATTTGTTTTGTAAAATATGATAGAGAGATGAGTATGATCTCCATGTCCTAACTTAAATATTTGAGTCTTTAGAGCTTGGTGTGCCCTCTCACAATAGCCTGCTCTTAGAGATGATGGGGAATGTCAGTGGGATGTTCAAAAGCCTTACGTGTGGGAGCACTGCCTGTTTTTAAAGCCCTTGGCACACCCAAGATAGTAAAACAGTAAAACAAATGCCGTTTACCGCGTCATTGAAAGCCTCCCCAGGTCAGATGGCAGCACAAATAACATAAGTATCATAGATTACAAGGCATACACAAGCCCTGTGGGCTAATTACCATGGGAAGAACACGCATTGGTGTGGGGTACATCAAGCAGTTCTGCAAGATGGCTCCAACCCTTTTAAAAGGCAGAGAGCAGCAGTGCTTTGATAATGTAATGTTTAACTCTGTTAAGTAGCCTCTGTAGCGAAAGCAGCTTTTGTCAGGGAATCAACTTCATCCTTACCTTTTTACATAGAGCTAAGAAGCATAGAGTGAGCTCCAGGGTGTCCCACAAAGACGCAGCAGTTTCTAGATTGAAGTAACACTTGTAACTCTAAAAGCAGGGCTAGGATAGCGAAGCAGCCAAAAAGCAGTGGAACAGGGAAAAGGGTCTTCATGTGGGTCCTCCAAAAACTAGAGCATGGGCTGTCCCTCAATCTGTTGCCTGCCTGTGGATCCCGCTCCCCTAACAGGGTAGCCTTGTCTGGCATCTGGGAGAGGACAGTGACTTGATGTATGGTGGGGAGGGAGGTTGATACCCAGTGGGGGACTCACCCTTCTCAGAGGAGAAGGGGAGGGGAAATTAGGGGGGAGGATCCTTGTGAGGGGGTACTGGGAGGAGAGGGAGGCAGATATTGGGATGTAAAGTTAATAATTAAATAAATAAAAAAATGTAAAAAAAAAAAATAAAGTTACTAAAATCATCTACCTGGTAGGTCAAAAGTAGTAGGTAGCAATCTCACAAATACTGAAATGAGAATGTATGGTATTTTTAAGTTGTAAGGGCCCATGATTCACCAAAGAATGATACCCCAGACTCAAATGGTATGTAAATGCAGATTGGTTTATTCCGCAGAAGTCCAGCATGCTGGAGTCTACCATCTACAAAAATAGAGAGACGTCGAAGTGAGCTCACAGGCCTGATTTAAAGCACACTGTGGGAACTCCGGGAGAGGTGATCTTTACCTTGCTCCCATCTCTGGGGACAGTCCAGAAACACTGGGGGCTGGCTGGGGCCTTTGCTGGGAAAGTCTGGAAACTACTGCTGACCCATTGTCCTCACCTCAGGCCAGGTGGTAGGGCAGCTACTGAGGCCTGAACTTGCCCAGTTCTTGGAAACAGAGATTTAGGTCTGTCTCCTGAACTGGCATTTTGAAGACTGTTACACAGCCAGTCTTCACATCGTGACCAGGTGCCAGATTTACTGGTGACTGTTTCATTCGTGGTTTATATGCAGAGATGCCCAGCAGCGCTCACACACATGCTTGCAGAAGCTGTGGGACAGCACCGAGCATCGTCCTGTATCACTCACTCTCCACCCCTCACTGACCCTGGAGCTCACCTTCTGTTTCATCCAGGCTGACTGGCCAGCAGCCCCATTGCCCTTACTGTCAGCCCTAACCAGTCAGTACCGGTTCCAGATGTGCATAGCAGCCTCAGGCTTTTCACTCAGATGCGGTGGATCAAACTCAGGTCTTCCTGTTGTGTGTGGTTCTGTGTAAGTACCATGCCATCTTGTAGAAGATCCTTGAGTAGCCTCAGATTTTGTCATTAGAGGACTCTAAAACTAGTCCTTCATAGATGTAGAAGAACAACTATTTATTCTTCTATACTGTTCTTCAGGCCTGTATGTATTGTATAATAGGAGGATTCATGTAAGTATGGACCCTGGGATGAGAGTATATATGTGAGTATAACAGCTTTAGTCATATGGCAGGCTGGGAGTATACAGAAGGTATAGGTAAAGCACATCTTATTGATGGGGCATTTGCAAATTATTTGACTGGGATAAATGGTATAAATGGGATAAAAAGTGCTTTGTTCATGCTGTAGTCAGACTGACCTGGAACTCTCAGAAGACCTGGAGAGCCTTAGCTTACGGGGACCAACTCCCTGAGTGAACAATGTGGAGGCAGGAATCAATGCAAAAGGCAAAAGGCATTTATTGTTCCACACCCAAAGGGAAGGAGGCAACCTGAGGGAGGCAGCCGTTGGGTCCGTGTTTATACAGTTTTCAGAGCAGCAGCCATGTGATTGGCAGAACCCCACCACGTGGTCTGAGGAATGTTAATTAGCCTCTCCCTTCTGGAGGGGAGGGGTGCCTAAGTGTTCCATGACCTTCCTCTTCCAGGAGGGGAGGGGTCTGGTGGAATTTTCCAAAGGTCCTGAACTGACCTCTTCACTCTATGTGTCCAGGCTGGTCACTAATGCTCCAGGATACTTGTGCCTCCGTCTCCCAAACATGAAGACTGTAGGCATGAGACACCAAGCTGAGCCTCCCACACTTCCTCACATGGCCACACAGCTTCAAGCAAGGAGGAGAAATCTTCCGATCAACCATTTTTACTTTTGGTTTTTTACCTGTAGTACAACCAGTTTAAACTTATTCCTGGCTAGCTTACAAATAAGTGAGAATCAGACTATGGTTATTTCTATTCTGTTTTGACAATTACTGGGAGTAAATCTACTTTTCTAATTGCTGGCATAGGTAGCCCCCAGCTGGGTACCCCAGATACTTGCTGTTTCTCTTGGCCACTTGCTCACAGACCATCTCCCCTCATGGCAGCTTCCGCTTCTTCCTCCTCCTCCTCCTCCTCCTCCTCCTCCTCCTCCTCCTCCTCCTCCTCCTCCTTTCTTCTCCCCTCCTCTCTCTTCTCCACACCCAACTAAGTAACTCAAAAACCTACCTCTAATCCCTCCAGTAATTGGCTGTAGCCAATTTTATTTAACCGATTTTAAATTAAGTAACAAAGCTTGCACAACAAAAGCTTGTAAAGGTGAGAATTCACTCTCAGCCCCAGACCCTACAGTTCAGACTTTAGCATCACAATAATAGCAACAGCAGAATCTCAACATCTGCTCCTGTTTTGAATAGACTGCAAAGCCCAGAGCTACAATGTGAGGGACTTAAAAGTCATGAGGACAAGGTAAAGACAAAATGCTGTTCTTGTCGCTGACAAAGCTTTGAACAGCCAACAGTCCTGATCTCTACAATGTTGGCTGGATTTCTGTTGTTTGTACCCACAGATCTTCCTTAGCAGATACAGTGTTTAAAAATAAAGTTAACTCATTCATCTTGTTCTAGAACTGTTAAAGTCATTTAATTCCAGGGGACATCATTGTGCAGAGTTTGCAATTATACCAGAGATGGCTTTTAGATTACAGTCTGACCTTTACAGTTCTCTTGTTTGTAGCAGGTGGTTGTACCCATGTGGCCTGAAAAATAGAACTAAACCCATGGCCTTTAGTTCATGTGTCTCTAGCAGCTGAGAGTGGTTTGCTGGTGAGAATGAAAATGGCCTGGAAATGTTAATTGATTCAGTTTGACAGTGCTTGCCACATCATAAATCAATAGTGTGGTGTTTGTGTGGGCGAGTGATAAAGATGGTGGTGTGGAGGAGAAGGATGGGGCCTATGGGATGGGATAGTGGGTCTTGATAATTCTGTTTTGTTTTAACATACCTCAGGAGGGTTGGGGTTCTCTTTCCTCACAGGAAGCTTGTAAGCAGTAGGGAAGGGTAGGGTGACATCAATATTATAGACTAATCTCAATCAGTACCGGGACTTCTTTAAGTTTAAAAAATATATATGCATAGATGTCTTAACCCAAATGTTTTCATTATTTATTACTGTGGAATAAATCACCGCCCACACTTAGTGATCTAAAGTAATTTTGATTTTTTTTTTTGACACATCGCTGGCCTGGAATTCATGATTCTCTTGTATTTCTACCTACTTGACAAGGCCTAAGATTACAGACATGCATCACCATGCCCATCTCTAAAGTAATTTTTAAAAATTATTCTCTCTTGGGGCTGAGGAGAAGGATCAGTCAGTATGGGTATTGCTGTATAAATATGAGGACCTGAGTTTGGAATCCTAGCACTCACGTAGGTAGGGAGCAGGGTGGGAATCCGACACCCTCAGTGCTGGAGACAGAAGGGAAGGCAAAGCTTCTGAGCTCTCTGCTACCCAGTCCAGCCTAACCCATGAGCTCAGTCAGAGACCCAATCTCAAAAAATAAATAGAAAGTGTTTGTGGATACTTGATGTCAACCTCTAACCTCCCCATGGACAAACAGGTACATGTATACACACCACATAAGTATGTGTGATCTCATACATGCACAGGAACATGCACACACACATGTATACATACACATGACATGCACAGGCACATGCGCGTGCACACACATGCACACAAGCCTTTCACACTATGGGAAAATCTAGGAGAGTCACACATACACATTCACACATATGTACACATGGGTATGCATACTTGTGTGTGTGCACATATGTATGTGTATCTCCAGCTGGGTATGGTGCTTCACACTTTTAATTCCAGCACTCAGGAGACAGATGGAGGTGGATCTCTGTGAGTCTGAGGGTAGCTTGGTCCACATAGTGAGTTCTAGCCAGAAAGGACCTCACAATGAGACTTAGTCTTAAAAAAATCACACACACACACACATTGGAAGCCTTCCAACTGAAATACCTAATGTGATATTTGTTATTTACATATTATATGGAATATGATTAGCAAAGCTCACTCACTGATCCCATCTGTAACGTGCTGAACACCGTGACAGCTGTCTGTGATCTAACATACAGCCTGTGGTGTACACCTAGCATATTTTTCCACCAAAAAGGCATCTTTGTCACCACATTCTTCTGCTCTCAGTGTCACGTGTTCACATGTTGCTTAGAAGAGTGTTTGTCTTAAAAATTGCTTTTTGTTAGGTTTGGCCATTTTCTTTTATATCCTGAGATCCAACCCAGGGGAAGTAAACAGACTTAAGGTAGGTCAGGAAGAGATGTCATGTTCTTAGGAAGACTTGTACAATGCTGCCATTTATGGAAGATTGCAGACAACCCTGTCTTTGCCGGTTATCTTTTTTCACGGTGGTTATTTCCCTGCAAATAAAAAGATACCAAGATTTAAAAAAAAAAAACAAAAACAAAAACCAGCAGCTCTCTAACAAAGATGAACCCACTCCCCCAGGTTTCCCTAGCCCTTTTCAACATGTCCCACTGGACACAAAGCATTATGACTCACCAGTCAGCCCCTGTCCGTTTGATAGCATCAGCAATTTCATTCAGGAATGCTGCTGCTGCCTCCTCCTCCTCCTCCTCCTCCTCCTCCTCCTCCTCTTCCTCCTCTTCCTCCTCCTCCTCCTTCTCCTCCTCCTCTTCCTCCTCTTCCTCCTCCTCCTCCTTCTTCTTTCTTCTTCTTCCTCTTCCTCCTTCTTCCTCTTCCTCCTCCTCCTCCCCCTCCTCCCCTCCTTCCCCTCCTCCTCCCTCTCTCACTTTCCTTCTCCTTCTCCTTCTTTTGATGATCAATAGCTAAAATAATGGCCTAATTCACTTTAAAAAAATCCATCCATGTTGCTTTCTACAGTCTAATCCAATATTAACCCAAGTCCTTCCTAATTAAATGAAGACCATTCAATTATTCATTTTAATACTGTGATATTTTTTTAACAGTACCAAAGTGAAAGAGAATCATTAGAAAATTACGTAAGGCAGAAGAATTAAGGTAAGCTCAGAGAAAAACAAATTCAGATCTCTTTGAATATCTTGTCTTAAATACATTTCCAATCTCTCCCAGGGGAGTCCACTAAAAATCTCAGTGCCATTCTAACTCCATCTGATGTGTCTCAAGCCTGTAAATGTGATTTAGGGAGAGATATTGGAAATACACCATTAGCAGCAGAGAACAGAGACACCATGTTGAATTCAATGCCAGGTGTTCTTGGAGTATGTTCAGAACCTCCTTAGAGCTTCGAAGTAATCGTATCTTTCAACACAGGAGGAGATGCGACAGAAAACATTTTTATGTTTTTAAATGTTTACGATAAATCAGTCACAACAAATAATTGCGCAATTTTAAAAAATGCCTTTCCTTCCTGGGGGATGGGAATGGGCAAAATGAGCATAAGTCCACTAGGGGGCAGGGCATCACAGTGGGAGATCTGGGCAGCTAGGGACAGGATTCTACTAAGCTTGAAGGTGGTTTCACAAGCACAAACAACGTTGGTAATATAATGTTAAGTGGAAAAAAGAAAAAGAAAAAAAAAAATCCAGATGCTCCCTAGATAATTATATATGTTTGAGGGCAAGTGTGGTGTCCAAATGAAGGACCCAGTCTGGGTCTTACAACTGGGACTCATTCTCTGGTGAATTGCTTAAAACCTCTTAGACCCTTAGTATGTTGTTTTGTAAACTAGAACAAGAAGCCCACATGAGGCTGTGGTGAGTACCAGAAAGCATTAGGCATATACTATTGCTCATTAGCAACAAAAAAAGACGATGTTAATGACAACAGTTACTAAAAATGGCATAGGATAGTCTGGGGAAGTAGCTCAGCTTGCAGAGTGCTTTATATATGTGAAGCCTTGGGTTCAAGTCCTGACGTCACAGACACACTATGTGAGGTGCACGTGACTGTAATCCCATCACTACCCGGGAGGCAGGGGCAGCTGAATGAGTGGTTCAAGGCCATCCTCGACTTCATGCTACATTCTTCATTCAGCCATGATTGCACTCTATGGTTGAGACCAGCCTGGACTACATGAGACCTTGTCTCAACCAGAGAACACAGGAAAATAAAATAATGTTAGTTATTGAACTGAATTGTTTACAGGCTTATTGTGTCCTATTGAATTTACATCAGAATTTATTATATGATTTATCTTTGAATGACTGTCTTTATGAGCCCATTTTTCCTAAGAACTTTAAGCTCCAGAATTTTTTTTCTTGTAGAAAGTAAACAGTGTTTTAGCCATTTTAATGTCTAGAACATCATTATCATATTTTTATCATTTATTTTCATCTCCTAATTGAATGATCTGCTGACGTACCAAAGGAAAAAATAGAATATAGAGATAACTTGTCTCTTCATGCCTTTAAATGTTTTCCTCTCTTAAACCTTGTGGTTTGAGGATGTTCTAGCATATTTCTCCTGGAAGGTTCAATGAAAAAATGTCATCTGATGAAAAATAAGAATATTGAATGCATTTTCAGGCACAGAAATTGCTTTTTATGAAATGATTACTTAAGTATAAATTCCAGTAATCCTTAGTTCTTTTGCAAAATAACTGTGTGTTCCAGACGCAGTAGGTAGTGCTAACTGAAGGCTGAAATAGTCCATCTCTGACAGTGAAAGGTCATCTGAATAAAGATTTAATGCCTCTGAAATTATAGTGTGAGTTAAATGGAAATATTTAATTTATAAAACCTTGATTTATATATGTTCACTCTGTTCTTAGCCTTTTGAAAGTAGCTGACTCACACACCTGTCAAACAAAGATCAACTGCAAAGGAGCCCCAGGCATTCCCTGCTACCTCAGATACTCTCCTGGACTACAGATGCTGTTCCTGCACTGGGGCTATCACCAACATCTCTGAGATGGTCACCATCACCACCTCCAACGCTACCATTATATTCCCCCCAGCCCCCCCACCCCCGCCTTGGGGAACGCTCAGCTTGCCTTTGAAAACAAACAACTTTGCCTGCTCATTTGATCCTGCCTGGCCAAGTCATAGAACTAGTGAGGGAGCAAATAGCAATCGATTCCTATGGAACTAGTGGTGGCGGACCCACCTATGGTACACTCTTGGAACGAGAAGCTGTGTTTCCACCACCTGCCCCTCCCAGGTGTGCTCTGGAAGACCCGGAAGCAAACTCCTATTGCTAATGTACTCCAAAAACCCAGGACCTCTATAAGAAAGAAGACATCAGTCACAGGAGAACATCAGTTACAGGATAACAGTAGCCTCAATTTGCTTTAAACCTTATTGATAATCAGAGGAAGGCTGGCTTCTTGTTGACAGTTTAAGTTCTAGAAGATTCCAATGCTGCTGTTTTAAAAGCCTCCTAGGTGATTCTGGCAATTCTTCACACTTGCACAAGTCCCTCAGAGTCTGAAGTGTAATACCTGGCTCCTCTCTGCCCATGGTAACCTCAGTCTAAACTAAATGCTAATAAATGGCCCTGAAACATGATTGGAACAAGAACTCTGTGCCCATCCAATACTCATTTTTGTTGACTAAGAATATCTACTGGTCCTGCTATTGCTGCAGGATGCGAAAGGGAGGAGGGGTCTAGGGCTGGAGGGCAGTACAGGACTATCCCAGATGGCTCCATTCAAAGCTTTGCTGTAATCACCAGGGACTCTGAGAGTCAGAACTATGCTATGGTGATATAGGTGTTGTGAAGATCTTTCCTCAGTTCTACATCTAAATAGGGATACCGAGGCAAACACTTCAGAGTGCTCCTCTTCCGGTAACAGGACACTATCTGCTTGTAAGCACCTTTTAAAAATAGATATGTTGAGGTGAGGGAGATAGCCTGCCTGAGTGACATTGCGCGCCAGCACCCATGTAAAAAGTAGGTATGGTAGCATGTATTTGTAGTCTCAGTGTTGGAGAGGCAGAAAGGGATGGACCTCTGGGGACTCACTGGTCAGCCAGCCTAGCTTACTTGGTGAGTTCCAGGCCAATGAGGGGCCCTGTCTCCAGAAACTGTAGATCATACCTAAGGAATGACGTCTGCGTAAGGTGCTCTGGCTTGCGCATGCGCCTTCACGGGCCTCACCTCTGGGCATGTTTGCACACACGCACTGCAGTACGTCTTTTCTCCATTATTTTCCCTCTTCATGTACCAGCTACTGCCTCTCCCGTCGTAAAGGAAATCCACCCTTTCCTATGGAAGAGCCAACCACACGCTCTCTGATTTTAGAAGCCTTTTGTACTTTTATTTCAATGGAGAGACTAAGAGATCTCAGAAAAGCTTCACCCATCTTCTCATTTCCAGCTCCTAGAGCCCAATTCCTTGACAGCGTGCAAATCCGTGGTTCAGAGTTCTTCCACTCTCCAACCGCTGAGATTGGACCCCTAAAGGCAAAGGCTGGGCTAGGCAGCTGGCATTTGAACACAACTCGCTGTATCCATCTTTCCACTGAGAACGTCTCTTTTTACAACACTTAAGAGCCAGCCTGCGCCGAGACGAGGCATCTGCAGTAAAAGAACCACGAGCGGAAGAACAGGCCGCCGGACACAGAGAAACTCAAACATCCACCCGACCGACTCTCCTCCCGGTGTGCTGTTAGACTCCGGGGGCCACTTCCGGTCTGCCCGCCCATCGCTGCTTCTCTCGGCCACTTTCCACATGCCTCCGAGAAAGTTCCACTATTCCCTCTGGCTACCAACATCCTCTCCTTCCCCATAGTGGAGAGACAGCTGTAGAATTCTGCCTTGCATCTTGCAAACAGAATATACCGGAAAACGTAGAGTCAAATGAACACAGACGGCAAAAACAAATACATCCGATATCAGTCCCTTGAAATGGGTCTGACTTGCCCGTGTATTGTCCCGCCGGTGGCAAAGGAAATGTTACTGTCTTCAGATTTGCTCACAATACCGTGTCACATATGCACCTGTGACACTGACTTTCAAACCTCTTTGTTTGGAATTCTCATTCAGCCATATAGAGAATCGCCACACCCCTCTCTTGTCCTCCACATCAGCTCCACCTCTTATCCTCATCTGTGAGGTTAAGTGACGTCACTGTCCTGGCCTTAGTCTCCCAGGGACAGGATTTCTCAGAAAACAGAACATATGGCTTTAAATCAAGGTAAAGCCGTGGCCAAGATTCTTCCTCCCTTGTTTAGAATCTTAGCTCCATCTCAGCTGTGTACCATGCCTGACTGTGGATTCCAAGAAAGACCGAACCGGTAGAGCTAATTTCCCCACACCCAAGCAGGCTAAGCTCTCCGAAGCCAGCAATTAATATCCATCTGTGCTCTTCTACTAATGTAGATCCAGGATGTAGGTAAGGATTTGGCAGTGTGACAGAGGATATCTTTGTCGGGGGGGGGGGGGATACGCGAAAGAAATTTATTAGGGGAATGTGGAGAGAGATGGGCAGGAGTTTCTTGAATTATGATAAGACGTCTCTCGGGGAGTTTTATGAGTGGAAGTGTTTTAAAGGTGGCTGGTTTTGATGCTCTCTGACTTTTTAGAGGGTGACCTTTGAATTCCCCTTCAAATCCTGAAGCAGAGGTAACGTTATGGGAGGCTTTCAAAGACCTCAGCGCTTCAGGCCTGGCTTTAATTATCTCTCCCTGGTGGTGAACCTTGGCGAGGGTACAAAAGTGCTGCGGCCTTGCCAGTGAGCTGGCCACTCCTGTGGAGACAGATAAATCACTCTTGATCCAGCCAGAATTCTCTTCACGCTTTAGAGTCGCTGAGGCGTGGGATGCAAATTAGTAGCGCGACCAGGAAAGCAAGGCGGAGGATGCCGGCTGGCTGCGTGCCAAGTGGGCCAAAGCTCTTGGTGATAAATATCAGTCCTGGGCCTGCTTTCAGCATTTAAGTGTGGCCTATTAATCTGGTAGCTGGGACAGTGAGATGGTGTCTTTTGGCCACCCTTGCGGTTGAATCGTAGAGACTGGGTCACCCTTTTTGGACTCTCTCTTTAAGGCTTTGTGTTTAGTTGGTCTTCATTGTCAACGTGATTGGATTGAGAAACGTCTAGATTAGTCAGGTGCACCTGCGGGTGTGTCTGCAGGGCAGCTTCCCGATTAGATTGGCTTAAGGAAGAAACAGCCACCCTGACTGTGGGTGTCACCATCCCCTAGGCTCCAGTGTAGACAGAATGAAAAAGGAAAAAAGGGAAGCCTGCTAATTCTCCCTCTCCCCTCTTCCCCCTCCCCCCCCCCCCCCCCCGCCCCATTTCCTGGCTGCCGTACCACAGGGTGAGAGCTGTTCTTCTGCTCTATCACATTTCTCAAAACTCCAAAACCAGGAATGAAAATACATTTTCCTCCATTAAGCTATTTTGTGCAGATATATTTTGTCATAGAAACAAACAAACAAACAAAAACTAACAAAAACTAACACTAACACAGACATAACTTTACATTCACCTAAGCCTCTTGGCTAATTTTATTGTCAGCTTGACACAACCAAGAGTCACCCAAGAAGAGGGAGTTTCCATTGTGGGATTGCTCAGATCAAACTGACCTATGGGCATGAGTGTGGAGAATTCTCTTGATTGTTAATTGATGTGGATGTGTGCCACCCCTGAGCTGTTGGTATAAAGTTGTGGGAGAAAGCTGACTGAGCGTGACCAGGAGAGAGCAGTTCACTGTGCAGCATTCTTCCCTGGTTCCTACCTCTGCTTGCACATGGGTTCCTGTCCTAACTGCCCTCAGTGAGGGACTGCACCCTGTAAGCTGAAATAAACCCTTCCCTCCCCAAGATGCATTTGGTCATTGCTTTATTACAGCAACAGGAAAGCAAACTAGATATGATTTCTATGGAATGAGTTCTGTATCATATAGATAAATCTTATGTTTTTACTGCTCAGTGGAAATGGTCTCCTTTTAAGAAGGATTAAGAAAAAAAATAGGGCATAATAGCCAAAACAGTACTGAAGATCAGACTGCCCACATGACCTAGAATAAAGAGCAAAACCAGCCAACAAGCCAGACGTAGGATCTGGCAAATGAGGCTGCATCTGTGCAGCTTGGCAGAGTTCCTTAAAATAACTTCACACTAGCCCAGACGGACAGCCAGTGCAGGCAGGAAGAGGCTCCTTCCCTGAGACAGCCAGACCTGGGTAACCAACTTCCCCTTGTTTCTCTGAGCTGGACTTCAAGCTTCACTGATTGTTATCTGGTGGGGGTGGGGAGGGGAAGGGAGGACAACTGTGCAAAGCAATTGTTTCAGGCACTCATCCTATTTGACCATGCTCCCGGGCCTCTCCTCTCCATGTCCTTCATAACCAAGGAGCAACTTCCTGGCTTGGTGGCACCCTCCTGCAATCTCATTGGTCTTGGTGGCACCCTCCTGCAATCTCATTGGGCTTTAGTGGCACCCTCCTGCAATCTCATTGGCCTTGGTGGCACCCTCCTGCAATCTCATTGGCCTTGGTGCCAGGACAGAGGTAGAAGCAGGAGGATCAAGATTGGAGGTTAGCCTGGGTTACACAAGATCTTGTATCAAAAACAAACATAAAGACAAAGGATGTTCTATAAATTCTGATCCGCGTTGATCCCCAGAGAAATTCTCCCTGATGCATTATGAAAACATTATGTGATAATAGAGAATATTAGAAGCATACATGTTAATAATCAAGGGATTGGACAAATAAACCAAGGTACATCCCACTGATGGACTACATGCTAATGAACACTAATAAAGTTGGTATATCAACATAGTACCCCAAAACAAAATGTTCAGTGAGAAAAGCAAGTTGGCAGATAAGACTTAGTGTGGTCTAATGCCACCCTGTGCCTGCTTCTCCCTCTGTGTAACCAGGCCCTATTGCACACTGGGCTGGACTGGGGAAGGAAGCTTAGTCAGGTGGGTAGGTGTAGGAAGGTTCTTGGTTGTTGGTCAGTGCTGGGGTAAAGAACACACACCTGGGAACAGCTTCAGGAAACTAGTTCAGTTTACTGGAGAAACAAGGGCTATATTTAAACCACTGGGAGCTGAATAGTGGTTATGGGGTGAGTGTTCATTCTTGGCCAGGGCCAGGGTGCTGGAGATGCCTCATGTGCATGAAGAGAAATTCGAGGTGCTGTTGGACATGTCTGAGATGCTACCAGCTACCTGGTGAGGCAAAGGTGGGAGCACTGGGCTATATGTGCCGGACACACAGACCCAGGGAAGAGGACAAGATTTCTGGGATTTGGACAACCGCACTCTTGCTCCAGGCCTACTCCTCCACATCCCACAGCTCCCTGGTCCCACAGAATGGTGTTCATAGAAACCTTGAAAATGCACAATTCTAAATATTTTTCTCATGTAAATAACTACAAGGCATAAGCACAAAACATGACAAAGAAAGATATCCACCCGCATGTGAGTGATAGCCGCCTCTGCTCTAAAGAGGTCAGAAGACTGACAGAGTGCAAAAAGAAACCATATGTTCAGCTTTTTAAAATCATTGTGAAGGATTGGGGATATAACTCTGTGGTACGGTGCTTGCCTGGCATTTGTGGGGCTCAGAGCCAATTTCTCACAATAGGGAAAAGAATTGCTTTCAACTTTCTTAGCTGAGTATAGCTCCAAGCATTAGGAAAGTAGAGGATCTCAAGTTCAAGGCCTGCTTGGACTACACAGTGAGCTCTTTAAATAAACTATTAAAAGGTTAAAGTGGTCTTCAGCAAATATGACAGCATACAAGGGTCTGTGAGCTCTACACGGTCACTCTGCAGATGCTTATGATATGGCTCCCTTTTCCCAGTTAAAATGATTTATTCAGGGCTGGAGAGATGGCTTAGCTGTTAAGAGTGCTTGCTACACGATCAAGACAACTGGAGTTCAAATCTCAGACCTCATAAAACGAGCCAGGGAAATGTCTACAATTCCAGCTTGGAGCAATCCAATGTCTTCTTCTGGTCTCTGTGCACATGAGCATGCACCTGCACAGACACAGACATATAAACAAATAAACAGACAAACAAATATCAAGACACAAAATAATTAACTAAATTGAAATTACAGGTTCTTTACTCAACCACCTGAAAAAGCTTCTAAAAGGTTCTAAAACTTCTCTATTCTAAAGTCTTTCAACAGTATAGTAATGGAAGCTTCAAGAAATGGCGAAAGATAAGGACAAAAATGGAGACACCTGAGTGTTCCAGAGGCTGGCGCCCGTCAAGGCCCAGCTGTGTAGCATTCAGAATGAAAGGTAATTCCTCTTCAGGGCCACCAGTGCTTACCTGACAGCAAGAATGATGGGTTGGACCTATCAGTCTCAATGTCTTCTGAAGTATCAGGAACCTCCCATGGCCCACATTCTAACATTGCCTGTCTTTGGTGAATCCTCTCACCCATGTTTCAGAGACTAACAATATTGAAGTACAATCGGCTTGTAGCAAAAAGCAAGCCACCCAAATCCTTCCTGATCTTTTCTAACATCCATATTATCCTTTTTGTTGGTCTGTCTGTCTGTCTGTCTGTCTGTTTCCTCAAGACAGGGTTTCTTTGGGTAGCCCTGGCTGCCCTGGAACTCACTGTGTAGACCAGGCTGACCTCAAACTCACAGGGATCTGCCTGCCTCTGCCTCACAAGTGTTGGGATTAAAGGTGCGTGTATTGCTTCTTAGCCTTCTTCACATCCATATTCTTGTTGAAAAGACTTTAAAGCTGGGCGTGGAGGGCGTGGTGGGCATCTCACATCTCTAATCCCTGCCTTCGGGAGGCCAAGGAGGTTGCCATGAGTTTGTCAGCAGAGGCTGACATTAAAAATATGCCTTTTGAGGAGTTGGAACTATCTTGAATCCCCAAGATGAGATAACTATCACAAAAGAGAGTAATGTTTGCCTGTGGACTAATACCAAGTATCTTTAAGTCCATTCATTCATTATCATGCACATTAATCCACAAAGCTTATTGGGAGACTTCAGAGAAGCCATCAAATCAATGATTTGCCTTAAAAATTAATAAATAAAAGAAAGACTCACCTTTTTTATGCAATTCTAATCAATTCTGGTAGTTTGAAAGAGAATGGTCACATAGGCTCAAGACTGATTGCTTGTTCCCCAGCTGGTGGAACCACTTGGGAAGGATTAGGAGGTGTGGCCTTATTGGAGGAGGTGTGTCACTGTAGTACAGCACCAAGATCTAAGTTTACAAAGACTCCTGAGATTCCCAGTTCTCTCTCTCTCGCTCCCTCTCCCTCTCTCTCTATGTCTCTTCCCTCTCCTTCTCTCCCTCTCTCTCTCCCCTCACTCTCTCCCCCAATCTCTCCCTCCCTCCAGGTCATGGATAAAGGTGTGAGCTCTCAGCTGTTTTGTCACTTCACCTTTATGGACTCTGGCCCTCAGGGACTGGAAGGCAGATGCTTTCTTTTAGAAGTCGCCTGGGCTGTGTTGTCTTATCACAGCAGTAGAAAGCTGAACAGGACAATCACTCTAAACAGAGTGGAAAGGAGGAAGATTCGACATCTGGAAGAAGGCAGATGCAAGGGCAGCTTTGCCACCTTGCAGTCCCTGAAGACTGTGTGGTCACTGAACACCCATAGCTGCTCAGGGACTAGGAAGAGAGAGGGAAACAGGCCTCCTTCCTGACGAGATGCACACCACCACCCACGAAACAGGCTTGCCAAAACTTGAAACTGAAGAGGCCTTAAGATGTAAATACTAATTTACTGAAGTAAAGAGGGTAGATGGAATGTTTTACAGGGAAATATAATCAGTGGGCATGCCCCACTCATGAGAAACCACAGGGGAAATTATTTAGGGCATGTGTGGGTCTATAACAAGTAGCTTCAAGAAAGCGGGCATGGGGGTATGACTATATGTACCTGCACCCGGGAGGCGAATGCAGGAGGAACAGGAGTTCAAGGCCAGCCTAAGCTGCATGAGACCTGTACCCTGTGTACCAGAAGCTATCCCTGGAACTCTCTGGCCCAGCCAGGTAGGAGGGGTCAAGCAAAGCAGAAAGGCATCAAGCAGGGAGCAGGGAATTGCCTCTGCCACCTCCACTGCTGCTGCTGCTGCCACCACCGCTGCCATCCCAGCTGCTGTCACTGCTGTTGCTCCAAGATGCCACACTGGCACTGGCTGCGCTGAGCCAAGCCAAGCCAGGCGGGAGGCTGGCTAGCCAGCAAAGGTAGTGCAGGGGCGCTTCTGGTGTCTGAAGTTTCGGGAGAGCAGTTCTCTTCCCTGGCAGTGTTACAGCTCTTATGACAAATGCTCTCAGGTCAGGTGACAGAGCAATTTTCACACACCTTTATTCTTTCTGGATAGGATCTTATATACAGTTTAGGGGTAGGGTAGGGGCCTGACAGCAGGTACTGTGACTGATGGCCACTAATCTCTCTATGGGGCCTGCAGCCAGGGCCTGGTGCCAGGAGCAGGTAAGGCTTCAACCGTCCACCCCTTCAGCGTCTCTGGGGCTTCTAGCCTTAGCTCAATCTTACCAGACCTCCTCTCACGTCTACCACCCCTCAAAGACCCTTCCTCAAAATGACTAAACCAAATCAACAAATAGAAAACAAGTAACTACAAAGAAGAAGAGAAAAGGGAACATGGAAATTAAACTCAGACAAAAAATAGGAAACAAGTATCCTCCAGTCAAGACAGAGCTTCCTCTTGGGGGAGGATGAGTTGGAAATGTAGCTGCAAATGCACAGGATGTCCAGGATACCTGGAGAATGTCTTTCAGCATGAAGGAGGGACACAGAGACACTTGCTTTAGGCAGTTTACTAGCTGCTTGAGCCACGGCTGAAGGCGGAGACCCTCCTGAACATAAGCATTGAAACTGAACAACCAGGGACCAGGAAATCATAATGCTGCGATTCATTTGTCCCACGCTGAACTTCAATAGGCCTGCAAATTGCACGATTCTTATCAGAAGCTTCGAGAGCACATGAAGCAATTATGGGAGACTGTTAAAAAAAAAAGAGGCAATACAGGAGTTAGGAGTGTAGCTCAGTGGGAGAGCTATGAGCTGGAGGCTTATTCGATCTCTAATGCTGGAAGGGGGAGCAGGAGGAGGATATATATAATTATACTGATTTAGCTTCTAATTTTCTGGACATAAACACCATATGTTGTTTACTAAGAGAATTCGGAGGCCATATTTCCCACTTCCTATTGTTTCACCAAGAAGCAAAACATGAAAAGATAAACACAAACTTGTTACCCCGAGAGTAACCAGGCAAGAAGACAATCTGAAGTCTTTAGATGCTGTGGAACAAAATTAAAATTCGCTTCTGCGTTTTAGAATACATACATGTCCTACTTTGCTTTTGTGTTGCTGTAATAACCTACTCTGACCAAAAATTACTTGGGAAAGAAAAGGTTAATTTCATCTTACTCTTCTGAGTTACAGCCACCAACTGATGGAGGTCAAGGCAGGGACTTAGAGACAAGAACCTAAGCGGGGACCAAGGACTGCTGCTTACTGGCTCATTCATAGTTGTCTTTCTCCTACATCCCAGGCCCCTCTGCCCAGAGAATTTTACCATCCTTGGTGGGCTGAACCCCTTTTAGTCAATCATCGGTTAAGAGAATGCCCTACAGACATGCCCACAGGCTACACTGATGGAAGCGACACCTCAGTTGAGACTCTCAAATAACCCTGGCTTGTATCAAGTCGACAGGGAAAGCTAGCCAAGACAGTATGTATCTGTCTTCAGAATCAAGCACAGTACAATATATCATATCTTAATGTATTACCTGAAGATCACACTATTACAGAGCTTAAATATAAGTTGAATGCCATGCATTTACTACTATGAAAGGATTAGAAAGATTTACTTCAATTTGTTGATATTAATAAGTATATTTTAGGTAAGTTTTATAATAAAGTAATTATCTACTTTTGCTTCAGTTTACTATTGTTACACACATAAAAGTGATGTTGAAAATCCAAAAAAGAAGGCCTGGAGAGTTGATTCAGTAGTTACAGTCTCTGGCTGCTCTTCTAGAGGACCTGGGTTCCCTTCCCAGCACTCGAAAGGCAGATCACAACTACCTGTAACTCTGCTTCAGGTGATCCAAATCCCTTTCCAATCTTCATGTGTGCCAGAGATGCATGTGATGCACATGCAACACTAATACACATAAAATAAATTATTGTTTAAAAAGGCGAAGTGGTTTGACAGATGTCAGACCATCGTGCAATGCCACCCTAGCTCAGCTTCCGTGTCATCCAGCTTCTTCCTACTGCTTGTGGTATATGAAAACAAGTCCAAAATGATTAGAACACAGGAAATGCAAATGGAACCACAACAAGACATCACTGTGCATTCACTAGAGCATCAAAAGTAAAATGTCTGACAGTGCAGGTGAGGACATGGGACCGGCAGAAAGACTGCACAGCTGGAGGGGCTGAACAGGGCCAAAGGCGGCCTGAAGGCAGTTCTGCAGTGCTCTTATAGACACACATCTGTCCCTCAGCCACACGTGTGTGTGTGTGTGTGTGTGTGTGTGTGCACGTGTGAATACTTGTGCATACATACAGTACATACATAGGAGAAATAAAATTATATGTCTCTGTAGTCTTTAAAAAGTCTTAACACATTCAGTCTCTGGGAGGTAACCAAGGGTAATAGAGATGGCCTATACTGTTTGGAAGTCACTTAGACTACTCTGAACTATAAGTCAAATGAAGGTTCCTCATACATATGTTTGTATATGTGTATATGTATGTATATGTGTATGTGTGTCCATATGTATATGTATGTATACATATAAACATACTCATATATAGTCAAATATGTATATATGTGTAGGTATGTGTATATATTCATATGTACATATATGTATCTACATGTATATGCATATCTGATCATACACACATATATACACATGTGTATATGTGTCTACATATGTGTGTATATGTATCATATATGATTTTAGATATATAAATTAATATGATTCATTGAGGGTTTATCAGACATCCTCGGTTATTTGCCCCTCCCCCTCCCTTTACTTTTCTTTTGACTTCCCTTTTCCAAGCCAACTAACCCCCCTCCCTGTTTTCTCACTTCTCATATCACCTGTATCTGCTCTCCCGTCTCTAGTAGCACTCTGTGGGCCCTTGTTACCCTCCTGGTTTCTTCCAATACTTCAGTTTATTCGCTCACATCTGAAGATGCAGCGCTAGGAGCCACAGGTGAATCTATGTGGCCTTTGCCAGTCTGGGTCTGGGGTGTGTCAGCAATGTAGCATTTTCCAGTCCTACCCAGCTACCTATAAATGTCATGGCGCCACTCTTCTTTACAGCTGAATACTATTCTAATTGTGTATACATACTATGGTTTGTTTTTGGTTTTGGTTTTGGTTTTTTTGAAACAGGGTTTCTCTGTGTAGCACTGGCTGTCCTGGAACTCACTCTGTAGACCAGGCTGGCCTCGAACTCAGAAATCCGCCTGCCTCTGCCTCCCAGAGTGCTGGGATTACAGGCGTGTGCCACCACCGCCCGGCTCATACCACGTTTTAATAGTGGCACTTAGTGATAACCAACAGATGTCTAATTAAACTTAAGGCCTGTTCAACAGAAGGAAAACCTTGCCTGGTATTGTAAACCTAGCTGACTACTCTAGGCTAGAGAGGTCACAGATCTTAAAGGATATATATATATATGTATATATATACATATATATATATATATATGTAGATAGATAGATAGGTAGGATATATATATACATATATATCTGTATATATGTGTATATGTATATGTGTATTGTGTAGAAATAATGATAAAAAGGAGGTTATCAATTAGAGAGAATAAGGGATGCATAGGAAGGGTTGGAGAGAAGAAAGGGAAGATGGATATGTAATACTTTAATAAAATTTAAAAATAAAGAATTGTGACATATCTTACCTAAACACAAATCTCAGGAGCGTGAGGGACGTGGACAGGCCTGCTGCACTTCCTCATATTTAAAAGTTTCTGTGAGTCACAGTGGCGAGAATTAAATATAAGGAATGTGTGAAAGTTCTGCTACCCGCCCCCCCCCCCCCCCCGCCCCTTAGGGTACATGTCAGAGGTCACATGGGAAAGATCAAAATACAGGTGGGTAAGAATGGGGAAGTCTTTAGTCGCTCTTTAAGTGATAGGTCAGAGGGACCCAGCTTTTCCTAAGTAGTATTTGTCCAGGGACTAAACCCTGTTCATTTTTGTTAAGAATGCTTATTTCCTAGGTCTTTATTCTAAGTACCTTTTAATGCTTTTGTTTTATAAGTGGGAAACTGTCCAGAGTGAGTGACAGACCAACCCCACCCCCAACCCCCTCATGGCTGCCTTGAACAGCAGCTGTCCTGCAAATAGCCAGTCATCTGCCTTGGATACTCTCCTTACTCCAAAGAAGCTCAGAGGAACTTTGAGCTTTTAGGCACTGCTGTTGCCACCCTCACTGCTTTGGAAGCTCCAGCTTCCATCTTCGGCTTCTGGAGGCCTCTCTCCCATCGCCTTTCAGGCCACGTTGCCTGGGCTCCATTAGACTTTCTCTCATCCAGGACACACTTCTGTGGATTCTAGGCGACCACACTCATCCTGAGGCCATTCTTGCTGTGAAAGGGGGTGAGCCTCCTCAAAGACAGAACATAAACAGCATGGCTGGTGCTTCTCCAAAGCTACCGGTGCGTGTGTCAGACCAGTGATTGGTGCTGGGCCTTATCATAGAAGCCTGTGCGAGCACACCAGGCCCCTCCTCAGACTGCTTGCAAATTTTCTCTGGTCAGTCTGGGGTGTTGTTCTTCTCTGCATTCTTCCAGGGGTTATAATATTAGCTCTCAATAAAGGCTCCCTCTGAATAGGGTTTTTTCTGGTGTGTGTGTGTGTGTGTGTGTGTGTGTGTGTGTGCAAGCGTAGAGTCCAATAGAGAAACAAGTTATTAGAGTGAAGACCAGGCACAGGGAGCAGGAGGAAATGGGAAGATGACGATCAAAGCATATGAACACAGTTACGGGGACGTGGGATGCATCAGTCTAGACACTGACTTGAGGACATGAAGGCCATTGCTGAAATCGCTCTATTGTATACTGAAAAAGTGCAGCAAGCTGAGTGCTTTTGCCAGGCACACAAAGGAAGCCAAGTACAGGAGATGAGAGATTTGTAATTTGTTCATAGTAGAAACTATTCCACCATATGTAGGCGCATCAAGGTATGCTGTGCACCTTCAATGCAGTAACAAATGAATTGATATTTATGCTTTTATTTATTTTATGTGCATGAGTCTGTTGTCTACACGTGTGTATGTGCACCAAGTTCATGCTTGCTGCCTGTGAAGGTCAGGAGGTGTTGGATCCCCTGGAACTGGTGTTATGGACGTGTGTGAACCACCATATAACACGTTGGGAACTGAACCCCAGTTCTCCGGAAGTGCAACAAGTTCAATTAACAACAGAGATATCTCTCCAGCCCGGATTGGTTTTTAATAGAAAGCACATGCTCACACAAACAATAGACACAAATGTTCCTATTAATTTTCTATTAGTAAATGTTGGAAATATTCAAAATTTCCAACATAAAGTACAAGAATCAAAGTGTACTGGTAAAATGGAATATAATCTAGCAGTAGTGAGGGGGTAATTCTACACACAACAGCAGAGATTATATCTTTCTTTTCTTTTTTCCTTTCTTTCTTCTTTCTTTCCTTTTCTTTTTTCTGTTTTTCTTTCCCCTTTTCCTTTTTGTTTTGTTTTGTTTTTGAGACAGGCTCTCACTGTGTAACCTTGACTGATGTGAAACTCCTTATATAGGTCAGGCTGGCCTAGAACTCATAGAGATTCTCCTGCCTCTGCCTCCGGAGTACTGAGGTTAAAGGCGTAGGCCACCATGCCCAGCAACAGCAGAGTTAAGACCAGAAGATGGACATCAGAGTCTATCCTATTCCCCTGATCACAGTCTAGTTTAGATCAAGCTAACCCAAAGCTGACAGAAAGACCAAAGACTGGGCGGCTGGGAGGGCAGATGAAAGGTAGAGTGTTTGTCAAGAATTGCTGAGGCCCTGAGTTTGATCCCCAGTATCATAAGGAAAAAAAAAATGACCAAAAGTATGCTATGGTGTGGGAATCGGCTGTTAAATGTATGGCGGGCCTTTTTGGAATAATTTGGAAATATTTTGTTCCTTGATTGAGATGGCCATTATAGCATCTACACATTTGTCAAGACCCATCAAATATATGTAAATTTTAGTTTGTTTTATTATGTTCAAGTTATAGTTAATATGGTTAATAAAGTTATAATTATATTTGTAATTATATATTTATAAGTATAAATAATAGGTGTAATTAATATAGTTAATAAAGTTGATCAAAAATTTTTCTAGAAGAAACCATACATTGAAAGTGCTAAAAATGGGCCAGCAAGCTGGCTCAGTGACAGTAAAGGCGCTTGTGGCCAAGCCTGACAATCGAAGTTGGATCCCTGGGATGTACATGGAAGAAGGAGAGCAATGACTCCTGCGAGTTGTCCTCTGACCTCCACGTGGCCAGCATGGGACATATTTATGCACATAGGCACACGTGTACACATGCACTCGTGTACACACATACACAATAAATAAATGTAATAAAAAAATTTAATGGGGCTAGAGAGTGGGTCTGTGGTTTAAAGAACTTGTGTCTGCTGCAAAGGACCTGACATTTGGTTCCCACTTCCCACATAGCAGTTTACAACCATTTATAACTCCAGTTCCAGAGGATCTAACGTCCTCTTCTCACCTCCATGGGCACCAAGTACATATGAGGTACACAGACATACATGTAAGAAAACATACATATAAAATAAGATAAAGCTAAAAAAAAAAAAAAAGACACCAAGAAAACAAGGTCCTCTAAATCAACACGAGCCATGCTCATATGAACTCACAGCATGCACAGGGCCCGCACAGGTCTGCTCCAGGTCCTCGCTCTGTGTAACATGGCTTCCAGATCAGCGTTTTTAGGGGGTCCCTGAGTGAGCAACTGAGTGGGTCTCTGATTTTTGTGCCTTCTCTTGGGCTCTTTTCCTCTTGTTGGTTGTCTGGTCCACCTTTGATGTGATCGTTTGGGTTAAATTATATCTTTATCTTCTTACATTTTTAAAAATGAATGAATAAAAACCTTGCCCCTGGGGTGAAGGTTAATAAGGAACTGTTATTACCTGCTGCGAGAGGGACAATCCCTTTTCCCCAATGGGATAACCCCGGGGGTGTCAACCACTCCAGGGGAGGTCTCTGTCTAGTTGACTCTACGGGTTTGGTTTGTTGTTGTTGTGTCTGTTGTTTTGTGTGCTTTTATTTGGTTATAGTTTGGTGTTTTTTGTTGTTGTTTTGAGGTGTTGTTTTATTTTCGTTTTCTTGTGTTTGAGGGGTTTCATTGTTGTATTGGGTTTTTTGTTTTTATGAGAAATAACATAAAGTTGGGTGGGTAGGGAGTGGGAGAGAGGATCTGGAGGGACTTGGGGGAGGGGGAGAATATGATCAAAATATATTTGAAGTTAAAAATTGTTTTAAAAATACAAAACAATAAAAAATATGAAATTTAATTTCTGAAAGGATTCAGAATGAAGAGAAATTTCAGTATGTTACAGTCCCAAGACAAACCTTGTTGGAACAAGAATCTTGAAGACACAAATTTTCTTAAGGAGAGAGCGGGAACAAAAGATGAAAATAGGAAATTCTTATAGCAGGTTTTAAAAGTGATTATTATTGTTATGTTTTCAAAGTTTGGTTGGTTTTTTTTTTGGACGGAGTCGTGCTGCTGAGAATTAGGCTTTTATTGTTTCTCCAGCACCATTTAGCAGCAATAAAGCAACTTTTAAAACTCGCCAGTAATGGAATATTACAGATTTTAAATGTTTCTAAAGAATTCGTCTAATGTGTTTTCAGAGATCTGAATGCTTGTGTCTGGTCCTTGACCTACACAGATTAATCATCCTCATGGACTGACTCTTAGCTTTGTCTGGTGTGCAGGGATGTGCTATTAACAGACCTCTGTTCCTCTTGTGAAACCCAGAGCTCTCTGCTCTCCTTCCTGCTGGTGATCACACACCCCATTGCAGCTTCTCTCCCTGCCTGGAAGAGAAACCTCACAAGACAAACGGCCGGAGAACCGCATCTTGCTATCTCGGTGGTGGTCTGCACCAGTGGCTCTCACATGAGATTCTTTTAAATTACACAGTGAAGCAAGATGTCAGAAGCAGGGCTAGCACTGGAGCATAAGAGGAAGAGATGGAGACAGGGTCATTTCTGCCCTTTGGGAGCACCAGGCTGTCTCTCAAAATACGCCTCCCTTGCAGACAGTGGTCAGGACCCATTCCTGCAGCCCAGGGTTTTATTTTTAAAATAGATTACCCTTGGGAGCTCCTTCCATGTTAACAGTTTAACATTCTTGAAAACATAGAATCAGTGGCCTTTCAGCAGCCTCCACACGTTTCTACATAGCCCGCCTAGTGATAATTTATGAATGTGTATATGCGTGTATATATATAGAAAATGTATAAGCAGACTTTGAATTATGGGAATTCTCTCTAATTCTCCCACCCAAGTTATCCCTGCCTCTCATTGACTTTGAACTTGTCTTACTTCATTTATTATTAACGTCTTGTTTTGTCTCTTGAGGCAGGGTCTCACTGTGTAACCCGGGCTATGTTGGAACCCGTTACATAACGCAGGCTGGTTTTGAATCCTTGGTGATCTTGTAACCTCTAATGCCCAAATACTAAGATTACATAAATGAACCACCACACCCAGCTGTGAACTTTTTTAAAAAAAATATATTCTGCAAAAAATGTTAATTTTTACTTTATTTACCCTCCCATAAATTATTTTTGATATTTAAAAACATTTACAAAATGTTTACCCTTATTATTTCTTTGGTTTCAGCTTTACTTTTAATAATTCTGTTATAGAAAACTAGTAAGAGATTCTTACATAGATAGAAAGAGAGAGAGAGAGAGAATCATTTTGAAGATAAATCTGTGTTTTAACTACTTGAGAATTCTCTTAAGAATTATTTGAGTCTTTGCTCTTTAAATGGTCCTTTGAACCCATTCTGACTTCTTACTGTTTCCTTATTACTGAACTAAACAGAGTATTTAGCATATGTACCTTTTATGCTTGTCTTACTTTACTGAAACCTGGTGTTTGGCTGGGGATCTGGTTTGGTGACAGAGTCCTTTCCTTAGCATGCATGAGGCATTTGTAAAGACACATACACACACACACACACACACACACACACACACACACACGCACACAAGCATGCACACACCCATGCACGCATGCATGCGCATACACATACATACACATGTGAGAACACACAGATTTGTATATTTCTGGTGATGAGGCTCAGAGCTAGGGCCTTGCACATGTTCAGCTTCTGTTTCCCCAGAAAGATATTAGCTGAAGCTAATGCACAGGACACTCGGAAGCCACACTAATGTAGGAGTCAGCCCCGACGGGTACCTGCCTCACTTAGCTGTAACAAAACCACTTTATTATTCATCCCAGGATCTTGGGAGGAACTTCAGTAGAAATCTTCAAACAGTAAGTTGAGTAACTGGTCTTTGTAAACCACCATCTTTGTTTTGCTGTGGCTGCCAACACTCACATGTCCCTTTACATTGCTTCTTAACTTTTTTTTTAAGGTGTATGTGTGAGAGAGTGTGTATGAGTCTGTGTGTGAGTGTGTGTGTCTGTGTATGAGTGTGTCTATGTGTGTGTGAGTGTGTATGTCTCTGTGTGTGTCTGTGTCTGTGTGCGAGTGTGTGTCTATGTGTGTGTGTGTCTGTGTGTATGTCTGAGTGTGTCTATATGTGTCTGTGTGAGTGTGTGTTTGTGTATATGAGTGTGTGTCTGTATATGAGTGTGTGTCTCTGTGTGTGTGTGCCTGTGTGTATATGTATCTGTGTGTGCGTCTGTGTATGAGTGTGTGTGTATGTGTCTGTGTATGTATGCTTGTGTGTGTGTGTCTGTGTGTGTATGAGTGTATGTGTGTGAGTGTGTTTGTGCACACCCAGGCATGTGCTAAATTAACTCTGATTCTCTGTTAGAGCAGCAAATTCTCTTAGGCACTGAAGCAATCTCTCCAGCTCCAGCCCATTCGTTATAGTCTCTTTTTTTTTAATTCGATATATTTTTTATTTACATTTCAAATGATTTCCCCTTTTCTGGCCCCACACTCCCCGAAATCCCATAAGCCCCCTTCCCTCCCCCTGTCCTCCCACCCACCCTTTCCCACTTCCCTGTTCTGGTTTTGCCCTATACTACTACACTGAGTCTTTCCAGAACAAGGGGCCACTCCTCTGTTCTTCTTGTACCTCATTTGATGTGTAGATTATGTTTTGGGTATTCCAGTTTTCTAGGTTAATATCCACTTATTAGTGAGTGCATACCATGATTGATCTTTTGAGACTGGGTTACCTCACTTAGTATGATGTTCTCTAGCTCCATCCATTTGCCTAAGAATTTCATGAATTCATTGTTTCTAATGGCTGAATAATACTCCATTGTGTATATATACCACATTTTTTGCATCCATTCTTCTGTTGAGGGATACCTGGGTTCTTTCCAGCTTCTGGCTATTATAAATAGGGCTACTATGAACATAGTGGAGCATATATCCTTATTACATGCTGGGGAATCCTCTGGGTATATGCCCAGGAGTGGTATAGCAGGATCTTCCGGAAGTGAGGTGCCTGGTTTTCTGAGGAACTGCCAGACTGATTTTCAGAGTAGTTGTACCAATTTGCAACCCCACCAGCAGTGGAGGAGTGTTCCTCTTTCTCCACATCCTCGCCAACACCTGCTGTCTCCTGAATTTTTAATTTTAGCCATTCTGACTGGTATAAGGTGAAATCTCAGGGTTGTTTTGATTTGCATTTCCCTAATGACTAATGAAGTTGAGCATTTTTTAAGATGCTTCTCTGCCATCCTAAGTTCTTCAGGTGAAAATTCTTTCTTTAACTCTGTACCCCATTTTTAATAGGGTTATTTGGTTTTCTGGGGTCTAGCTAGTCTTTTTAAGAATTAAAAAGAAATACATTTTGTTTCCTTTATAGGGGTACTCTGCCTGCACATATGTCTGTGCACCACATGCACACCTGGTTCCTGGGAGAGCCAGAAGGGAGCACCTGGTCCCTTGGAACTGGAGTTGTATTCAGTTGTGTACTGTCTTGTGGGTGCTGGAAACCAGACTGGTCCCCTGGAAGAGCAGTGGGTGCTCTGAACTGCTGAGCCATCTCTCCGGCATCTACTCTACCACATTCTCACCCAGTCTCAACCAAGATGTGCCCTAACACTTAAGTGGTAGTGTAAACCGAACTTTGGAATCTCAGTAAATGTCCCAATCTACCCAGTTCCATCAAGGACGCTACAGAGATTGTCCTAATAGTTACTTCTCATTGCTGTTTTGTCAAGGGAGGTGGGGATGGGGCTAAGGTGCTAATCTGGGGAGCCAGCAGTCAAGCAAGGGCTATTTATTTTGAGTTTTGGCTTTTAGGAATAAGACTTCTGCAAACACTGCTGTGCACTTTTGTTTTGTTGGTTTATTGATGTTTTCGAGAAAAAAAATCTCACTATGTAGTGCTGGCTGGCTGGGAACTCTCAGAGATCCATCCACCTGCCTCTGCTCCTGAGTGCTGAGGTTAAAGGCCTGCACAACCACGCTCAGCTCCTATACATTTTTTTTTAAGCGGATGCATCTATCCCCCTCTTGGAGGAGATTGGGCACTTTTGTTCTTATGTCCTCAAATGATACAGTCTTACAGCTTTGGTCTACAGCGGCACCTCTTCCTGCCACTGGCCTCAATGGTATAATTCTACTACTTATCCAGAAAGATGAAAGTCACAAACACAATGAGTTAATGGCGAGTGCAGAGCCAAGGGAGACTGATGGAGATACGCATCACTGGAAGAACAGAGCCTTCATCTTGGAAGATGCCTGACAAAGCCGAAGGGAGCCCAGACATGGTTGGAACGGTACTACTTGTACTATGAGCTATGAAACCAGCTGTTGCCGGATGGATGGATAAAGAAAATATGTACAAATGGAATCTTATTCAGACATAAAGAAGAATAAAAGTGTGCTGTTTACAGAAAAACGGGTGGAACTGGGAATCGTGTTAAGCAAAAAGGCCATACTCTAAGTCTTAGGTGTACTTTATTTCATGTGAGGAATCCAGGTTAAAAGAAAAAAGGACATAGACATATAAGGGGGGTTATTTAGGAAGAGGAAGCAAATAATGGGAGAGGAAAGAGGGAGGTATAAGGAGGGAATGGGTATTGAATACGTAAATGCCATGTTGAAACGTTTCCTTCCTGTCATTTCTTCCTCCTCTTCCTCATTCTTCCTCTCTGTCTCTGCTTTTCATTCTCGTCATTCATCCACTCTTTCTCTCTTCTTCCTCATCCTCATCCTCCTCTTCTTCCTTTTTTTTTTTTTAAGACAGGATCTTACCATGTAGCTCAGGCTGGCCTTGAACTTGTATGCTCCTGGTCCGTTTCCCTAGTGCTAAAATCCCAGGTATTTCCCAGCAAGCCTGAGTTAAGAAGCAGCACTAATGGAGCTGGCCATGAAATCTGCACTCCCCCTTCCCCGCACACTCACCATTTTGAAATCACCTGCCTGCTCCTGTGGGAGTTTAGGCAGTAACCCCTCTGCCAACCACAGAGTGGGAAGAGCTAATCTAAACTCTCATTGGTTCTCCTGCATCACAGGTAGGTAACCAAGAGTAGCAGAGATGAGTCAGGACATCTTGACCCAGTTTGAAAGTCAACTGAAAACCAGTGCTCTGCGGAAAGAGACGGGCAGTGGGGAGATGCTGAGGAGTGAATGGATGAACAGTGGAGAGCCCTTGCTCTCAGCCTCCTGCATCACACGCAACCATTACGAAACATTTGCAGTTAGAGGGGCTGCAGACACAGAGAACAGTTAAAACAGCGGCCCAATGCTAACCTGAAAGAATTCAATGCAATCCAGAGTCTTTTATGTTATGAAAAAGAAATTAGTCATTAAAGACCATTACTGCAATTATTCTGCTAGATGTAGGAGCAGAGCAGAACAAAAATCAAACACAATTCTCCCCAATCAATGGGGACCCACCGACTCCAGGAGTCGGGTCAGGACTCTGCTCATCGAAGAAATAAATCTTTCTTCCTTAGGTTTTTTTTTTTTTTTTAATTTGGTTGTTTGTTTTATTGTGTTTTGTTCCTCCCCACCCCACCCCACCCCCAACCTCAGACTGGAAAGAATGTGTTTAGGAGGCCTGTGTGCTTGGAAATAATAGGCCCATTAACAGAAGGAAGAGGTCTGCCTGTGCCTCCTGCCTGGAATTACAAAGAGGAAGGCCCTCCTCCCCATCACCACATTGTGAGGGGGAAGATGCTCTTCACCTGCCTTCCTATACAACTCAGCTAAAATTGCTTAACCCTTCTGTAACTGGTATGTCTATATCTACTTGGCTCCATCTGATGGTTTCCCCATCAGAATGGCCAATGGGGCAGAACAAAAGGGTGGAGGTCTTGCACAGTGTCCTTACCCTTGCTCCTCTGCCCTAACATGTACCAGCAGCTGGATGTGATGCTTCATTTCAGAATCCCAGCATCCGGGATGGTAATGCAGGAGGACTGCCATGAAGTCAAGGCAATTCTGGAGCAGTCAAGCCACGCTAGACTATATGATGAGCATCATGGACTTTCCAGAGAGGGAGGGACCTGGTAATAATAGAGACCTGTAGGAGATGCATGTGCACCTCCATCTCCTACAAGTACAAAAGCACAAGTGTGTGAATATATATGCAGTTGGAGGGGCTGCAGACACAGCGAACAGTTATATACGTATCTATAACTGTTTTATACATATATACATATATATATATACATACATATATATACATAGATGATAGATAGATAGATAGATAGATAGATAGATAGATAGATAGATATAGATGGATAGTTGGGGACAGAGGAAGGCAGGCCAACAGAAGGAGTGGGGTGACTAGGAGAAAGCAAAGGACAGGAAGAGAAATCCCAGGATGCTTAGGGACAGTCTTAGTAGCGTACAATCTTCTGCATCCCCTGTAGCTAAAAGAATACTGCTTTCTAGAGGAGAAGGGAGGGAAACCATATATCTGTATTGCACATATATTGTTTAGGAACCAAAGAATTTATACCCACCATCATTTGTCACAGAGTTTGATGTGAATCAAACGACTCCATCAGATGTCAACCATGAAGACAGATGGGAGAACAGTCCTTAACTTTCTAACATTTTGAATGTACCTCTCATTCATTTCAGACCAGAAGCTGCTACTCTTAGCCTGTTCCCAGACCAGGGCAGGTCTGTCAAGATAGAGTTCTGTCTCTACCTCTCTCTCAGATTTGCTGTGGTGCCTTTCCAGGTTTCTGCTCTGCCCTGAGCCACAGATATCCACAGTTTCATTCCATCATGCAATCTGGGCCCTCATATTTTAACCACTAGATTTCACTTTTTGTCTATGTCCAGGCTCCTTTGTCCTAAATTCAGAGTTTTTTTTCTTTTGTGTCATATTAACAAATTATTTTGCTCATGTGGCCTCAGAGGCAAATAAATATTATTCTTCAATTGAAACTATACAAGGATTTTATAGATATGACCTGCAGATGTAAGAGCAGAGCAGAACAAAAATCAAACACAATTCCACCCAATCAATGGGGACTCACCAACTCCAGGAGTCAGGTCAGGACTCTATGCTCATCGAAGAAATAAATCTTTCTTCTTACTTTTTTTAAAATTTGGTTTGTTTTATTGTGTTTTGTCCCCCCACACCTCCAAGACTGAAAAGAATGTGTTTAGGAAGCCTGTGTGTGCTTGGAAATAATCACAAAAAATAGACAATTACACTCACTCATTCTTCTGTTATTTATAATGATACAAGTAATTTCTTTACAAACTCATAATCTTTCTGCTTTTACCTATCAAGTGCCACCACATTGGGCTAACTGATGCTACTTCTACTAATATCTCTCCTCAACTAGACATTGCCCACTCTGGTGCCTCCTTGAGTTTACTCCTTGGCAAGTGACAGGTCCACAACCAGACTTCTCTTTCAAGCCAGTAACAATCTGGCCTTCTGGTCTACCCACAGGTGTGCTTGAGTCAGGTTAGGGGAAAAAGAAAGCTCAACCCTATCCCATTGTATCTAAAGTGACCTTTTATGAAATGAACTTATTCTTAACTGGAAAGTAAAGAAAATTCTGGTAGCCTAGATCTCTACCTCCATAGCCAGTGAGGGAGTTACAATATTCGGTTCAGGTTTTAAGGATAAACCTTTGACAAGCTGACCTTTTTTTTGTTTTTTTTTATTTTGTTTGTTTGTTTGTTTGTTTGTTTGGTCTGCTCTTGAGGACTCATTCAACAAGCTTCCAGGCCACATTTCTTGCTTCCATCTTGAAAGCTAAGAAGCATCTCTCCAACCTAAATCCAAATCTCTGAGCTATTCCTACCATTTTTGCTGTTGCTTAAAAGCTTTGTGACTTTTTTTCTGTCCCACACAATGCTGTTACTTAAGTTTGGTCGCTGTCTCGTTGGCTCTGTGTTTCTGTGTTTCTAGAGATGCATCTACAACAAAATGATGGCTGGGACAATTCCAAAGGTTAGCATTATGGAACCATTTACAGTTTTTAAATGTGAGGCATAAGTCAGTTTCCTTGGTTACATCAATCTTCAGCTCCAATGGACTAAAACCAAACTAGACCTTTTGCAGTAAGTTTGTGAATATGAAACACATTTAGGAGATATTAAAGGAGCATCCTAGAGAGGATTATGTTTAATGCCCTCCATTTTCTGTGTAATAACCTGTGGCTGCCATCCCTCAAAGCTCATCGGCTTTGGTAGAACAAGATATTTCTGGAGGTTATAGCCACAATTAAGCATTTACATTGGGAGTTCACTGTAATAAGTTCATCTAACTGCCTCTCTCTGTGGAATCAGCTTCATAGTGACCCTGGGCAGAAGTACCAGAGAACACAAAGCCCTGGGCAAAGAAGCTCTACTGAGTCAGGAGCCATACCAGCTCCGTGATCATGATTTCACAGTGACTTTCTGAGTCTCACGGCTTCTGGGAATTTCTTTTCATAATGCATAATGCTGAGGAAAGAGTCCAGTGGTCTCCATCTTTCCAGAACTGACATTACATTATCTCATTAATCTTTTATCACACAGATTATGCCATTATCAGTCAGGTCAAATAAATGATTAACTGTAAAAGGGAAGATGAAGGGAATCTTGCAAAAGAAGAGTTTCAACACAAGTCTCCATAATCCTCACTGTACACTCAGTTCTCAAATGTGGACAGTAGATTTTTAGATAAAGTACAAGTCAGTCAGCCTAGAGGCATCTCTTGCTTCCAAACACAGTGCCATGCCCAAGTCCCTCCATCAGGGAAACCCCAGAACTGTAATTGAGCAAGGGTTTAAAGAACTTGGGATACTGTGAGTCTGTGCCTTGGTTTGGATTTCTATTACTATGATAAAACACCATGAGCAATGTGGAGGGTAAGAGTTTATTTGGTTTACAGGTCACAGTCTTTTATCACAGTAGGTCAAGCCCAGAACCTGGAGGCAAGGACAGAGGCAGAAGCCTTAGGAGAGTGCTGTTGACTGGGTCATTTCTTATGACTTGTTCAGTTTGCTTTCTTATATCATCAAGGACTACCTGTTCGGGGACTGGGCACTCCCATATCAATCATTAATTAAGAAAATGCTCCACAGACCTCCTTATAGGCCAATCTGATGGGGGCGGGCATTCTCTCAGTTGAGGTTTCCTCTCTCCAAATGATTCTCAAGCTTAGGTTAAGTTGACAACCCGAGTAGCATTGGTAGGTATCAGGAATAGAGGCTACGGCATCCTGTCTTTGGTGAAGCTGGTTGGTTCCTAACTGAAATCCTGAGGGCTGTTTGCCAGCTCTTGGCACAGTCTTCAATTTCCACATGCTTTATTGCTAATATTTGACCCTTTGACTTTCCAGAAGTGTGTTCCTGGGTCTTGATCAGGGAAATGTCTGAAACTTAAGCTCTACCTTCTTCCTGGACACTGAAGTATTCATGTAATGTGAGGCAGGATACCTTCTGAGCTGTCTATGATGCTGTGATCCTCCCTGAGGCATCAGACTGAGCCTGGGATCTCCCCAGATACTCTTGATGGGGTTCCCTGTCCTTCCACTCTGCTTCCTGACCCCCTCTAGCAACCTCTGTTAGGAGCACTTCACTTGTGACAGTCCCTTGTGTAGTTTAGGCAAGCTTTGACTTCACTGTAGAGTCTAGGATAATGTGTGATCTGCCTGCCTCTTCCTCCCAAGGGTGGAGATTACAAGAGTGCTCCGTCATGCCTGGTATGAAAGTACTTTCTTGGGCCCAAACCCTTGGCTCAGAGTCTGATTCTGGAAGAACTTGACCTACAATAACCACTACCTAAATGCATACATACGCTACCTTTTAAAGGTTACTTACTATCTGCTAAATGGTGTGTGTGAGAGAGTCAAATTCAGCCACTAGGGCACCAGTTTGTAATATCTGCCTTAATTTAAGAAAACATAACTATTCCCAGTCCATTAAAAAACACAGGAAACTTGATAAGGGCATTGAAAAGTTTGACATAGATGCTGAGAGCCTCCAGAGGCATGTATCAAATGCCTGTGGCTATCACACTCTCCTGAGTCCTGATATATTCTGTTCTTTCTGCTCTATATATCCACACTTGCTGCTGCAAACACTGGAGAATAGAAGCAGAGTGCAGTAATTCCTAAGCTGGTTTATGATAGAGTAGAAATCTCTTCCATTTCCATAATTTAGAGACACTGTTGTGCTTTTTTTTGTGTGCTAATAATGCCCAACGTTTGTTCCGTGTGTTATTGCCTTCAGCGTGCTCTCTGGGATAGTGTTCTGTGCACTTTCTAGGATGTCCCCAAGATGGATGCTATGATTGCCAATTCACAGACGAGAGCTGTATCCTGAAAGCTGCAAATCAGATAAATGGGGCCATAAAATATGGATGTTTCCTAGCAGATAGAGAACTAGGGAATGGCTCTGCTGTCTTAAAAACTTGGTGGTTGCAAGCCAGAGAGAAGTAGGAGAAGACTATATGAGAACTGGGCTGAACGGAGAAAATTCAAGGCTAATGGGGCAAAGGCAAGGTAGGATGCTTGCAGAAAGAAAACCAAAGAAGCTGAAGTGATGGAGAGTTGAAAAAGTGGGCAAGACATTTCCATGCCTGTGGCGATCAGACTTGCAATTCCTGATGTGGTCTGTTCTTTCTGCTCTATATATCCACACTTGCTGCCGTAAACGACGGAGAACTGAAGCAGAGTGTGCTAATTCCTGGGCTGGTTGGAGTAGACGATTCCTGGGAGGTTAGGCACTTCCAACATTAGCTCTGAAAAAAGCCTGTCCAAGATACATATTCCAAAGCTGCATTGAGCAGGGACTGTGGCTTAGGAGAGTGGAAATAGGCGTGGAGCTCCAGATCTGAGCTCGGTTCCTCTCTGGTGGTAGAGGTATTACCTAGCATGAGCAAAGCTCTGAGGACTGTATGAAACCCCAAAACCCCATGAAATCAGGCACAAATCGGAGAAGGGATGAAATTGTGATTTTTTTTTAAATGGATGACATCATTGAAGGTGGTAGTGTGTGCTTATCCACCCCAGCACTCAGGAGGTGAAGACAACAAGATCAGAAGTTCAAGGTCATCCTCTGTCTCACAATGAGTTCAAAGCTGGCTGGAGACACATAAGACCCTGTTTCAAAGACAGGAACAAAACTAGAGATCCTGACAAGGAAACTGAGGTCTAAGGTAAAGCAATTAAGTTTGCATTTACAGACCAACATATTGGCGGGCTGGAGTTAGAATCTGTCCTATTTGTTGGTCAGTTTGATTTCAGAATGCCAGCTATGAGACTGTGGGGAGCAGTCATCAAAAGTATAGACTCCTAAAAACAAATAAAACAAAATAAAATAAAATAGACTCCTTTCGATCACCTGTATAGTTCAAGCCTTAGCTCGGCCACTGAAGAACTATATGACCATGGATATATTGCTTAGCATGTAGTATAGGCATTGGCAACTGTGTAGGTGAAGATTGCAGCTGGTACAAAGAAAGCACTGTGGCCAAAAAACCAAGCCAATTATTATAACAAAGGAGTGAGGAAAAGCTAGTAGCAGAGAATTTATCAAAGGTCACTGGATGTCTTTGGAAAAGAGCAGTAGTCACTGAGGTTAGAAATAACTGTCCACGGTTGACAGTTTCATTTTTCTCTACAGCCTGAGATACTCACTGGGCTCAGAACATGTGCCCGTCTTTGTAAGTCTTTTAAGGCCAAGAATCTGGCAATGAAACTGCATTTTGTTAATTCCATTTATATGTGGATCCTACAAGTGAGGCCATTCTCTAGAGGCTGTTCTAATTCTTATAACCTTCTTCCTGAGAGAATGTGTGCCTTTCAATAGGGGAAAGGAAAATGCTGTTGTTTGAAATGGATGTCTTAGCTGGAGGTGGTGACGTACGCTTATAAGGCCTGAGTTCACCAGGCAAAGGTAGAAGGGCAGCAAATTCGAGGCTGGTCTTGGAAAGACTCTGCCTCAAATAACCCTAATGAGGATGTGGAGAAAGGATTTAGTGAGCAAAGTGCTTGCTTGCAAAACAAGCATGAAGACCTGAGTTTGAATTTTCAGCATCTATATCCCCAGTGTTAGAAAGATGGACACAGGGGGATCCTGAGAGCTCATTGGCCAACCTATCTAGGCGAACTAGTGAGGTCCAGTGCGAAACTCTGCCTCAAAATATCACATGGAGGGGCTGGAGAGATGGATCAATTGTTAAGAGCACTGGTTGCTCTTCCAGGGGATCTGGATTCTAATCCCAGCACCTACAGAGTATCTCGCAAACCTCTGTACCTTCAGTCCCAGGAGATCTGACACACTCTTCTGGTCTCATTGGGTAAGAGGCCTGTGGTGGTTTGTATATGCTTGGCACAGGGAGTGGCACCATTGGGAAGTGTGGCCTTGTTAGAGTAGATGTGTCACTGTGGGCATGGGCTTTAATACCCTAGTCCTAGCTGCCTAGAAGCCAGTATTGTGCTAGCAGCCTTCAGATGAAGATGTAGAACCCTCAGCTCGTGCTGCACCATGCCTGCCTGGATGCTACCATGTTCCTGCCTTGATGATAATGGACTGAACCTCTAAACCTGGAAGCCAGTCCCAATTAAATATTGTCTTTTAAAAGACAATTGCCTTGGTTATAGTATCTGTTCACAGCAGTAAAACCCTATCTAAGACAAGGCCCATACATAGCACACAGGTATACATACAAGCAAGGCATTCATAGGCATAAAGTAAAATAATTTTTATAAGTGGAGATACAGGAAGACACCGGCTATCAACCTCTGGCCTCACCACATGCACATGCACACACACACACACAAGTGTGCACACATATATGCCACATGCATAAAAGAAGCCAAAAATGAAGTACAATAGAACAAATATCACTTTTAATGCAGATGAAAGAGATGTTCTTTATAATGTTGGAGTCAGAGAGATCTGGAGTTTATTAGGTCATTGCCTGTGGAAGCCGGAGGGATGGCTTGGTGGTTAAGTGCACTGGCTGTTCTTTCAGAGGATCCAGGCTGAATTCCCAGAACACACTTGGTGACTCACAACCATCTGTAACTCCAGCCCCAAAAGGTGAGACACCTTCTTCTGGCATCCATGGGCACCAGACATGCACATGGTGCACAGGTACACATGCAAGCAAAACATACATATACATTAAACATATTTTAAAGAATTTTATTGTGTGTGCATAAATTTTCTACAAAGGCTTTGGGTCACAAGAATTTGCTTGGGTAGGAAAGAAAGCCTATCGTTTTGCCTCAGCTGTTCAGAACACTGGTTTGAAGACACAATGATGACAGTGATACACAAATATCTAGGAACAGCAGGGCGCTTAGATCCTACAGAGGCTCCAGACTCATACTCTCCCCACAGCCATTTTTGAAGCCCACAGCATATGATTGACTATGCTAATTACATTTCACCCCATAGATCTGTTTCAAATGGTGACATCACAACTATTTGAAGGAAAATCAGCAGATACTTCATCTCTTCTATTACATATGGCATCACACTAGCAACCCATCTATAAAGTTAAAATATTAATTTTCCAAGAGTTCTCAAAATGGCCATTCTATTTCTATGGATATTCAGCACCTCCTAAAAGTGAGCCGTGGCCACTGTGACAGTTTCAATAGAATACCCCTTAAACCTTTTACTTTTCTATTTTCCCCTTCCAGACGGTGTAGATTCTGGTTAACGCTGGAGTGGCAGAGAACGGAATGAAAGGTAGCAAACTCATTTGCTGAAACCAATTTCTCAGTCTGAGAGATAATGACAGTGATAACCCGTGTGAGAAAGGGGCTGGAAGATAACCTCAAAGCTAATGGGAACCCTGCCGAGCAACTGCTGCAGTGGGGCCTGAAAACAGACCAGCTGGGCATGGTCCTCTGCAAACAAAGGCTCACGGATCTCCTGCACAAAACCTGACACTGTTAGAGTCGGTGGGAGACCCAAATGAACAAAGCTTGTCCACATTTGGGGGGGGGGGATACTTGTAATTCATTTTGGAAGAAACAGAGAGAGAGAGAGAGAGAGAGAGAGAGACAGAGACAGAGACAGAGACAGAGACAGAGACAGAGGAACTGGATGGCCTCTGCACTTCCATTAGAACTTTTCTCAGTTATAATAAGAGAAATCAGTTTACACAGTAAAGGGCTTGTATAGCTAAAAGATTCAAAGATCAGAAGAGCCATGATTTGATTTGATTGATCACCAAAGTCCTAATGTCTTCTAATTATTCCAACTCGTCTTGCCATAAACTTCCCTTCCTCATAATTCATGTCCAGGTTACTACTGCCATGTCTCCAGAGGGCTCATGTTTGGGACACTTGTTTCCTACCTGGGGATACTATTTTTCCAGGTCAGGGACTCTTCACAGGATACAACTCTGAACTGAGAGACACACCTGGTCTCTGTAATCCGCAGATCTTCTCATGTAAAAGTCTATGCCAACGTATTCCCCCTGCCCTGAACTCCACCATCCCTTTCCCCCCATGATGAACTGAGCTCCTCTGAAACTGTGAGCCAAGGTGAATCACTTTTACCAGGTTTTGTTTAATTGTTAGGTATACATGTGAATAAATATATAAATGCAATCTTCTGAGGTCATTCAGTGTGGCTTGTATATGTATTTTTCAAGGGCTGATCGCTTGGTATTGGACAACCTTTAGGGGGCTCATTTTTGAAGATTCTCTCTTCCTCTGCAGTCTTTAATTGACTGAAGCTCTTCATCTAGAGATCCTGTGTGATTTCCCCTATCCATGTTTGCATGTCAACAGGTGCTATCATTGTTTAGGCAGCCATGTTGTTTGAGATTTCACAGATACAGCTCCAGTGTCATATCTGTAACACAGTCTTGGAGCTTACCTCCTAGTCCTCCAGCTCCTATAGTGAGTAGGGGGTTGTAAACTCATATATTAAATATGAAGAATCTGATAAGGCAAGGGGTTAACTAACTTGTCCTAAAGCATGGCATAACAGATACTGGATTCAACTCCTATATTCTCTGATTTCAAGGCCTGTTCTTCTCACCTGAAACTAAATGGACTCTAAAACACTCATATCCCAGGGTGAGTAATGCAGAACACAACCAGTGCGGTGTTACTATTAGCTGTCAATTGGCACAACTCAGAATAATCTGAGAAGAGAGACTCAGTGAGGAATGATCTAGCTCAGTGCGGCCTGTGTGCTTGCTGAGAGTAGGAGGTTGTCTACATGGTTAATTGATGTAGGACAGCCCAGCCCACTGTGGGTGATGCCATTCCCTTGTTAGGAGCCACGAGCTGTGTGAATAGAGAGGGTTAGCAGAGAAGAAAGCAGTGAGTCCATTCCTCCCTCTGCTCTTGACTACAGATGTGATGTGACTAGCTGCTTGAGTTCCTGCCTTGAGCCCCCCTCAATGACGGACCATACACTTCCCCCACTAAACTGCTTTTTGGCCATGGTGTTTCATCATAGCAACATAAATGAAAGTAGAACAGTTGTTGAGAAAAAGTATCCCCTCACATCTTGTAGATGACAAAGAGAGAATAAGCCTGCAAGTTTGTCACTTAAAGATTACCTCAAGGTTAATATATTAAAATAAACTATACTTCAGTATTCAGACAGTGCCCCCAATCACTTAGTTCTCCTCGAGAGCCAGGTTTATGAAATGGTGTGGGTCAAATGCAGTTACAATACAGAAATGATTAATGATTTGCCTATGCTAATAGCGTTTTTATAGCTCTACACCAAGTGTTGCTGATTAACTGATTTTAAACAAGGTCACTTAAGCTTCAAAATGTAGGAGAATGGACCTTTTGCTGTCAATGTCAGTAGAAATTCCCTGACTAAAAACAACTGAGAAGGCTAAAAAAGTATGCAAACAATTATATAACGTTGAGTGTAAGCCAGGGAGAAAGGGACTCAATTAAAGCCAGGACAAAAAAAGTAATTAGGCTGCCCACCCTTGAATGAACTGGAACAAGAGAAATGAAAGCTCTGCTCAGGAAAGGAGAGAAATAGCATCAAGGCCTGTCACCTACATTAGCACAAAGACACACTTTGGGTGACACGCATTTTTCTCACTCTTGTGAGAAAGGCCCCTGGTATCTCACGGTGTCCAAATGTTCCTAACAGGTCTATCCTGGGCTTCTTCCTACCAATGGCTTCATTCTGATTCCAATTGCTTTCATGACTTTTTAAAAATTGTCTTTTAAAAACTAAATGTTGTTCTCAGTGTCCCAGAGCCGGAACCTACAGTGAGCAGAATGCTAACTAGGCTACAGGACCTTGAGAAGAGCTCCTGGGTATGAAGGAAAAGAAGCTTCTGTTCTGTGCAGAGGCCCAGCTAATTCAGTGAGGACACTCTGGCTTATTGGGGTTGTTTCCAAGAACTAGAAGAAATTGCTGGAGCTGGGGAGGTGGCTGTAGTAGTAAAATATTGGTCACACAAGCAGGACCATGGCTCGGATCTCCCGTAAAAAGCTGAGCATGCCCGTAATCCCAGAGTTGGGGAGATGGGGACAGGAAGGATCCTTGGGGTTGCTGGGCAGCACATCTAGGTGAACTGGTGAGCTCCAGATTTAGTGAGAGACCCTGTGACAGCTATTCCTGGTTGTCTTATATCTGGAATGAACTATAATCCAGAAATGAGGGTACACCTGTGATCCAGATCTTGAGGCTGGAAGACAGGTTTCCAACCTGGATCTTGACATGAAGATCTTGAGGTATAGTGGCTATGAAAATCTTAGGCCCTGGCAAGGTAGTACACGCCTTTAATTCCAGGAGACCGAGGCAAGCAGAACCACACCTTCTGTGGGAGGCCTACATCAGAACACTGGAAGAAGGAAGATTCTTCTTCGACTGCATGCACTTACTTGTCAGCAGCACATCTGATGGAACCTTCTTCAGAAGCTGAAACAACTAGCCTTGTAGGACTGAGCAACTACTAGATTCTTAGATTTCCTATCCACAGCTGGCCATTGTTGGGTTTGTTGGACTGTGAGTCATTACAATAAATTCCCTTAATATATAGACACACCCCCAACTCAAGAATCATGGCAGAAAGCAACCAAGGAAGACGCCCTATATCAACATTTGCCCTCTACATGCTCCTACACACTTGCACATACATGCACACACAAGCACACACAACTTTTTCCTGTTCACCCTAACATGCTTTTCTTATATAGTATATGCTCATTTATTACTAAATATTATTTTAAATTAACATGCATATAATAATTGTATCTATTGTATAGTAACTATACAAGCCAATCTTCCTCTGACTGACAATGATACACATATGCCTGTTGATGAACTTTACCAAATCAACTACTTTCCTGTTCCATTTACCTTTCCGGTTCACATGTCCAGGTTTATGTCATTTCCAATTTTATTTACATTTTAGTACGCAACTTTACATTCTGCTTCATTTATTTATCCTTGAGTGATAATCACTTTACATTGCCATGAGCCATGAATTGTGTGTGTGTGTGTGTGTGTGTGAGTGTGTGAGTAGGTGCACATGGATGCAGGTGCACACACGTGCCATGGTACTCATGGTCAGAGGACAATGTTGAAGGGTTGGTCCTTGCATTTCTACCTGCTTTGAGGCAGAGTCTCTTTGCCTTTGTGTAAGGTAGGGATTCTCCCAGCTCCACTTTCCATCTCTCCATAGAGGTGCTGGGTTTACAGATGTGCCCATGACTGCATCCCAGCCTTCATGTTAGTTCTAGAAATCTGAACTCAGTTTGTCAAATCCTCACCCACCGAGCCATCTTACCAGCCTAGTATTTTAAATAATCTCATGTTAATTAAGACAACAGACCACAATTTACACAACCATTTCTCTGGTGTTCACTTGAATTATTTTCAAGGTTTTTTGTTGTTGTTGTTTTTGGATTTTTTTTTTTCAAGACAGGATTTCTCTGTATAGTTCTGGCTGTCCTGGAACTCACTCTGTAGACCAGGCTGGCCTTGAACTCAGAAATCTGCCTGCCTCTACCTCCCAGAGTGTTGGGATAACAGGCGTGTGCCACCACCACCATCCGGCTTCAAGTTTTTATTGTAAATGATGTTGCTATGAATTTCATCTTGTGTAAAACTTTCTGATTTTGTGTTCCTTTAGGATGAACACCCTGTAATTGTGTGTGTGGGGGGTGTGTGTGTATGTGTACACAGACCTTGTACAGGCACACCTGCAGTATTGTTCAAGAATGATGTTCTTAGATTGATTTTCTGCCTGGATGGTCTATCTGTAGTACTGCCAGTTTCTTCTTTCAGGTCTGCCAACATGAGCTTTATGGACTAGTTGCTTTCATGTACAGTGGCTACCCTTTTCTTTTGAATTTACCCAGGGATCCCAGAATGTAATGACCATCTATGTCTCTAGAGCAGCGCTTCTCGGCCTCCCTAACGCTGTCCCTTTTCAACACAGTTTCTCATGTGGTGGTGATTCCCCACCTCCCCAACCATAAAACTATTTCCATTGCTACTTCCTAAGTGTAATCTTGCTACTGTTATGAATTGTAATGTAAACCTTTTTGCTGATGGGGTTGAGAACGGCAGCTCTAGAGCCAAGCATTTAAACCTGAGTCATCCTTCTCCTGCCTTCCTTTAGCTTCCATTGACAGAAGAACATTGCATCCCTTCTGCTGCCATGCACGTCCTAGAATCTAAAGCACGTCTCTTGCAGGTGGGAATGGTTGCATCTTCTCATTTGATTTGGTTTTCCAAATCCCTTCATCCACTCTGTGCCCTTCTGTTGGGTGGGTTAGTTCTCTTACATTTAAAGCTGGCGTTGACAGGGAAGGGCTGACTGCCATGTTATGAACTGTTCAGTTTGCCTAATGGTTTGGATTTTGTTTTGTTTTCTCCTTCTGTCCTTCTCTCACTGGCTTTCGTGTTTCCCTGCTTTACCTGATTTCGATCCATTTCTCTTCCTCTTTTATGTAACCAACACAGATATTTCCACCGTGGTCGTGAGAGGCTCACATTAAACACCTAACGGTCATAACAGCCTACTTTAAAGTAAGGATGAGGCCCCAAGTTTGAAGAGACAGCAGAGTTAGCGGCCACATAAAAGTTTGGGCAAGGCAGTGTGCACTTGTAACCTCAGGACTTGGTGGTCAGGAGACAGAGGCGAGAAGATGCCTAGAGCCCACTCAATGTAGCTGAATCTGTGAGTCAGTGAGAGACTGTCTCAAAGCATAAGGGGAGAGTGACTGAGGAAGAAGATGCCCAAGGTCAACTTCTGGCTGCCACAGAAAGGGGCACACACATACACTAGTATGTAATACACATACAGAGACACACAGCCACACATGCCCAGAGAAAAACTGTCATATCTCACTTTAACGTAGGATCCAAACATAGGATCAGAAACATATAGAAAACTGGTTATTTTTCTTCTTGCTATGACCACAAGAAGTCACTAGAGAGAGGAACCATGTACTTTGACTTAAGAGTTTTAGAAGGGATCCATCCTAGGCACAGATGGCAGGACAGCAGGAATGTGAGGTGGGTGGTCACACAGTGTCCACAGGCAGGAAATGGAGAACAGACAGGAAGTGGGCCTGAGCTACCAAACCACAAGACTTTTCCCTGGTGACCCACTTCTCTAGCAAGGCTCAACCTCCTAAAACTCCCACAACCTCCCTAAACAGGCCATAGCTGTTTAGGGAGGACCCAGGGTGCAAACATGAACCTATGGGAGGGGAGCATTTCATAGTCAAACCACTACATTTAGAAGCCATGGGATGGTGATTGACAGAGTGAAAGGGGATTGGAATAGAAGAAATATAGGTCAAAAGCCATGACCTTAGAGTTGTCTAGCACAGCCTGAGGACCATGGTTAACAACACTGTATTGTATACTGAGACGATTTTTTGAGAAATGGGAGTATAAGTACTTTTGAACCATAAATAGAGGTGACCATGTCTTATGAGTTGTTTGACAAATCATCATTTTATTACATGCACGCCAAGCATCATGGTAAACACTTTATATTAATACACAACTTTCAAAAAAGAAATACCTTTTAAGAAGGGAAATAAAAGATATGGGTACAGGGACTCACACCTGTAATCCCAGTACTTGGTAAGAGGATTGCTGCAAGTTTGAGGCCAGCACGGGATAGACGATGAGTGTCAGGACTTCCAGGAATCCAAAGTTGGCCCTAACTAAATAATAATAGTAGTAGTAGTATCAGTAGTTATACTACTGGTAGAAATAGTAATAATAATAATGTATTATCAGGGTTACTATTGTTGTGAAGAAAAACCATGACCAAAGAAACTTGGGCAGGAAAGGATTTATTTGGTTTATGCTTACATGTCACAGTTCATAATGAAAGGGAGTTCCGACAGGACAGGAACCTGGAGGCAGAAGCTGATGCGGAGGCCATGGCAGGGTACTGCTTACTGGCTCGTTCCTCATGACTGGCTCAGCCTACTTTCTCTAGAACCTAGGACCACCAGCCTAGGGATGGAACCACCCACAAGGGCCTGGTTTCTCTGCATTGATCACTAACTAAGAAAAATGTCCTACAGGCTTGAGTACTGCTCTATCTTCCAGAGGCAATTTTTTTATTTGAGGCTCCCACCTCTTAGATGACTTTAGTCTGTATCAAGTTGACACAAAAATATCCAGTACAAATAATAATAATAATAACAATAACAAAAATAACAGTAACAATAATATAACGAAAAAGAAAGAAAAGGAAGATTCATATACCTGAGCTCTTCAAGGCACACTTCAAATATTCAATCTCTGTTTAGCATCTCTTTTTAATTTAACTGAATGGAAATAAAGTACAATGTAAAATTCAGTTCTATTGTATTCCAAATACACAGTGTCGTGTGAGCTATCGGACAGCATAAATATAGATAGGATTCTTAGAACTTATTTACTTATTTATAGTCTGAGAAAGGTCTCTAGTTTTCTTAACATTTACTTCCTTTGAGGATTTTAAAAGAACCATGCACATTTATGTTCTTGTACAGAGTGGGATTCTTACATGCTGGGTCTGGATACATACATGCTAGGCAAGCAGTCTACCACTGAGCTACTACTGGATTTGATTCCTTTTTCTTTAAAGAACTTTTTTATTTCTTGATGTAGTGATGCACACCTTTGATTCCAGCCTTCAGGAGGCAAAGGTAGGTGAATCTCTGTAAGTTTGAAGCCAACCTGGTCTGTATAGTGAGTTCTGGGGCTGCCAAGGCTACATGACGATAACTCTGTCTCAAAAGAATATTTTAACAAAAATTTTATTACATGTGAGTGTGTGTGTGAGAGTGTGTATGTGTGACACACACATGCATGCACGTGTCTATAGATCAATAGACAGCTTGAAGGAATTGGTTTTCTCCTTCTGTCATGTGGGTTCCAGGAATCTAACTCTGGTGGCTAGGTTTGGCAGCAAGCACCTTTGACACTGAGCCGCCTCACGAGCCACTGAACCACCTCACCAGCCACTGAGCCACCTCTCCAGCCACTGAGTCGCCTCACCAGCCACTGAGCCACCTCTCCAGCCACTGAGTCGCCTCACCAGTCACTGAGCCACCTCTCCAGCCACTGAGTCGCCTCACCAGCCACTGAGCCACCTCAACAGCCACTGAGCCACCTCTCCAGCCACTGAGCCACCTCTCCAGCCACTGAGCCCCCTCTCCAGCCACTGAGCCGCCTCTCCAGCCACTGAGCCACCTCACCAGCCACTGAGCCACCTCTCCAGCCACTGAGCCGCCTCTCCAGCCACTGAGCCACCTCACCAGCCACTGAGCCACCTCACCAGCCACTGAGCCACCTCTCCAGCCACTGAGCCACCTCTCCAGCCACTGAGCCACCTCTCTAGCCACTGAGCCACCTCTCCAGTCACTGAGCCACCTCTCCAGCCACTGAGCCACCTCTCCAGCCACTGAGCCACCTCACGAGCCACTGAGCCACCTCACCAGCCACTGAGCCACCTCAACAGCCACTGAGCCACCTCTCCAGCCACTGAGCCGCCTCTCCAGCCACTGAGCCACCTCACCAGCCACTGAGCCGCCTCTCCAGCCACTGAGCCACCTCTCCAGCCACTGAGCCACCTCAACAGCCACTGAGTCACCTCAACAGCCACTGAGCCACCTCCCCAGCCACTGAGCCACCTCTCCAGCCTTCTACCCACTTTTAGAAAAAAAAAAAGTATTTGCCTTTCTGCCTTGTAAGACAAATCATTCCGTAGTCATTTATGTGTATTCTCATCAAAACGGCACACAGGTGGGAACCCAGGAGTCAGAACACCAGGCTCTTCTTAAAGCTGTGAATAGCTGGATGTTAAAGGGAGATTTTTGAGTGTAGAATTTCCCAGTGCAAAGAGAATGGACCGAGAAGCTTTTTCTGAGGGAAGTGGAAAAATCCAATTAACTGTTTTCATAGCAGCAGCTGGTTCCTTGGAGTCAACCACCTCCCAGGAGTGAGTGTTTACTTCACTTCCAGTTAGAAATGTAGTCACCTGCTTCCTTAAGCTGTCATGCTATCTGCTAAACGGTATTAGTGGTAATTAGGACAGCAAATACCAGCAAATACTAAGGACACCAACTCTCACACCCCTGACTCTCCTCTAATCTTTATTTAATTTGCCTCCGTGGCTTTAGTACTAATGAGATTTTAAAAGTCTATTTCAAGTTCAGGCTTGCTTGTCTGTTGTACAAACATGTGGTGCTTCATGATAGTTCCATGGTACTAAAAGTAATGATGTTTTATTCTGAGAATTTCCGTGTTTGAGTGTGTTGTATACAGAAGACGATGCTATCGGGAGCATTTAATAATGTACTCAAGCACTAATGGAAAGAAACTTGTTCAAAGCCACCGGACTGTGGCCTTTGCAGACACCACTGCACATAGGCATCTGTGGGTGAATACCATTACACCCCACTAACTTCTTCCCACAGGCATTATTCCTTCCATCTTTCTCTCCCCTCTTCCTTATTCCTATTCTGACCTCTGCTACCCAAACCTACTCTTTAAAAAAAACAAACAAACAAAACATATTCACTTTACCTCCCACTCACTGCACCCCTCTTGGTCCCTCCTTCCCACAGTCTTTCCTCCATCTCCCCCCCTTCTCCTCTGAGCAGGTGTGGGCCTCCCTGGGTATCCCTCAACCCTGGCATATCAAGTCTCTGTGAGGTCAGACAAGGCAGCCCCACTAGAACATATCCCACATCCTGGAAGATTAAGAGAGTCCACTAAGCTGGGCCCTTGGGACTATCAGGGACTGAACCACTAACCAAAGAGCATACACGGGCTGGACCTAGGCCTCCACGAACATACATAGCAGATGTGCACCTTGGTCTTTATGCAGGTCCTGAACAACTGGAGGGGGGCGCTATCCCAAACTTACCCCTTTAAGTGACAAGCCAGCCTTCAGTCCTCCTAAATTTTAATTTAGTTCTCTTGGGCTTTCTAAGCTGCTCCTTACACATCATGTTCTCGCCACTTTGTTGTGCCCTTACACACTCAACTGAGGCGCTCTTACACACTCACCCCACGGCGCTCTTACACACTCACCCTGCAGCGCTCTTACACACTCACCCTGCAGCGCTCTTACACACTCACCCTGTGTCACTCTTACACACTCACCCCGCGGCGCTCTTACACACTCACCCTGTGGCGCTCTTACACACTCACCCTGCGGCGTTCTTACACACTCACCCTGCGGCGTTCTTACACACTCACCCTGTGGCGCTCTTACACATTCACCCTGCGGCGTTCTTACACACTCACCCTGCGGCGTTCTTACACACTCACCCTGTGGCGCTCTTACACATTCACCCTGCGGCGTTCTTACACACTCACCCGCGGCGCTCTTACACACTCACCCTGTGGCGCTCTTACACACTCACCCTGTGGCGCTCGCTCTTCACTGCCGCCCATCTGCCTCCAGTGTTGTTTAGCAGGCAGGTGGGCAACTCCATCTCTTCAGGAAGAGGGGTGAATTGAAGGTATGACTCTCACGGAATTCCTTTTGTTCCAGTGTGTGTATGTGATTCATGTGGCTTTCCACGACAACTTCAGAATCCTTCTTTGTCTACCAATGCTGGTTACCTAGGAGACCTTGTTTCATCTCTTGCCTTAAATATAGCTCCAACTCCGAAGTAAAATTCAGATGCACACTCAGCTATTCTTTGGCATCTCTACCAGGATTTCCCTCTCTAAAATATTCAAACCCAACACCCAATAGCATTCTGTAACTACGAATTGGCCTGTTTCACAACCATTTTTGGGGGATGGGAGGACAAAGCACATTCACAGGTAAGTCACTCTGAAACGCTTAAGTTTGATTCTTAGCACACAGACACAGAGACAGGTCTGAAACCTGAGCAACTCTGGAAGCTGAGGCAGGAGGATCGGAAAACCAAGCCCCCACCCTCTGAGGAACTTGGTTAGAGCCCGTCTCACAGTAAACAAGAAATAGGTTCAAACACAAAGTGTATAACCGCATGGCACTGTGGTTGAGAACTGTATGCATCCAGCTATGACCATAGGAAAACTTACTGAAATAAGGCTCCTTAGTAAGGCTCTGTAGGTCTGTTTGTGTGGTCAAACATATCCCAGAACATATCTGGGAACTAGAGGGAGTGGTGGATCCAGTTTGGACTGGTCTTGGTTTCACACACAGTAAGAAAAATTGTCTTCTTTGTGACCTTTTAGAGGAAACCCCCTATTTACATCTTAAGCATTTGAATGGCTGGGCATGCATATGATTAAAATTCAGTGCCTCATGGGAAAAGACACTCACAAGGTACTTGTGAACAAAGGCTTGCATAACCCAAGCCTGTCAATCAAAATGAAAAACTCCACACCTTTCCCTATGAACCAACTTTTCTTGGACCCATAGACAGAAACTCCAGGTAGTGATGAGGAACTCTTGAGTAAATGTCACTTGGGGGGCTGTCTTCTGGCAGTGTGTCTGCCTTCTGGCAGTGTGTCTGGCCTGTATGTTCACGTTGCAACTTTCCTATTTGTGTATACTTCCTTAATTCTTTGAACAAAGATACCAACAACTTGGAAAAACACCAGATCCAGAAAAGAGACCACTGACAGTAGTAACCAAATCATCAAAAGAACAAATATCACAACAAATATTATCTTATGTAAACACGGATGTATAAAAAATAGGGGTGCTCTTTGTTTACTGGAACACGTGATCAAAGCATCACACACGGTGCTCATGCACAAAGTCACTGTTGTGGTGACACACTTTCATGGACGCAACTCAGAAAGCACAGAAAGCAAGTTCAAAGTCTTCACACAATGTATTCCTCTGCTCTCTCAGCTTTCAGGATTCCACACCAATCAGGATAAGAGCCCTCTTATCCTTCCAATGCTGTGAAGAGACACCATGGCCACGGCAACTCTTACAAAAGAAAACAGTTAACTGGGGTTCGCTTGCAGTTTCAGAGGTATTATCATGGTGGTAGGAAACATGGTGGTATGCAGACAGACATGACACTGGAGAAGGAGCTGAGAGTTCTACATCTGTATCTGCAGGTAGGGAGAGAGAGAGAGAGAGAGAGAGAGAGAGAGAGAGAGAGAGAGAGAGAGAGAGAGAGAGAGAGAGAGAGAGAGAGAGAGAGAGAGAGACTGTCTTTGCTTGAGCTTCTGAAATCCCAATGACAATACCCAATGACACACTTCATCTAACAAGGCCACACGTCCTAAGAATTCCACTCCCTCTGGGCCTGTGGGGCCATTTTCCTTCAACTACTACACGAGCATTCAGGACACAGCATTAGGGATTATGATAGAGCTTCTTGGACTATGCAACTCCAGTCAAGCCACCAAACGACTACAACTGCAAGCACAGTCCCAGGAGAGACTTGTAGAACACTGCAGCTGCGGCCAGTCAGAATCGCTAATGTGAGTTTAAAAAAGGGGTTGTTTTCACTTTTGATGTTTTAACCTTAGGCATCCACAGCTAACTGATCCAAGGGAGAACCTGTAGGATCAGGGAAGGACAAGGGAGTTGCAGTGTGATGCACGGGACACCACACAGAGCAGGGACTATCATCAGATTGTTGAAAAGGAGACATGATTTCTAAATCACACACCACAGGCATTCCTGCCCTCTCAAGCCAGCTATGAAGTACACAGGGAATTTTCTTGTATATAATGAATGGATGCTTCTAATGACATAATAGCAACAACAACAACAGCACTGGGGCCTTCAGGAGCAAATTTGGCAAGGACCCCTGGGCTTCTGCACTTTGTTACAACTGTTCTCTCAATGTGTGTGTGTGTGTGTGTGTGTGTGTGTAGGTAGAAAGCAGAGTTAGCAGTTCATACCAGAAAACACTCTTCTAAGCACTTTACGTTAATATTGTCATTCAACAAATATTCCTTAAGCTTCTGTGTACTAAATGTGTATTTGGCATGTGCTAGTTAAGATAGCAGCAAAATAAAACAGGAATTGAAAAAGAGGCCCAGGAAGCCTATATTTTAGCAAAACAACACAGGAAAAATAAGCATTTTGATTGGCATATCAGGAAATATTCCCAGCTGTGGGTGGCAGCAGTTTATATAATTAACCTATGGGGCCACAGTGGGCCTCACCAACAGAGAGGATTTTGGTTAGAATAAGGCAATCTTCATTTGTGATAAAACATTGAAGTATAAAAGAACTTCCTGAACCCCATAAAGGTCATCTTCTAAAACGGACGGTGCACTTAATGATGAAAGAACAAATGACTCCATCTAAAGATCCCTGCGGTGTCTGAAGGAGAACGGCCCCCATAGAATCACGTGTCTGAGTGCTTAGTTGTCACCAGGGAGAGAGACTGAGAAGGATTCCGAGGACTTGGAGGAGGTGTGCCACTGGGGCTGGACTCTGAGGCTTCAAAGCCCATGCCAGGTCCTGTATCTGTATCCCCCCCCCCCCATCTCTCCCCTCTCCCCTTCCCTTCTCCCCTCTCGATCTCTCACTCTCTCCCTGCTGCCCTTAGGTCAGGATGTTGTCCTCAGCTTCTGCTCCAGTGCTATGCCTGTCTGCCTCCTGCCTTTATAATGGATTAATCTTCTACAACAGTGGTAAACAGGCCCTCAATCAAGGGCTTTCTGTTATAAGAGTTGTTTTGGTCATGGTGTCTCTTCACAGAAATAGAACAGCAGCTCAGCCAATCAGTCATAGAGCAGGGGAGGTGGGCTGGATAGGTTTTTTTTTTTTTTTTTTTTTTTTTTGTCAACTTGACACAAGATAAAGTCATCTGAGAGGAGGGAAGCCCAATTAAGAAAATGCCTCTCTTAAGATCTAGTTGGAAGCAAGCCTGTAAGGCATTTTCTTAATTAGTAATTGATGGGGAAGAGCCCAGCTCACTGTGGGTGGTGCCGTCCCTGGGCTGGTGGTCCTGGGTTCTATAAGAGATCAGGCTGAACAGACCATAATGAACAAGTCAGTAAGGAAGGAGTACCCCATCATGCCCTCTGCATCAGCTCCAGCCTCCAGGCTCCCACCTTATTAGAGTTCCTGTCCTGACTTCCCATGATGGTGAATAATGTGGTGGAAGTAAGTATACACTAAATAAACCCTTCCCTCCCCAGCTTGCATTTTGGTCATGATGCTTTGTCAAAGCAGTAGAAACCCTAACTCAGACAGGTGCCCACTGCCATTATTGCTATTTAACATGGTATGGAGGTTCAAGTCAGGATGACAAAACAAGGAAAAGAAATACAAAGCATCCATAATAAGAACTTAAGCCTATTATGATGGTTGATGCTTGTAATCCTGGTACTCAGGAAACTGAGACAGGAGGAGTGTCATGAGTTCAAGGCCAGCCTGGGCCACTTAGCAAGACCCTGTCTCAAATATCCAAAAGAGAAAAGTAAATAAAATAAAATTAAGAAAACATATGTAGGTGATAGATCATGTACATAGAAAATTCTAAGAAGTCCACTGAAAACTGACTAGAACTAGTAATTCAGGAACTTTTCAGGATACGAGATAAAATCAGAAGAAAAAAAAAAAACCAAAACAACAAAAACAACGTCAGCAAAACATTGTGCATTTATTTCCATGTTCTGGCAATTAACATTCTAAAAATGAAGAAATCAGTTCCATTGATTATTATGCATAAGATGAAAGAAGTCCCTAGGACTAAGGTCAATTGTAGACACGCAAGGCTTGAACATTGCAAACTGCCAAAATGTCAGTGAAAGACCTTAAAGAAAATGGAAGTCAATAAAGAGGTATCTCCATATTACTAGAGTTTGGATGGTCAATTTCTACAATGTGCCATGTGGTTAAGTCTTGGTCTCCAGGCTGGGAGAACCATGCATTGGTGGAGCTTTTGAGATGCTGGGTCTGTGGCAGTCATTAGGTCAGTGGGGGAGTTACTTTGAAACAATCTGACCAAAGAGCAAGTTGGGAAGGAAAGGGTTTATTGGCCAAACCAAATCCACAAGAAAGCCTGCATTGGTGGCACACACCTTTAGTCCTAGCATTCAGGAGACAGAAGCAGGTGGAACTCTGTGAGTTCTGGGCCAGCCTGGCTGCATAGCCAGTTCCAGGACAGCCAGGGCTATGCAGAGAAACCCTTTCTCAAAAACCAAACCAAACCAAACCAAACCCCAAGGGATAGCTTGGGATGTAGCTCAGTAGCAGAGAAATGACCACACATACATGCCTCTGGCCTCTGCCCCAGCACTACAACAATAAAAAAGAAGAAAAGAAAAGAAGGAAGGAAGAAAGGAAGGAAGGAAGGAAGGAAGGAAAGAAGGAAGGAAGGAAGGAAGGAAGGAAAGAAGGAAGGAAGGAAAGAGATTTGGGCATAGTGGCCCACACCTTTAATCCCAGCACATGGGAGGTAGATGCATCCTCCCACACAGTGAGTTTGAGGCTAGCCTGTTCTGCACAATGAGTTCTAGGACACTCAGAGCTACAGTGTCATAGTGAGACCCTCTCTTGATAAAGAAAAGGAAATGAAACATAGAATTATCCTTTGGCTCTGTAATTCTATATCTATACATGTTCTCAGGACCTAATGAAAGCCTTAAGTCCACACTAGGCCCTTTATGTGAAATGTGTATAGCAAAACGGGTCATGATCACAAGAGCTCCAAGCTGGAACCGCTAGCACATGCCAAGTGATAGATAAACGAGGAATAACGGGCATGCGTTCTGTGGACTATTATTCAATGATAAAAAATAAATGAAGTCCCTAAACATTATAATATTAGCCCTTAAAACATGCTAAACCTTCGAGGCATGGAAGACTGAATGTAAGTTAAAATGTATAGTGCCTGGCTACAGGGCTACTTTTTGAGGCTGTGAAAATGGTCTAAAATTGAATATGCTAATAGCTGTACAACTCTGAATACACTGACAACCATTAAAATGGATGTGATGGTTTGAATCAGAATACCCCCCACCCCCATAGGCTCATGTGCCTGGATGCTTGGTCCCAGTTGGTGGAACTACTTGAGAAAAATTAGGAGGTGTGGCCTTGTTGGAGGAGGTGTGTCTCTGGGAACAGGCTTTGAGGTTCCAAAATTCCAGAGATTCCCAGCTCACCTCTCTCTCTCTCTCTCTCACACTCTCTCTCCCTTTCTCCCCTTTCTCCCCCCTCTCTGTTTCCTGTCTCTGTCTCTCCTTCCTACTTAATATGCAAGATCTCAGCTGCTCCTTTACTGTGCCACCATAGACTCTAACCCTCTGAAACCATAACCCAACCTAAACATTGGCTTCTATAAGTTGCCTTGGTCATGGTGGGTTAGCATGGCATTAGACACTGAGTATTTAAAACAGATGAATTTTATGATGGGTAAAAATCATCAACAGAGCTGTCTAAAAACATCAAGAAGGTCGATGGAGTCAGTCATGAAGAGATCTGAAGGAAGAACATTCTGGATAAGTGGTAACTAAGAGCAGAGCCCTGGAAGAAAGCCTTACAGAGAACAGCTGGGGTGTTTGAGGGACAGCGTGGAGACCAGCATGGCTGGTACAAATTGAGGGCAGAATGAATCACTTGACAGAGAAGCAGAGAGATGCTAGGCCATGAAGGGTGGCTAAGGCCTTCGTGAGGACTTGTGTTTTCCAGTGACTCAGTCTCAGGGCAAAAGCAAAGACAGACTGGTCATGAGGCCGTATCTATGAGACGGTGGTGGCTGAGACATCACTGGTGCATAGCGACTGGGATGGTAGGTCACTAGAGTCTAGAGATGTTTGTCTTTGTTTTTCTAGACAGGTTTGGGTTTTTCTGTGTATCCCTGGCTGTCCTGGATCTTGCTCTGTAGACCAGGCTGACCTCAGACTCGAGAGCTCTGCCTTCTACTGCCTCTGGAGTGCTGGAATCAAAGGTGTGTGCCGTCACGTCTGGCTAAGTCCAGAGATTTTTAAACTCATTTTAATTCCCCAGGACATCTCTATAATCAGGCTGATAACATAGTTTTTACTTTAGAGGTGATGAAACTGAAGTGCTGTCTCATTCCATATCTTCTAAGATCTCTATGAAACAGGCAGTGACACCGGAGGTCAACTCTGGCTGCCTGGGTCCAGGGGCTTGCTCTCATAGTCACGCTCCTCTGTCCGGAATCAAAACTGTGCCTGTCACAACTGACTTGTGACATGTAAGGACTTTAAAGAGTATACAAGCCACAACTGCATGCTGGGATTCTTTTCCTCCAACAGCCTGTATTCCTGGGACTTGGTCTAATGACTTCTTGTTCAGAGTGAAATAGTTTATTTCCCTGACAATTGAACCAACAATGGTGCAGAGTTAGACAAGAAAAAAAAAATAGAGGCCTAAAATGAGATTGGAAAAAAGGATGGGGGGATGGTAAAAGTAAGGTGTTACCCTAAGGACGAAGCTGAGATAATGTCAGGGGATGAGCGACTCTGACAGGGGAGGCAGGCAGGAATTATTCTGGGAGTCTTCATGCAATTGGAATTTGGTTTCAACTAAAAGCTTTATAATGAGAGTAGAATCCTCTCTGCTTTTTAAAGTGTTCACACTGAGTCGCGGTGTCACTTTTACTCATAGCTCTGAGGACATCCTTAACCCAAACCCTGTCAGCTTATTTCCGCCATTGCCTGGGCCTATCTAGGAGTTTGTATCCATTCAAACTTTTTGAATTGGAAGGAGATTGCATGTGATGGGTTTTCCTTTGACTTCCTGGAAATAATGGCTGGTGTGGGTGGGGGGGATCGGTTAGAGCGCTTTGTTGCTATTGTTGCGAGGCTCCTTTACTTTGCTACTTTGTTTCCAGTTCTGTTGAGCTTCAGCAACTCATGATCATGTGCGACTCCTCCCCCACCTCCTCCCCCATTCTGTGGCACAGGAGGATGTGACTAACAGGACAGCAGCTTCCATAGTACGGCTGATGGGGCAGGGCACAGGAACTTCAGAATGCCAGCTCATGGTGTGTTGCTGAGCAAACCCTAGAATCTCTTTCCTCCAGAGGTCTTGTTTTGTTGCAGACTTGACTGATAATTGCTCCAATTTAGTTTTCTTTTAAGGCAGATGATATCCTTATGGGTAAAGCAGTCACTGATACCATATATACCCCCCCCCCACATGTCTTCCCAGTATTCAGCTGGAGAAGAGGGGTAGAGGCAGGGGTGAGAGCATCTTCCCTACCAATTCTTTACCCAGTGCATTGTCATATGTGCTAGGTTACAGAACTCCGAGCTCTGACACTTTTCTCTCTCAGAAACCAGGCCACACCTCTCTAGACACAGAATTTATTAGCACTCCCCTTACCTTGCAAGGTTTTGTTTTTTTTTTTTTTGTTTTTTTTTTTTTTTTTTTTTTTTGGTCCCACCTAGTGCCTGCCTCTGTGGCTCCTGACACAGGCTGGGTCACAATCCTGCTTATAAGGAGGAACCAAGTCTCCCTTCAAGGGTCTTCATGGCTGCTGCCTAGGGCCATGATGCTGTTCTCCTGATATTCTGGAGAGGCTCTGTGTCCTTCTAACCCCATTGTGCTAAGTATCCCAACTCATCTGATGCTGTGCCACTTAAAGGCTTCATCAAGGCAGTCTGTGGCCATGAGCCTGTTACCTCTCCTAACAGCTCTTCTGAAGGGAAACTTCATATTAGCTTCTCTCTTTACAAGCTCTCCATATTTCTCCTTCATCTAACAATATAGGCTCCAAACTTCCCACATCTACACCTCTCCCACCTCCCTCCTTACTTACCCCCTCCTCCCTCCGGCCCCCCATCCCCCAGCTTCCCAGCCCTCAGAGGTACATCTCTGTCCTAACTCCAGTAAGCTCAGAAAACAAGGGTCTTTGTAGGAATGGAGATTCACTTACCTTCCACGATGACAACTCCATTTCCCCTCTGTGGTGCTGTGACATAAAGGGACACCTGGAGGTCACAGGTACCTTCTTACAAACCCATCCCAATTGTCCTTTTGTAGAACATGAATTTTTAATTTCCTTCAATACTGAGCATTACTCCTCCATTTGCTATTTCGGTTTAATCTGGTGAAATATTTTTCCCCAACTCAAAAAATAATGCACTTCTGGAATTGTGTGTATTTTTCAAGTTTTGGTAACAAAAGGCAAATATCTTGTCTTTTCTTGTATACATGATTATGCTCTAGGGATTTGGTCCTTAACATGTACTCTTGATGCTGGCTTCCACAAGACAATAAATTCAGTTCTGCTAAATTCCACGCTTTTGCCCGTGCCATTTCCTTACCGTGACATTATCCTTGTATGATTGATGCCGATACTGTATAATGTGTTGGCATATTAAAATGGTATTGGGGCTGCCTAACTTAATCATGATAAAAAAAAAAAAAACACTTTCATACATCTACTAAAGCGATCTCAGCAATCTTCATTCTCCATTAAACCCAGCGTGGGTTGCTACTGTCCTTTTGAGCCTTTCTTTTATGAGCTTGAATGAACTCACAGTCTGTCTCAGACTCAGGAGTAGCATACACTTTATGTTTCTGCAGGGTTGTTTTTTATCATACACTAATAAACAGTAGACAACACTCTGTGGAGTCTGCTTGCTGCATCAGATCTCCCCTGTACAACTGTGTGGGAAATTAAAACGGGAGGGCTAAGACATCAGGCACAGATGCAGCCCACAGACATGTGGCAAAGGTTGTTGTGAGGGAATTAGTAACAGTCTGTCTCCTCAGAAATAAAAAGATGATTTGCCACTGTGACAGAAGGTGTCTAGTGCATGCATTGGTGATTTTCTTCATAGAGGCTTCGGGTCTGATCTATCTTTACTGGATTCCATTGGGAAAGGAATTCAAACTCTGTGAAGACACGAATATTTCTAAACTGATTTAAATGGGAGAGTAGTAGTAAGTCTTCTCTGCATATTCATTAAATGTTTCCTCACGTTTGCCAAAGCTGTCCTTCGGAAGAACAGAATTCAGCCGCCGGCAGCATATCATTGGTTGTGTATGAAACATCAGCTAAGGTTTGATCTGAGGCTCTGATCATTGTTTTATTATCCTGAACCACCTAGATTCTCTTGACAAGACTGCTTTCCATGTCAGCTTTCCACACGCCAAGACAAACAGGGCTTCTTTCAGACCTTCCCCTGGGCTGAAAATGCAATTCAGTTGGTAGAGTATTGGCCAAGCAGGCACTTTGAGCTGTGGTGCACACCTATAATCCCAGCACTCAGGAGGTGGGGGAGGGAGGACCAGAAGGGAGGTTGGGTTTGAGGCCAGCATAAGCTATATGAGATCCTGTCTCAGACAAATAAGCAAAGACAGACAAAACCAGACAAGCAAAACCCACCTTAATGGGTTTGTTCTAGAGAACTGATGAGTCTTGATCTTAAAAAGCTGTGACCTTGAGAGCCATTGAGAGCTACCTACAATGCTCATGGCTTGAGACTCGCAGGCCTGGACAGTTCATGTGGCAACAGAAGGAGATGGGGAAGGAAGGATGACTGGGCCTGTGGAGAGGCACAGTCCACATGGCTCTGATCCCTGACCTGCCTCCTAGCGGCAGTGAGTTTACAGGAGGCTTAGCTGATCTTCAGTGAGCTTCACTCTGGTGTAATCCCCTTCCTTTGAGAGTGAATGGGGCTTTGTGACTTGCTGAGAAACAGAGAATATGGCCAATGTGATGCTTCGCCACTGCTTCTGTTATGCCACAGTATACAGCGAAGGTGGTAAGATACCACGACTCTGATTCCTGTAAAAGGCTCCCATCTTATCCAGGTGTGGAGGCACAGGCCTTTCCTCCCGCCACTCAGAAGCAGACACATTATAAATCGAAAGCCAACTGGGGTTACACAGTAAGCTTAAACCCAGCCTGGGCTACGTGGCAATATCCTGTCTCCAAAACAAAGCAAACTTCATCTTAAATTGTACATTGTATAATTCTGTGCCTATGATTCTAGTACTTGGAAGGTACCTGAAGGAAAATTACTTCAGTGACCTTTTCAGCTTTGTAATTAGTTTAAGGCTACCCTGGGCTATATAAGACTATATTTCCAAAACCAATCCCCACCCCTAAAAAAATGTTCTTGGGAAGATCCTCCTAGCCTCAGAAATACTCTGTGATCTGTCTGTGAAGAGGGCCATGTGATGGGGACAGTGGGCAGGCATAGGGGCATAAGGACGTCTGTTGCTAAGAGCTAGTAAGGAGCTGGGACCCTCAGTCATAGTATGAGGAAATGAATTTTTTCTATAACCCAAATGAATTCGGAAGTGGATTCTTCCTCAATCCAGTGTCCAGAAAAGGGTAAGCTCCACCCAATTCCTTCACAGCAGCCTTTCAAGAGAGCCTGAGTAGAAGGCCTCAACAAACTGAGACCAGATCCCTTCCATGAGCATGCCTTCAAAGGGGACTGCAGGACACCAGCCCCTCTTCTATGTTTCCTTCTATCTCTTGAATGACCCTCTCTGCACACGCTTCTGATGGGATGTTCTGTCTGACCATAGGCCCAGAAGTCATGAGTCCAACTGACTATATCCTTCAAAATGGTGACCCTTCCTCTCCAAAAGCTGACCCTCTCAGGAATTGCATACAGCAATGAAGGTCACCTAGTGCCCTTACCTATTGGTAGGCCAGATCACACAGAATGAAACTATACCACCCATCGCTAATACAATTGTTCTTATCATCTTACTGGTATACTATGGGGGGGGGGCTGGAGGGGGGAGGTATCTCAGTCCGTTAATTGCTTGTCCTGAAAGCTGAGAACCTGAGTTCAGTCTTTAGAACTGACATCAAAGAACAGGCCTTGGTGGTGCACGATTGTAATCTCAGGACTGAAGAGGCAGAGGAAGGGGAATCCCTGGGGTTTGCTGGCCAGAGACTATCCTATTAGGTAATTCAAGGACAATGGGAGATCCTGTCTAAAATACAAGATGTTCCTGAGGGACAATGACACCCGAGATTAGCCTCAGACCTCCATTCACACATGTACATATGCGCATCCCTCCATATCTTCATGAACACAACACTCCTACACACATGAATACACACACACACACACACACACACACTCACTCACTATTTGGAGGCTGTAGAAAACCCAGGGCACCATGATGGATTTCAGGAACCATGCCTCACTCTGGGCTTTATCTTACAAGAGCCCAGGGAATCCATGGCTGAGGAAAGGGCAAACACAGACATATACATCTTCTTCAGCTCCCCTGTGACTGGACCATGGGCTACTAGATTTTTTTCCCCATAAATCTACCCAAGTGCTAAGCCAATATGATAAGGCTGACATTGGAGTTTCATGCTCAGGACTGAGATTCTAGACTACGAGAGGGAGACATGCCAAGTACCACATCTCTAGGGCACAGAGAGAGGCTGTGAGGCAGTTTACTTCCCTGGTCATCTGGTGCTGTGGGACTGAGCTTTCTAGGGTCCCAAGAGTGATATCTTATAGGGAGTCAGTAAGAATTCAGGGATATGCGACCTTAGCCCCATAGTCATGAACCTAGAACCTTCTAGAAGGCAGGTACTCCATGATAAGGCACCGATAGTTTCAGTCCTTGTTAAAGACTCATGCCTTACCCTTTGCTGTGTTGGTGAGGGAAGAAAAGGCATGGAGACTTTTTGCCTCATAACTACTTGGTGGTTCATTTATGGCTACTGAGGATAGGACCCCTGGGCTTCAAGCATGCTGCTGGCTGAGCTGTATCTAGCCCTTGCTTGGGAACAAACTCTTTCAAAACATTTTCAGGCTCTTGAAAGCCCAGTGCTAATAGAACGTGGGCCTACAAGTTAGGCCTTAATTATTTTGTGCTAGGTGTCTGTCAGTATGATTTGTCGATTCTTTGTGTTGAGAAAGCAGCAGGTGACCTTTTAAATTACCAGCAGGAACTCAGTCTCAGTCAGTTCAAACCCAAAATGGCTTTCTCCGGGCAGCCTGGTAAGACCCACTGTCTCATTGCCACCAGATTCCCTCACCTGGCCTTGGCTATCAGCCTGCCTCCCGAGAAGCAGAGAAAACTGAGTCTCCTGGTGCTTTCTCTTTGGGGTCGGAGAGGAAAGCATCAGACACATGGGAAACTAGAGCCCAGACTCTGGAGATGACAGATGAGGGAGAACTCTAGCTTAGCGTCACCATTTACCAGTTCATTGCTCTGACACCATTTCCTTAACCCCCCGAACCGGAAATGGGGCAAGTGAACAGGACATTCATGAAACATGCACCCCGGAGCCCGAGCCTGCGTGGCCTACACTGATGGTGGCCTTTACGATGGTGTCATTAGTCACGGACTATTACTAATTCCTACTGCGGCTGCTGCTCTGTAGTTCACCCAGGTTTATCACACAACAGTTAACATCTCTAGCACAGTACAGATCAGATGGCACCAGGTAAGAGGAGACTGGCTGGTGCTTAATTCAACATTATTTGAAGCTGTGTTCTAGCCCAGCCTATGCCAACTTTCTCTGAAAAGGTCTCTGAGGCCAAATGGTCTGAAGCGGCTGAGCTTGACAATAGATTATCCGTAAGCAAGTGGATGTGGCTGTGCTCCAGCTAATGGTCATTTGCAAAGAAGATTGACTGCCTGGATTTGGTCCAAGTAGCTTACCCAAGCCCTCTCCTAGCTTTCTCTCTCTCTCTCTTTTTTTTCCTTTTTGCTTATGTCAGCAAGGCGTTCCTGAACAGAGGCCTGATGTGAAGAGTCCATGGCAGAGCAGACACACTTCTCCCCACTGAGGTATTCTGGGAATGTTATGAACTTTGTAGTGTTCTGAGAATCTGTTGCTTAACTTTCTCTAGCCCCAGGTTCTTCCTGTGCAAACCTTAGGCCACAGAACTGCCCGTACAGGCCACTGTGCTGATCTGAGTCTGTGCGAGGTAATGTTTATATAAAAGACTGAATACATTAAACTAAAGATGGAACTGTACTTCAGGGCTTGGTGGTATTGGTATTTGGTTTGTTTTTGAGACGGGATCTCACAGCACCAAGGCTGGCTTGCAACTCCTTAATCATCCTGCTTTTGCCTCTTGAGTGCTGGGATTACAGATATATACCACTGGACCTGACATGTGTGTGTGGCGAGTGTGTGTGTGTGTGTGTGTGTGTGTGTGTGTTGGCTTCTTATCTCTCTGAATGGACACTGAAGGCCAAATACCTGTCACCACTTGCCTCTGTTCCCACACCTCCTCTAGGTGCTGGAAACAATGTCTACCCAGAGCAGAGTATAGGGACAGCGGGCTTCTTGTCATTCTGAAAGCACCCGTTTTTCTTAGTAGCAAGTAAGACACTTTCCTGGAGAACCAGGACATGTACTTGTTAGGGGTTGGGGCATGTGAGAGCCAACGGCCTCGCAGCTGCTCTTAGGCTTTGGACGCAGACCCCTCCACTCCCTGCTGCACACCCAGCAACTACTCCCGGTTCTGCATTTGCTTGAATCATGGAAGAGAAGACATTGCTTCTGAAGTGGGAGAATTTTACCATCTCTCAAGTAGAGATGGTTTTCAGAGCTGGCTAGACGGATATCATCCATTATTGCACTGATCATGCGCTAACCCGAGGCACCTGTTTATGGACATTTGGATGGCTACATAATCTACCACTGCCATGACTTTGAACTGATGTCATGTAAGGCAGACGAAAGGCCAAGGCAGGCCCCTCCTGGCTTTCTCTCTGGCCACTACAACAGTCAGACATATTGCTTGCTCTGTCTCCTCCGTTTGTGCCAGCCTGTCTCTTAGCAGCTAGCACCTACAATGTCTCACCTGCAGGCACCTAGGGCTTATAAATTCCCCAGTCCCCTTGCCCCACAGCTAGGATCAAAATGAAGTCTTTGTTTTATACTATTTTTAAAAACATCACAGAATGAAGCTTCTTTTGCACACCATGGTAGCTTCCTTAGCACTGTCTGTCTTACATTCACACACACACACACACACACACACACACACACATACCCCTGCCAGATCAACTCCATACACTCAGCTTTTGTCTTAGGCACACTGGGGAAGGAGGCTGACTGACCCATCTCTCTATACACTAATTTTCAGACACCTCAGGAATATTGTGACAACGATCATCACCACAAAGCTCTGTGATTCGATTTGATTTGTAAGAGCAATTGCCAACCGCTTAGCCAGCTTCTCTCAGTTATTAAAGAAACATTATTACTCCCTCCCCTTGCCCCTCCCCACACTGCTTTACAATAGAATATTGAGAATGAGAAAGGCACTCCTGAGAATGGGCTGGTGAGCTGGGGAAAGCTCAAAAAGCCAAGAATCAGGATTCTTTAATGAATAGTAGAATTATATGTTTGTATGAGATTGGCCCCTTTGATAAAACCCTGATTCTAGAGAGGGCTGGGGGGAGGGGCGCGGTTGGGAGACACCAGAGGGAGGAGAGAGGAAAACAAAGAAGAAAGAAAGAAAGAAAGCAGACAAACATTATTTAGGGAGTAGGCAGCCCATAAAGGAGAAGGGCCTTGAACTTCTGGGAGATAAGGGAAATTGCTTTGAGGCAGGAGAGGGAAGGGGTGCTTCCTGTGCTCTGGGAAGGGGAGATACCAGAAGCAAATGAGAAGGGTTGTAAATCACTGGTAATCCAAGCAACATTTATTCTGCGGGACGCTGCAGAAAGCTATCAGAAGATGAAAAGCCGGGTCAACTCTCTCCGGCTGGAAAAGCACAAAGGCATCCAGTCTTGAAACTGAAGGACTCCTCCTTTTGAGCAGCATCCAGGAGCTGCTCTCGGAATCCAGAGACTGGGTGGGGGTGGGGACTCTTGTTGGATGTGCTTGACCGGGAGAAAGGTAACCTAACTATTTCTCTTCCCCCTCTTCTCTGCCACCTGAAGAAATTGAATTGTGATGATGAAGATCTGGCAATTGTGCTGAAGCTCTGAACTCTTTATGAAATAACAGCCCAAGTGCTAAACGCTAATCTTGTTTCTCTTTGTTGGAAAAGGGAAATAATTGCTACTTAGGTTGTCACCTGACTCTGCAGAGGCAGGGAGATGGATCTTAAGCACCCAGGGCCCTGGCACCAAAACTCTCTCCAATAAAAGGAGCCAGAGGAGCATCCTAATTTCCAGGAGGAAAGACAATTCTTGGGGCTGAAGGAAGATTAGGAGCAGCCAAGTGAGGGCGAGGGATGGACTGGGTGTGGAAGGAAAAGCAATGACACAGTAGATAACCCTCCAGCTGACTTCCACAGATGATCTAGGAAGCAGAAAAGGCCCGACTACACACCAGTGATACCTCTTCATCCTGCATGAAGTAAGCGGCATGAATTTGGGTAACACAGACAATCCAGTCAATACTCGAAATTCTTGGGCGACACAATCTAGTCAATATTTGTAATCCTGCATATTTATTTGTGACTACATAAAACAACACCATTGCCATTAACTGCAAAGATTCTGAACTACATGTAAGGTCCTTGGGGAGTGTCCACATGGTTCCAAAATCTACTGTGCTGATTACAAGTCCCTGTGCTCTCCTGATTGATTATACTGAAATTTCCTTTCCAAATGCTGCAGACAGGGCTTCTCAGACAAGGCCTGTGCAGCCAATTTGTTTACAGCACAGAAAGCAGGCTGCCCATCTTGAGTCTTGGAAGGGGTACTATGGTCAGTGCAGCCCAGATCATCTAATTCATCTGTGATGGGGCTGCGAGTATGGGTAATCTTCCCCAAGAATTGTCATTCCCCTATCCAAAATGGTAGAGCACAGTTTCTCCCAGCACATGATTCCTGATGACATACGCACAGGCATGCAAATACAATCAAACCACACAAGGCCACTAATAACCGTAGCCACTGCCAGAAGACAGACGCGAAATGAATGATTTCCTGAGCAATTTCCCTATGCAATCCTTAAAAACTGAGTCTTGAGTATTTTGTGAGCAATCGTTCAAGTCAAAAAGGCTACCCCCATCCTGAACTTCATGTAGCATTTCTAAGAAGGTTATACTAATCAGAACCTGCCAAAATTGTATATATTTGTATAATTTTAAAGAAGGTTTTACATAATCACACATTTCAAAGTTTAAAGGGAAGTCAAAATATTCCAAATGTCAATGTCAAAACCCTAACGAAACCCTGGAGATCAGACAGAGGAAAAGCCATGAAATGGGGCAGGAGCATCTCTGCCAGGGGACTTGTGTATCGTCAGATTGTCTCCACTGCCCAGGTTTTCACTTAGCTTTCTGCAGAGCGCTGGGATGGATGGATTTTAGGGAGCCCGCCAAAACATGCTTCCGGATATTTATCCTTCTAAATCCCTTTAGGCTAAGAGCTAGAGGCTAAGAGCTAGATAGCCAACTAAATAGAATGAATTTGAATAATCAATATGAATTTACAGAGAAAACAGTCTAAACTAGAAAGAGGCTAGTACCCCTGCCCTTTAAATTCTGTCTGATACAAACATTTCCTTAATATTTAGGATAAGGCAATGTGGTTATTATTTTCAGAAGCATTAGCAAGTTATAGGATGGAAAGTCATTTTTATTTTGTATATGTTTTGAATTTTATTATAATGTTTTGCCATATTTATAGAATATATATATATGTGTGTGTGTGTGTGTGTGTTAAAAGAATGCATGGGAAGATGACTTAATCAATAAGGTGCTTGCCATACATACGTGCAGACAGGTGCAGCATGAGTCTGTAACCATGGCGCTATGGAAGCAGGGATGCGTATATCACTAGAGCCTGGGTCAATCACTGTGCTCCAGATTCAGTGAGAATAGGGTGGAAATTAAAGAAGATATCATATGTTGACCTCTGGTCTCTACACGTATGTGTGCACACACATGTACACCCATATGGAACACACACACACACACACACCACACACACACACACACACACGGACACACACACGGACATACACACACAGACACACACAGATGCACGCAGACACACACACACACACACACACACACACACACACACACACACAGAAATCTTTGTAGCTGGGGCTTCTCCTCAAAGGCTGGCCAATTCTTAGACGTGAAGGGCCCAGCTCAGCCTAGCACAAGCCTCTGAGATGCTTAGAAGCCACTATGGACACAATGCCCCCTCACCCCAGGAAATTATATTCTTCTGACACAAATTATGCAGGATACAAAGTGCTTAAAAAGCACACCTATCGCTTATAGCTCCCACCAAGATTATCCAGCCTTAACACACAGACCCTGACCCTGTCTTGCTTGCTTTTCCTAAAGAGACCCCACTAAAGGCTGTAGCCCACATTTCTCCTATCTTCTGCCTCCCTGACACTCTGGGGTCTTTCCCATGGGGCCCTTCGTGGGGTTCTGACCCCGGTCTTAGGGCCTGTGAATGCGACACACTTTGTTCTCCTGAGTTTCCCCCACAGCTCTACTCATGGCGACCCTTAACCGACCATCGCATGAGAGAATACTGAAGTGGCTTTCGGAGGACTACGGGAGCGCATCGTGAAACTCTGCGGCACCCGAAGCTCTCAAACATCAATCTCGTTGTTGTCGTTGTCGCTGTTATTGGACAGGACCATTTATTAAACTTACAGCCGTGCTTATGGGTCCGCAGATAAAATATGTGAATGTTAAGTTTCATTGCTTTGTGATAAGTTACCACGAATTTAGTAGCTTAAATTAGCACACCTTTACTAGTTTGCGGTTCCTGTGGGCTAGGAGCTCAGGCACAGCTTAGGGGGTGGGGGGGTCCTCTATTCAGCATTAAGCAAGGCTGGAATCAGGGTGTTGGCTGTGCTGCGCTCCCACTCAGCTGGAGGAGATCCCATTGGAATGTGAGAATCCCTTTATCTATAGTCAAAGGACAAGGGTCCAGTCTCTTGGTGTGTCTGAGGAGAGATAGCTCCAACATGTAACATGTTGCCTGCAGTTCCTTGCCATAGAGGACTTCCCATGTGGCCACTGACCTTGTCATATGTGCAAGGGGGTGGGGGTGGGAGGTCTGGAGAGCAAGCTTCCAACTTGGAATCTTTCTTAAAGAATGTCATACGATCGAGAGGTCTTAGAGGACATAATATACTCATAGGTGGGATTGTCTTTATTACACTCTATTGGCTTAGAAGCAGGAGCGTGGCAAGATGGCGCTGTGGGTAATGTGTCCATGTCTGATGACTTGGGTTCAGTCTTTGGAACCTATGTGAAATGGAAGAAGAGCACTGACCTTCTAGAATAGTCCTCTGACATACTGGTGCCATGCGCTATGGCTCTAGCCACTTCCACCATACACATACTCAAAAAAAGAAGCAACTCTCTCTCTCTCTCTCTCTCTCTCTCTCTCTCTCTCTCTCTCTCTCTCTCTCTCCACTCTGGGAGAGTTTTCCACACAGATGTGAACACTGGGAGGCAGAAATCATGGAAGGCTACCACAGAACCTGTTCTCTACAGTTAATGTACAACTATTAATGAAGACATGCCCAGAAAATAGATGTCCCTCTCGGGAGTGAAGCGGGAGTTCCAGGTGGCCAGCTGTCTGAGCAGCAATGGTTGTTCTCTAGGGCTCTTCTCATGCCTTTGAGGTCTGAATTTGAGTGGTTTGATTTGGAAAGGGGCCCAGACTCCGAGATCCACAGAAGCAGTAACAGCAGCAAGTCAGCCATTCACTGCTCCGAAGTGTCTCCGAAGACATAAGGTGTCTTTAGATAAGGACCAAAGTGGTTTCCTATTCTCTGCCTTTGGAAAAGCCCACAAGTGGTGTGCTCTTTCTTAAAAGCTAAGCTCTGGTTCTTGTCATCTATTTTTAGAGAAAGTTCTCACTATAATTCCCAAATTGGCCTCAAACTCCTGGACTCCAATGACCTCCTGCCTCAGCCTCCTAGTAGCCGGCCCCTAGGAATATACTGCTATTCCCCAGTCCTGCCTTAGACTGTTTTTCTCTGAGCAGGAAGCAACCCCATCCTGGTGAAGAATAAGTTCATCTACTGACTTGTGGTTTAGATTTATGACATCAATTTCATATCGCTTTTACCTTATTTTTCTTCCAGTTTTTTTTCTTTTAAATTCCATGGCAATTTTCCACATAAAAGCTTTGTAACTGGATTTCTATGGACCGGGCTCCAACCTTACCTTGTCCTTGAAAACATCAAGTACCACACAGTCCAGCAGTCCGATCAAACCGTGAGCAAGCCTAACCCAAATCTGAGACTGGCTGAAACGGCCTGAGATGTCACCATAATGTCATCATTTCTGTGGCTGCATTTCAGTGCTCCTAAAGGACACCTCCTTAACCTCAGGAGCACCCATCAGGGCCTGGACAGAGTGGGAGAAACTGAAGCCAGAAACTGAGGAAAGGCGAGGGTACCGCCTCATTACCCCTGGAACAAGCCTCATTTCAACTCTGTGATCACACAAATCCCTCCTCCTCTCTCTGAGGTCCTTAGCCTGATGCATTCAGACATTTTATTTTGTGGCTTACTATATAGCAAAGTCTCAGGTGGCTTTAGAATTCTGGCTTTGTAAAGCTGTTTTCTCTGTGAAGGGTGAGTTTCCTATTCCTATTCTGTTCCTGTAAACAGTAAGTGCTTTCCTGGTGCACTGACCATCTGTAGCTGGGAGCTAGTGCCATGCAGAGAAACACACAGACACAGAGCAGCACATAACCCAGAACATACATGTTAACGTATGACTAAGAGCAAGGTCTGTAATGCCAGCTCTCAGAAAGGTGGCATGGGAAAATCGCTGGAAGTTTAAGGTCAGCCTGGGCTATTTAGTAGGACCCTGTTTCTAAATATGAAACTGAAACATTCTGCTCAATGCAATGGGTCAGAAACTGGATAGACACTGTTTATGCATAGATATCAATGTTACTGGATGTCTTTTGTGCTGGTTAGTTTTGGACCCAAACTAGAATCACCTGAGTAGTATCCTCACCTGAAGAACCGTCCTGGTTGTAATTGATATAGGAGGGCCCAATCCACTGTGGACGGTGCCATTCCTAGGAAGGTGGACCTGGGCTGGGTAAAATCATTAACGAAAAAGCCAGGAAGCAGTTATCCTCCATGGGCCCTGTCCTGACTTCCCTTGAAAATCAACTGTGTTCAGGATGTGTAAGCCATGAAAGCCTTCTCTCTAGGAACTGCTTTTGGTCAGTGTTTCATTGTAACATAAAACAAACTATAACAGAAAACAAGCTATAACAGAAAACAAACTAGAACAGAAAACAAACTAGAACACCGTTCTAGTCATTGACACAAGTGACAGTCTCCTTCTGTGACCAAAAAAAAAAAACAAAACAAAAAGAAGTCTCTCTTGTTCTGAAGCACAGTTAGTGCTTTTCCTGTTTTATCTAAGGACTTTCTCTGTCTTGTTTGAAATCTATTTAATCCTAAATTTCTGTAGGTGGAACTTACAGTGTTTGCCAGCATTATGTCCTGGCTTTATTCTTTACAGACCATGCCAAGCAGACCACTGCTTAACCTTGGTGAGCCTCAGTTAGCCCATCTACTAAATGGGGCTTCGGTAGTATCTTCTTTATGCTATAATGATCGATAGACATCACAAAGTCAATGGTATACAGTGCTCGTGCTGGGGTAGGCCCTCATGTTCTCCTCTTTGTACTTATCATTCTCAGAGAATTCATCTCCCCAGAGCTCTTAGCAATCACTGTGCCTACTTGAAGCTGAAATTGAAACATATAACCTTGGCATCTCTCGTAGCTGCTACTCCTCATCTTCCTTACCTCGCGGCCATTCTCCCTGATGGAATGGCTTCTCCTCAGCATCATTCTGCTTGACATGATTCTCATCATCTTGCTCCCCTTTGGGGTCCAGAAGGGTGGGTGGGAGGCTGGACAGCAGTTCACGGCTCTCCATACAGCCAGCCACAGGCAGGTGAGACAGCTCAGGGGGTCAAAGCACTTGCCACCAAGACGGACAACCTGAGTTTGATCCCCGAGACCCACATGGTGGAAGGGAAGAACCAGCTCTGACCTCCCTGTGTGGCGTGTGTGGCGTGCATGTGCCTCTCCCTCATAAATAAACAGACAAATAAATGGATGTGATTTTAAAAATATGTTATGAATTCCCATATGACCTAGAAATGTCAATCCCATGAGAGAGTAGAAACACCTGTCTATACAAAAACTTGCACATAGATATTTATAGAAGCATTGTTCATAATAGTTCCCAAATGTAAACAACTTAAAAAAGTCCATCAATGGGTGAATAGATAAATGAAATTTAGTGTGTCCATATAACAGTACTATGCAGTCATACACAGATTATGCAACCTTGAACAGAATGCATTGTGAGTGAGCCTTAAACATGAGCTGTGTCAAAGGAGCTACATAGAAAATAAGTTGTAGGATACCATTGGTGGGAAGTCTCCAGAGTACACAGGTTCTTGGGGTCAGGAAACAGATGAGTGGTTGCCAGGGCTGGAGGAGTCTGGATGTGACAGCCTCTGGGTGCAAGGCTTAGTTTTTAAGGTAAGACAAAGGTTCTGGAATTAGATAATGCTGAGGTCACACTGTGAATCCACTAAAAATAGCCAAAATGTGGACTTATAAGTGCTGAGATGATGAGTCTTACATCACATATATTTTGTCTTAATTTTCTTTTTAGATTTATTTATTTACGTATATGAGAACACTGTAGCTGTCTTCAGACACACCAGAAGAGGGCATCAGATCCCATTACAGATAGTTGCGAGCCACCATGTGGTTCCTGGGATTGAACGCAGGACCTCTGGAAGAGCAGGCAGTGCTCTTAACCACTGAGCCATGTCTCCAGCCTCCTCTTTTCTTAATTTTTTAAAAGCAGATGTTGTCATTGAAAAGTAAGACTGTTCCAGAGAAGAAGGGCTGAGAGCCAGAGAGCCAGAATTGTCTTTCTCTCCAGCAACCAAGAGGCTCCACTAGAGAAGGCTCCTGAGGTCTGGCTGTAATTGCTCCTCATACTAACGAGCCAGCTTCCTAGGCTCGACCTAGGGGGGCTTTAGACAACTTTGCTGGAATGTATTCAAACCTAAACAAAGAGTCAACAACAACAACAAAAAAAAATGTGAATGGAGATTGAAGGCCACAAAAGAACCAAAGGAAGGACTTGGTGGGGAAAAAAGTTTCTTAGAAGACACATTTATTATATTCATGATTGCCACACTGAATTGAAAGGGCAATAAATCACTCGTTCTGACTGCATTTAATATCTCTCCTGTGCTTTCTCTCTGTCATCCTCTTCCTCCGCCTTTAATCAAAAGCCTGACCGTCCGGGCAAATAGGGATTCTGAGAGTTAATAAAGCAACGTCTTCTAGTCCTTCCAAGGACACAGCCTGAAGCCAGCTTCTTGGAAGGTGGTTTATCAGATGATGGGATTAGAGGTGATTAGTTTGGAGATATGCCATGCCCATCTCTATCAAGAGTTTATTAATCTTCTGGCTTGTGAAAGATTCCCATGAAAAGAACCTAGGTTTGGTTTGAACATAAAGCCCAAACCAAGCTTAGCCAAGAAATGAAATAGCAAAGAAAGATCTACAGCCTGCATCAGCATAAAAGCTTCCTGGGGGGGTGGGGGGGGTGGGGGGGGCAGGGCGCTGAGCTCCAGGGTCACAGCTCTGAGGAGACATTCCAAACCATTCCAAAACACACCACACCCAGATGGAAACACATCACCATAGCTACAGACTGAAGGAGTCCGTGTGTTCCCACAGACGGCTGCTAGGAAGTGAGTCTGCTTATCAGTGTAGAAGTCAGGAAGGAAAGGGCCAGGAGTGGGGCAGTTGTAATCTTTTAAAATATTTAATTTTTAACACTTTTTTATGTGCATGTAAAAGTCAGAGGACCCCTTGCAAGTTGGTTCTCTCATGTGGCTCCCAGGGGTTAATTAACTCATTAATCAGGTTTGATGGCAAATGCATTCATATGCTGAGCCATCTCATTGGCCGGGGATGTCACAATTTAGTCCGAGGCTTGTTCAGGGTCTCCCACGAAAAGACCAAGTAAAATAATCTCGAGTCACTCAGTTCTTTGTAAATCTTTTCTTACCCAACACCAGTAAACCTGACCGGGCTTGAACTCACAGAGACCCACCTGCCTTTGCCTCTGTCATGCTGAGGTTTGAGGTGTGGACCCACACACCTCGTCGCAACCTGAATTTTTATTACATGTTTTCGAGAGAGAAGATGGTACCTTCTAGTCCTCTGTTACACACCGTGTGCATACTATGAAAATAAGCAAGGAACCCTGATGTGCTCTGTAGCTGTGTTAACTTTCTGGGGTTAACATAATAACACACCACCGCTATTGGGCTTAAACAACAGGAATTTCTGCTTTCAAAGTTTTTTGTTGTTTTTTTCTTGCGAGTGTACACGTGCATGTGTTTGCAGGTGTGTGTGTGTGTGTGTGTGTGTGCGCGCGTGCGCTTGTGCTTAAAGGTCCTAAAGTTAATATCAGGTGCCTTCTTTCTCTGCTCTCTGCTTTCCTTATTAAGGGAAGATCTTTTACTAAATTTAGAGCTCACCAATTGCAGCTAATCTAGCTAGATGGCTTGCTCAAGGATCCTGCCTCTCTCTTCTCAGAGCTGGGACTCAAGAGGCCAGTGCCCTGCCCCCTGGGCAGCTTTTATGCTAATGCAGGCTGCAGATCTTTCTCTGCTCTTTCATTTCAGGGCTGTGCTTGGTTTGGGTTTTGTGTTCAAAAGAGGACAGTGGGGGCGGGGCAGCAACTCGTAGAGCATCTTCAATGTATGTCGTAAAGATGGTGGGCACAGACATCATCAGACATGCTCAATTTTCTCCAGAAAAGTTTAACTTAAGAGAAAGGAAAATCCATTTGGAAATGTCTAACACAGAGTTCCCCTGAAAGATGGCTCTTTTGCTTAGCAGCTAACAACTTTGGAAAACGCTGTTGTTGTACATGAAAGTTGAATAAAGATTTTTTTTTTTTTATTTTTAAATTTTATGTGTTTGGGTGTTTCCTCTGCATGTATGTCTGTATACCACAGAAGAGGATGTTGGAACTGGAATTACAGACATTGTGAACCACCACATGGGTGCTGGGAACTGAACTTTGATTCTCTGCAAGAGCAACAAGTGTTCTTAACCAATGAGCCATTTCTCCAGCCCCAAAGGTTATATTTTTAAATAATATTTTATTACTTCTTTGAGAATTGCATACAATGGATTTAGATCATAGTCACCTTCCTGGCCAGTTCCTTCCAGATCCACCCCTACCTTCTTACCCTCCCAACTTGTGTCCTTTTTGTTTTTACCCATCAGTCTGTGCTGCCCATATTCCGTTGGGTGTGTGCCCTTCCCCTAGACAGTGTTCTACCCACCTGGAAAGAAAACGGACTCTTCCTCTCCCAGAAAATACCAGTTGCCAATAGCTCCTCAGTTGAGGTGGGACCTCACGCTCATCTTCCCTGCCACGTTGGGATTTTGCCAAACTCAAGCTTTGGCTGGGGTCATGGGTCTTGTCAAAATCACTGTGAGTTCCTATCTATAAGTGCCCTGTTGTGTCAGCAAGCAGTGTTTCCTTACAGTCAGTCCTTCTCCACCTCTGGCTCTTACAATCTTTCTGCCCTAAGGTCATAATAGTCTTTAGCTTGCTACTCCCTCCTTCTATGTAACACTGTATGGAAAAGCACACAAGTCCTCCCTGAAAACCTGTTCAAGTGTGTTCAAAGCAACGTTATTTACATTAATCAAAATGTAAACTGCTTAGACACTTATTGACAGGATAATGATGTGCATCAGGGTTAACTCTACAGGCCTGGTTTACCCAGAGCCGCTATAGTCCCAAGGTTTTCAGTGTTGAGCCTTGTCCTGGTTCCTGGGAAGAGACTGCTGACCTTTGTATTATCCCACCTTTGTATGCCTACAGCGTTGTACAGTTTACACCAAGTGTTGGGATCCCAGCAAAAGCCTTTGGCTTGGGTCACTGTGTCCATCTGACCTGACTGCAGGCTGAGTAATTGTCATACTGGTAGTGCGTGACTGCATGTCTAAATGCCGATGCATATCCAGGCAGTTTAGGTGAGCTTTCTTGGATGGCAACATAAGACATGTGTTATCATGTGTCGTTGCTGGAAGGATACAGAATTGGATATTCTTCTCTATTGATCAGAGACAGCTTCTAGTTCCCCCAGACTCAACCCATGCCGATTCAAAAATGTATCTGTTCACGCAAATGAAATATAACCACAAGCAGAATGGTTTTCCTGAGTCCTTTGAGTCTTTCTAGTGTGTCACTGAACCTGAGGGTGCTCTTGAGGACCCCAATACAAATGTGGATTTGTATCTAGATATGTGTATAGAGATGTGTGTGTACACTGGTGGCTATTCCTGGTTGCTAACTTGACTATCTGGAATGAACTACAATTCAGACTTAGAGGGCACACCTGTGATCCAGATCTTGGGCTGGAAGACACAAGTTTCTGACCTGCATCTTGACATGGAGATCTTGAGGCATAGTGGCCAATGAAAAGCTTAGGCACAGCCAAGGTAGTACATGCCAGGTGAATAAGGCAAGGAGATCTCTTAGTCTCAGGTCAGCCTGGGACAAAGTAAGGCCCAGATATAGGCGTGGTGTTAATCACACCTTTAATCTGGGCCACACCTTCTGCTGGAGGCCTACATAAGGACATTGGAAGATGGAAGATTTTTTTTTTTGAATGTTCTTACTAGCCATCTGTTGGAACCCACTTCTACAGAAGACCAGCTGAAACAACTAGCCTCGTGGGACTGAGCAACTACTAGATTCATTGACTCCCATCCACAGCTGTCCATTGTTGGGTTAACTGGACTACAGACTTTGCATCATTACAATAAATAAAGTATAAGAACTAAGAATATGGGAGAAGCTTTTCTTTCTCTCAGCAGTGAAGATGGGAGCTTCTTTTTTCTGCATCAGCCAGAATGAGCGAGTTTTTTCTGCATTGGAGCTTGCTCATTGGAGCTTTTTTTCCCTCCAGCAAATATATATATGTGTGTGTGTGTGTGTGTGTGTGTGTTTGTCTCTATATATGTATATACATACATGTGTAGGTATGGATGTCTATATGTAAGTATGCATGAACACTTATGGAGTCAGTGAGACTGGTGGTCAGGCATGATCAGAGTGTGTGTCTGCATGAGTGTGCGTGTATGTGTCTGTGATATTGCCTGTGTAAAAGATTTCCTTTCCTTTCCTTTCCTTTCCTTTCCTTTCCTTTCCTTTCCTTTCCTTTCCTTTCCTTTCCTTTCCTTTCCTTTCCTTTTCTCTTCTCTCTGGTTCATGAAGAACTAACAAGTTCCCAGAGCCAGAGTGAAAGAGCTCTACCAATTAACTCTCTTTTCTTCTTTATCCCCTGTTGCTGAGCAGCAGGAGTTAATTACCAGAAGCCAATGGCTTTTGGTCTTAAAATAGCATAGAGTTATAGACAGAAGAATCACCAAACATAAATAAACTTTGGCACCGCTGCAGACTCCATACCCCACCAACTACCTTCCTCAAAGAACTGGTGCTGGGCTGGACTCTGGCATTGGACTCTCTGTGGTAAGAGCCAGACTCTGCATCACTGGCAGAGATTACAGACGTCAGGTAGTCAAAACAACGAGAGTTGCCATTAAAGACATTTTGTGTGTTGAAATAAAAACCAGATTCACAAAATGTTTATTGAGATTCAACTGTGTGTCAGATACCAAGTTAGAGGCTTCCAGAGAGAAAGAGGAGGAATACAGAAATATTCAGCACCTCTCAAGATAGAATTCAGATTATCTTCCACCTAAATGAAAAATACCAGGTAAGCAAAAAATAGTAAAACACAACCCATAATCAGAAAAATAATTGACTAATCTATTGACATTTATAGAGTCGGAATCAAAAGATGACATTGAAGCAGCTTGTAGTGAGAATTTTAGTTTCTTTAAAAACCCAGTTATAGTATGGGAATATATTTTTGTTTTAGTCCCAGGTGTGGAATATGAGGCTGCTTCAGATTGTCTACAGCAAGTCGGGCAGTGGTGGCACATGTCTGTAATCCCAGCCCTCTGGGAGGCAGAGGCAGGTGGATTTCTGAGTTCGAGGCCAACCTGGTCTACAGAGTGAGTTCCAGGACAGCCAGGGCTACACAGAGAAACCCTGTCTCCGAAATCCAAATCCAAAAAACAAACAAACAAAAAGCAGATTGTCTACAGCAACTGACTGTGATTTGTCTCATGCTCTGGCAGGGGCATGATTTTGCCAGCAGAAGATAGTTTACATTTGGAATTCTGGGAACTCTTGAGAGGATATATAAAAATGCCAGTGCCCCGAGAGGCTGTGGCAGCTGTGCTCCCCCACTGCTGCTGGTTTCTGTTGTCGTCTGTCAAGTGGTTGGTCATGAGCAAAGAGACAAGAAAAGAAATTGGACATTCCAGATGGCGAAGGTCATACTTACCCCAAAGATTGTGACAGCCCTTAATCAGCAGGACGTAGTCTAATAAAGTTGACAGCCCCTTTCCTGTCTATCCTTTCTCTCCTACCCGGTGTTGAGGGCTGGAAGGGGGGGAAGGGAGGAGAAGGTGGTAGGTGAAAGAACCCAATGGCTGGTTATAGCAGCTTTTATAGCATAACTATATTCTGTAAGTTTTAAATATTGAGCATAAAATGAAAATCATAACAAAAGAGCCAAGTCAAACCCCTAGAGACAGAAATTAAAATGACAGAGATGAGAAAAGTAGCCTGGCAGAAGATTGCTGAGATGAAGATAAAACAAGAGGATACAAAATGGACAGAAGAATCTAAAGCTTCAGCTGTGGGAAAACTTGGGCAACATAATATGCATGTTGCTAGGAACTCCAAAAGAAGAGGATGAGATAAATGCCCATATTTGGTGAAAACCATAAATATGCAAATTTCATAGATGATGAAAACCTTAAATAGACAAATCCAAGTCTGATGAATAATGAATACAAGAATGTGAAATAAGAGACACGTAATCAAACCCAAAGCAGTGCTGAGGGCTCGGGTGTAGGGCCAGTAGGACACTGACCTAGTGTACATAGAGTCCTGGCTGCAACTTCCAGCCCCACAAACTGGACATGTAATCCCTGAGCTCAGAGGGTAGAGGTGGGAAGATCAGAGTTCAAGGCCAGCCTCAGCTACATATGAGTTTGACGTAGCCTGGGCTACATGAGACCCTGGTTTAAAAACCATCAGCAACAAATTACTAAAGAGAAAACTCGTAAGTGAGTTAGAGTGGAGGAAGTCTTTTAAACTCACTGGACAGATCTGGGACTATGTCCAGCCATATATCTTTTGTTATTTCTTGGTGTTTTTATAATCATACAATCTAGAAATATTTTAAGAAAGACGTTGGAAGGCAAAACGACATAGAGGAGGGGTTTTATTGTTTGCAGATCTGAACTAGAGGCTGTGGAGTAGCAACGGAAAGTGGAGATTTAAGAATTAAAATTAACATAAGTTAGAGATTGTATGTGACTAGCATACTGCTTCTGGGAGGCTGGTTGGTAATATTAAGAGCCGTTCATTTAAGAGGAGAGATAATGATTTAATTTCAAATGTGTTGACTCTGGAGCACATACAGTTTGTCCGTGTAAACCTGGGCAAGATGTCTGACATGCAGTGACAGCTTTTAGCCTAAGGTAGCTTCTAATCTATAAGTAACTGAGGTTGGCCTCGAACCGCTGGTCCTCCCACATCAGCCTCTAGAGTACTGGGATTATAGGCATACATATAACACTGTGCCCAGACAGCGTTATCTTTAATATTCTCAAATAAAATACTCTGGATTCTAATTCCATGTATATGCACACCACGAAACATTCCAGTGCAAACCAGGGAGAGGCCAGGGCCCAGACTCCTGAGAAGAGCCGTGCTGACTAGCTAGTACGCTTTAACAACTGGGATCAGAGGAGGGGCCCGGAGGCATGGCCCGGTCCTCTGAGAAGAAGCCATGTGAGTACCTGGGACGGGTGGCCATCATGGGTAGGTGGGGGAGCGGTGACAAACCGCACAGCAGACTCAGTGTCTACTGCTGAAACCAACAGCCGCACTGAAGAATAGGCGCTGGGCTGCGTCTCGAGAGCAGGAAGGAAATGTGAAATTTGAAGAAGGCGCAAGCCTTTCCTAGTCTTTCAAGCTCACAACCGCCTTCCCTTGGAAAGCCTAAAGGGAAACAGCTGACGAACCAAAAGTGAGTTTCCGAATCCCAGCACCGCTGAGTGTAGAACTGTAAGTTCAGAACTGAGAGCCAACAACTCAGCGCCGGTTCCTGATATCCGGGAGAGGGAGAGGTGTGTAGGCACAGATTGCTCTCAGCGCTCAGAGCAGGAATTGTCAGTCCAAGCTGACCTTTGATGTGTTTGGGGGTTTCTTTTTCTTTTTCCCTTTTCTTTTTCTTTCTTTCTTTCTTTCTTTCTTTCTTTCTTTCTTTCTTTCTTTCTTTCTTTCTTTCTTTCTTTCTTTCTTTCTTTTTTTTTTTTGGATTTGTTTTTTTTTTCGAGACAGGGTTTCTCTGTATAGCCCTGGCTGTCCTGGAACTCACTCTGTAGACCAGGCTGGCTTCAAACTCAGAAATCCGCCTGCCTCTGCCTCCCAGAGTGCTGGGATTACAGATGTGCACCACCACCACCCGGCTGGGGGTTTCTTTGAGATAGAGCTTTGCTCTGAGGTTAGCTTTAGACTCCCGGCGACCTTCCTATTCAGCTTTGAAGGTGAAGCTTTGTAGGCATTGAACCGCCCCGCGGGCATGGTCGTTCCCAGGCCTGCTTCGTGGTCATTTGAATCTGGTTGTGTTTTCCAGAGCAAGAATAAAGCATGGCTTCTTCTTGTGATCCTCTTCCTTTCTGGGGACAAGATATGCTCTGCATGTGAGGACAGACAGGGATCTTAAGCTAGGACAAGCATGAGGCTGTGTGCTACAAAGTGCTGATGTGCTTGGGATACGCTTGTCCCCTCTGAAAGTGTTGGGGACATCTGATGGCCTTTGCCACAACATTCTCACTCTTGGACTGAGCGATTATCATATCTGAATGTGAACCATTCCCTAGAGAGGTGGTTCTCAACTTGCAGGTCATGACCCCTTTAGGGGGTCAGATATCAGACATCCTGTATGTCAGATATTTTTACATTACAGTTAATAATGGAAGCAAAATTACAGTTATGAAGTAGCAAGGAAATAATCTCATGGAGTCACTACAACATGAGGAACTGTATCAAAGGGGTTGCGGCAGTTTGGAAGGCTGAGGACTACGGCTCTAGAGGCTAAGTTTGAACACCCAGTCCCCAAATACAAGGTTATGGAATTTTCAGGGGGTGGAGCCTTCCTGGAGGTTGTGTATCACAGGAAGCCTGCTTGGATGTAAAGATCTGTCTGCTCAGGCCCTTAACAGATAGGCCCTACGTCCTGCCCACGGCCTGCTGCTGTCTGGCTGCAGAACTCTCTTACCAGTCTCCTTGGGCCTCTTTGGCCAAGATGGCCTTTACCCCTTTTTTACATCTTCAGCCAGAAAAAATCCTCTTCTTTCTTTAAGCTGTTTTGGTCAGCTATTCTGTTATACTAACAGGAAAAGTAGTTAATACAGATTCAAGCAGGCTATTACAAAGCAAGCTCCCTCCACTCCCCCACCGCCCCCATCCCCCATTCCTCACCACCTTCACTGCCCCTCCCCCCTCCGGACTTGCCATTTTCACACTCTAGCCTGCTAACCATGAATCAAAGCAGCCTTTACCAGAAGCCCAGCAAACATTTGTTCCATTTACTTAGACTTCAGAACAATGAACCAAAAGGTACAGCTTCCCAATGTTGTAGACATATTGAATAAATCTCCTTTACTGTTTCCTCTGTTAATGTTCCTTAATGGGCAAATCAGAGATGGGTGGCCAACCCTTCCTTGCTGGGACACAGACTGTGACCCCACCAAACCTGGTAACTTGTTTGCTTTTTATAACCGACTCCATATTGGGTACTGTTAAAGCAACTGAAAACCGACTCAGACGAACGTGCTCTTTAGTTATCCCGTGTTTAAATTTAGTATGATGAAATTCTTCATTCCTTAGATGTTCTAGCCAATCTGATGCATATTAAATTTCAAAGTCTCTGCATTACATCTGCCTCCAGCAGCAAGGAACCCAGTCTCAGACTGAGAAACTCGGTGGTGCTTGGCGGTTTTAGCTGCCAAGTGGAGGCACCTGCTACAAAGCCGCCTCTTTACAAAAAAACAAAAAACAAAAAACAAACAAACAAAAAAAAGCAGAACAAAACAAAACTAGAAAGCTTCTAATAAGGAAAGAGACCGTGTGCCTCTCTCTTTGACTGTAGACTGTTGAAACAACGGACTGGGATTTCCCCAGGTTTCATGCTGGGGAAGGAGAAAGCTGGGTCTCTGCAGCCAGCCCGAGTGGGAGCTTGTACCCACAAAAGAAATTTCATACAGTGCGGACCACAGGGAATGAGTCAGGAGCCTAGAGGATGATGGGTCAGCGATGGGAGGGACTACGCCCGCTTAAGTCCCAGCATGCCTCTTGCCTTTCGTTCAATCCTAACCCTCTTCTCTTGTAAGGACCCAAAGATGGACTTCAAAGGTCACCGGACCACTTTATTTGTTCTCACTGGATAAATCTCCTCTGCTTGTTTCATTATTGCCACGTTGAAGATGGGTGGCTGGGCCCAGCTTGTTCGGATTGCCAGGCTCGGAGCCTAAAATCTCCAGAAACAAAAGCACACAGAGGAAAGTCCTTGGGGAAGGGGAAATCTTGACGTGCTCTTGAAAAGCAGACTGCTATCTGGATTTACAGCGCCATAAATGAAGAGCGGCCAACAAGCGCTGCCTGCCAGTTTTAGCTACTTTGCCAATTCTGAGGAGCCGGTGGTAGTAACAGCCCTTTGTTGTCCGACCTGACTCTTTGACCTTATCTTCCCTTTGAACTTGACAAGCTCTGAGTTTAAAACAGAGCTTTCATTGTTGAGCACCTCAGAATCACAAGATGTCAGATGTAGACAAGAGCTTGGAGCAGGAGAAATCATGAAAGGATAAAGGGAATGCTCTAAAAAATTGTTGTAACTATAAACAAAGGCACAGAGAATTGTGTATGTTATGTCTGAAAGAAGTACGAAGGGAGGAAAGATATTGTTTGCAATAATTCAAGGAAATAACTAAAAAAAAATCTTAACAAGTAACTATGGATTGAGAGTAATGAGTATTATACTGCAATGAATTATACTGAAGGTAGAAACTTAGAAACTTCATTCATTTTGATGAAATGTATTATACCATTAAATTGTACAGGGATTTTTCATCTGGAAGACTTAAGCATGTTGCACATAAATTCTGAGGTGTTATTATTCAGAATATTATAAAAGTAGAGAGGTAGAGCAAGTTAGGTATAAAAACAGTTGTTCTGGTCCCAGAGCCAACAATGAGTTACTACCAAGGACAGCCTGCCTAATCTTCCACTGAGAGCCAGCTGGACCCCCTGAAGCCTACCTATTGCTTCTTAGTATTCTGTGTATAAGTAAACACACACTATTCATTAATGATCTTGAAGAATCAAAACTGACCATGGAGTATGCTAAGCACTCTTTCATGGTTATTTTATTTATATTTTCCAGTTGAGGAATTTATGCTATTGATTGGCATGCCGACAAGTACTACATTAGGAAAACAGGTGATGAGGTTGTACCAAACATTATGTTAGAAGTCCAGAAATGAACAGGGAGGCAAATGTGACTTTCTAGTTGGAAGCACAGGCTCTGTTTATCATGGGAATGAAGAAGACCTTGGTCACATATCTGTTATGCCAGCCACAGTAGTCCAGACCTAAAATAGTTCACTAGTGACAAGGGTCTTTAAATAGAAAGGATAACATCATGACAATTGTCTGTTGTACTTTTCAGCTGGGTTCATTTAATAAGCTCCTATATGTTTCTATTGTGTACATTTTGTTTACAGCTAGAAGATAAAAAACAGCCATGGAAACAGTAGTGTGCGATGGTTAAAAAGTTGCGATTTAGGGTCACATGAACTGGATTGGACTTTTAAGTGAATCAGTTATTTTCTATGAGCTCCTAGGCACACATTATTCATTTGATGCCTAGGACCAGCCTCAAGTTTGAGAGAGTCCTGAGGAAGGGGTGTATGGGAGCAGTGGATGAATGACTTGGAGTCAGTGATGGACGCAAGCTGACAAGTCTGTTCTGCTCGAGATAGCTCTCTGCTCAGGACAGTTCTTTCTTGCAGACCAAAGCCCAGTCTTTTATTTTGTATAAGCTACTTCCTTAGGAACTGCATATCAATTCAATAATTTACCTCCGATTTTCTTTAGATTATCACCGATCAGCTCCTTGACTCTAAAGATAGGGCCACATGGCTGAAGCTGCCAAGTTCTGCTGCTTGCTGGAGCTGGAACATGGTGGCCCCATTGTTCTATTACATTATCACCAGCTTTCTGTTTTCCAATTCCTTCACTGCCTAAACTTGTCTGTCCCGAAACTTGCTTTGTAGATTGACCTTGAACTCAGAGATCTGCATGGCTCTGTCTCCTAATGCGATGATTAAAAGGGTGCACCATGTCTGGACCTAAACTTTTCTTTGCTTAGAACTTGCTCCTGTCCCAGGTTGGCCTTGAACTTAGAAATCTGGCTTGCTTTTGTCTCCTGGAATTAAAGGCATGTACCACCACGTCTGCTAGGCCTAAGCTTTTCACGGCTACTATTCCTCAAGATCCGGATCAAAAGCCTGTGTCTTTTGGCCTCAAGATCTGGATCACAAGTGTGCCTTCCATTTCTGGATTATAGTTCGTTCCAGATTAAAAGTCCAAACTATTCTTTGTTCAACTGTAGCACAAATAACAAGCTTAGCTGGGTGGGGTCTTGCCCTGAGATCACCACCCCCAAAATCTCTTTATCTCCTTCCTTAATATCTTTTTGACAAAACTGGATCATTAGTGCAACAGCAAAACTGGTTCATTAGTTCTTTCAAGTCCATGAAGCCCCTCATATAATTCATACTGCATCCTTACATTTTGAGCAGTTGGGAAATCCTGTAAAGAAGAGTTCTTATAGTCATTTATGTATTTGTAACTTATGTTTTCAGGGTTCTTTCCCACAGTTTTAAGAGCTGTCCTGAAGGTCACAGCATTACCATTTTGCTGAGGAACACCAGACACATTCTCACTTGCTAGAATCATGCTGTTTCTGATTATCATGGAGATGATCTCATGGGAGAGCATTCCCCAATAACCCTGGCAGGGAGAATGTTCCTGAAGAAGGAGTAAAAACATACATTATTATGTAAACAGCAACCATCAGTGCTCAAGAAGACTCATGCCATGATGACTCTGCTCCAGGATTGAGAGCCATGTCACACTGTCCCTTCCGAGGCCATGCTGGGCCTGGCAATTTGACATGTTTGACATCCATTCCTACTTTGTGGGTGGTTACAAGATGGTATAAATCTTTTTAATGCTGTGACCCTTTAATACATTTCCTCATGTTGCAATGACCCCCGACCATAAAATTATTTCATTGCTACTTCATAACTGAAAATTTTCTACTGTTATGAATCATAATGAAATATCTGATATGCCATATATCTGATATTTGATCCCTGTGGGGGTGTCCACCCACAGGTTGAGAACCACTGGTATAAATGAAGCCCACAGAGTTTGATACAAAATCAGTCATTGATAGATGATTGCTATTAATATCAAATATGAATATTTAAGAATGATTCAAACTCTTAAAGTATATTTACTTACATGTATGTGTATGGGTACGCACACAACATGGTACATGTGTGGAAGTTAGAGGACAGCTCTCTGGTATTGGTTCTCTCCTTCTACCATGTAGGTCCCAGGGTTTGAACTCAGTGCCTCTGATCCATCTCACCAGCTGTCTTAGAGTTACTATTATTGCAATACACACCATGACCAAAAGCATATCAAGGAGGAAAGGGTTTGTTTGACTTACACTTCCACATGATAGTCTATCACTAAAGAAATCAAGATGGGAAATTAAACAGGGCTGGAACCCAGAGGCAGCAACCACATTATAAAAGCCATGGAGGAGTGCTGCTTACTGGCTTGCTTAGCACGCTTTCTTTTAGAACCCAGGACCACCAGCCCGGCAGTGGCCCCACCCATATCGTGCTGGGCCCTCCCCCATCAATCACTGATTAAGAAAATGCCCCACAGGCTTGTCTGCAGCCTGATCTTATGGAGGCAGTGAGGCTCCTTCCTCTCAGATGACTTCAGCTTGTGCCAAGTTGACATAAAACTGGCCCATCACCCCACCAAAGAATGATTTAAATATTTATTTGAGCCTTGAGAGCTTACAATCCACTTTGAAGGCAGAAGCTGACATTTCTATAAAAGGAACAGCGTTACTCGTAGAAGTTCAGATAAAGTATGTTCAGAAGCATTTGTTCCAGCAGGAGTGAAAACTTGCAGAAAGTCTTATGGAGGGCGGAACAGCTGAACTGTTAAGAAAAGCCAGCAGTAGATGTGTGTGCCTTCAAGTACATGTGTGTGCGTGTTACGGAAATGAAGCATGGAGAAACAGTGCTCCCACTTGCTGTTGCCTGAACCATGACCTCGAAAAATTCTGTTGAAGTCAGAGCTGCCTGAATCTTGGATTGTGACTTTAGAGATAAGAGGGCCAAGAGAAGGCAAAGGGACAAAGTCACCTAAAACCAGAGGGAAACAGATCCCACCTGCTCCAGGACCTTGATCTCAGACTAACAGCCTCCTGACCTGTGCAAACAAAGGCATTAAAACCCCCAGGCTGGGGTATTTCGTTGCATGATATTCTTAGCAAACAAATGCCCAGGCATCTCTTTCGTCCTAGTCAATCTCTTCTTCCACACTGTTAATTTATTTGCTATCTATCTTTTCATGTAAACCTTTAGTTATTCATCTATGTTGGTTGGTTTTTGAGACAGGGTCTCAACTTTGCAGCCCAGGATGTTCTGAAATTCACTACGGAGCTCAAATTGGCCTTAAACTCATGGATGTTTTCCTGCCTCAACCTCCTGAGTATTGGGATTATAGTCACGAGCATTACATTACATTAAATATTCACATTGTGGTGGTTTGAATATCCTTGGCCCAGGGAGTGGCACTATTAGAAGGTGTGGCCTTGTTGGATGAAGTGTGTCACCGTGGGTGTGGGCTTTGATACCCTCCTCCTAGCTGCCTGGAAGACAGTCTTCTCCTGTTTGCCACTAGAACGTGATGCAGAACTTTCAGCTCCTTCTGTGTCATGTCTGCCTGGATGCTGCCATGCTCCCACTTTGACGACAATGGACTAAACCTCTGAACCTGTAAGCCAGTCCCAATTAAATGTTTTCTTTTATAAGAGCTGCCTTGGTCGTGGAATGGAAATGAATTTAGCAATGGAAACCCTAACTAAGATACACATCTTAAACCAAAACGTCTTCATTATGAGCTTTTGAGAGATAGGGCCTCATTATGTAGCCCAGGATGTCTGGAATACATAACCCCACTGCTTTCGCCTCCTAAGTACTGGGAAGAGAGGTGGGTGTAGACAGAGACAACAGGAGGGAGGAAGAAAAGGAAGAAGGGAGGGAGAGGGAAGGAGGAAGGAAGGGGAGGAAGGAAGGAGTAGAGGAAGAAAGAAGGAAGGACTGGAAGGAAGGGTGGGAGAGAGGAAGGAAAGAAGGGAGGAAGGAAGGGTGGGTGGGTGTGTCACTGAGGAAGGGATTCTCTGCTTCTGCCACCTCTTTAAACGTGCTGTGCATGTGCATAAGCATGTGTTCAAATGTGCATGTGTGTAGAGTATTATGCATGCTAGGCTGGACTCAAACTTACTATGTAGCTAGGGATGATCTCAAACTTCTGACCCTACTTCTGCTTCCCAAGGGACTGCAGGCATAGGCCACCACACCCATTTCTGCACTAGTGGGGTTGGAACCCAGAGCTTAATGGCAAGCCAACACCCTAACTACCTATTGAGCTACATCCTTAGTGATTTTGGTTATTTGAGAGAAGGACATTTGAGACAGTTTAGCCCAGTAGCCCAGTTTAGCTTCGACTCATAGCAATCCTCCTGAGTCAGCTTTCCCAGTAGCTGGAATGTCAGATATAACCACCAAACCTGAGTAATAATGTCACTCCATGTTCAATGGCGTGGCTTCATAAAGAAGAGACATAGCTCCATAGCAGGAAGAAACCAAGGGATCATAATTCAAATTCAGAGTTTAGAAAACCTCTCCAAGGAAGCATTATTTATACTGAGGCCAATTGAATAAAAGCAAAGGCAATTGCACACAAGCAGAAATTAAACAAATGCACACCCTAAGAACCAAGAAAATATGAGAAAAGATATACTCCATTCTTCTGCAAGGAAATTTCAGTCCCTTTTTTGATGGAATAAGAAGGGGTATGACCCAAGTTGTTGTTGTTGTTGTTGTTGTTGTTGTTGTTCTTCTTCTTCTTCTTCTTCTTCTTCTTCTTCGTCAGCATTTTTAGTATTTTTAAAAATTCACTTTACACCCTGATCCCTACCCTCCCTACAAAGTCCATCCCTCCTCCTCTTCTCCTCTGAGAGGGTGGAGGTCCCTGTAGGACTAGGCACATCCTCCCTGCCGAAGCCAGACAAGGCAGCCCAGTTAGGGGAATGTATTCTTCAGATAGGCAACAGCTTTTGGGAGCTCTAGCCCCTGCTGCAAGGGTTTCTTAAAGGCTCTCAGCCAAGCTCCCTGCTTCTGCACCTCCTTCCGGCATCACTGACATGCCGATCCCCGTGTGTGGGAGGGCGGGTTCCGCTCTCCAAGCCAACAGTTTCCTTTAAACGCTGTCTTAGGCTTCACCTCATTTCTTCTGCTAGTGTGTTCCCTGGCAGCCACATTTTGTTACTATTTGTGGTCAGTCCTGGGGGAAAATGCCAACTGAGAGATAGCTCAGCAGTCAAGAGCACTCACTGCTCTTGCAGAAGACTTGGGTTCTGTTCCCAGCACCCATATAGTGGCTCATAACTGCCTATAACTCCAGATCCAGGGTATCCAACACCCTCTGCTGACTTTCAAAGCCTCTGGCACGTGCACGCGTGTGCGTGCACATATCACACACACACACACACATACATACACACATTCACATACTTATAAAATAGAGCATAAAATAAATAAAATGGAGGTGAATGTAGTTCCTGGGATACATGCACCAGTGGAGATAGATCAAAGATAAATAAGTAAGCTAATTAATTTAGTGGTTAAGCATTAGAAAAATAACAGACACAATAAAAAAATTAAAAAAAAAACTTCTAGTGTGTGTTATTGGGGAAACTCATGTAGCCAGGGCTTTAAAATGGAAGCTTCAAAGGAGATATATAATTGATTTTGCATTAAGAAAGAAAGAAATGAGGCTCTTGATAATTGAAGTGAGGTGCGTGGGGCACCCACACCACTACAGAACATGTTATAAATGAAGACTCTTAGGCTCTACCTTGAGACCTACCAGGTAAAAGAGTGCATATGAGAGGCTAGGATGTAGTATACTAGAATCCTGTACAGTTCCAAAGGCTTTGACTGATAACACATTTTACAACTCTTGAATCTCTTATCTCATCTGTTTAAAAAAACTAATTATTGGGCTGGGAATGAGGCTTAGTTGTGGAGTGTTTGCCAGGCATGTGCAAGGTCCTGGTTCCATCTCCAGTACTGTGAAAGAAAATAACATTCCTGGTATGAGTTATAGATAGTGAAGAACACTTAATGAAGGGACTATTGTAATAGGCCATTGTAATCGGGGAGAGAGGCTTGGCTCAAGTCCAGATACAATAAGGATCCATAGAGATGCAGTCAAGGGGCAGGGCCAATATCAGTGAGTGGAAAATCGCCGAGAGGAAGCATCGCGTCCAGAGGTTCTTTGTTAGACAGACTCAATTGGATTTTTGCAGGAGGCGGTATGGGTGATATTGAGGGCAAAGGATAAGGAATTTAATAAGGTATCAAAGGAGAGACATGGTTTTTGCTGAAATGACCCAGCAGAATTCTTAGTAAACGTGGACTAAGCAGGCCAAGGAGAGAGCCTGTAGTTGGGGGGGTCTAGTAAAAAACAAACAAACAAACAAAAATAAAGGCCTCAGAGTAACCTGACCTCGGATAGACATATTGTCAGCCGGAGGTCAGGGAATGAAATGAATAGAGAAACAAGGAAATCATTTTCTGAGTGAGATCTTCACAGTCCAAGCTAGGCTTTAGCCTGGTTCTTCCTTTCTCGGACTCCCAAGCTCTGGGCTTGCAGGTGTGTGCCCTTAAAAGACATTAAACTCTAGGACCCAAGTGGGGGATCTGGGCTAGAAAAACTGTTCAGACATCGTTGTCCAAAGGATTCTGTGTGAGGGGCAGTATGCCAGGTAAGAAACTCAGTGTAAAGTCTTTGGGCTGTGCTGAGAATTCAGGATGGAAAGAGGATCCTGGGAGTTGTAGTTGAAGAGCTTCCTAAGAATTTATGAGTGGGCGTGTCTCTGGGAGAGCAGCTTATGACTGTACAGATGGATAGAGAGAAGAGGGAATCAGACAGCAGAAGTTTGGGAGAAGCTTTGGACCTTGAGACTCTTGAGGCCTCCCTAGGGAGAGGGAGTCTTACTGGGGAATAACAGCCATGACAGGTACAGTGGTGGGACACCAGGGTTTGAACAGGAAAGGGAATAGTAGGCACTGCCTAGCAACTGGCAAGCATTTGCTTGAAACTATACAGACATAGCCCACGGCTCCTAGAAGTACTGGGCTTGCAGTTTACAGAAGAAAGACCTGTATGCATAAACGAAGACACAAAGTGGCATAAATTTGGGTTATCGTGATTATAACCAGTCTGGATTCCAGAACCAGTAGGATACGAGAAAACTCAAGGTGATCACATGAAAACTTTACAATCATCATATAATCATCATGTGCCATTAGTCACATGATCCTCTAACAAGTCTGTTGATTATGAAGGAAGTCTGATGAACAACAGACAAGACACGGTCACTGGCCCCAAGGCAGGTTGGGAAGAGGTCTCCAGCCTCCAGGAGGCTGAGGACCAGTAAAACAGGTCTTCATACGAAGCTGATAAGTAGGATTAAGTCATATGGCATCTTTGCGACCAGGCAGAGTCTCATCTTCTCATGTCTGTGAGTCACCTGAGAGACTTGGAAAGCTGTGAAGTCTGATTTTGTAGAACAGGAGTAGGGCCCAAAGTTCCAGGATCAGGGGACACTAATGCTGTTGGTCCAGGGGCCTTTGGAGTAGCAAGGCTTTAGGAAACACAAAACATGTCTTTGTGGGGAAATTAATATCCGTGTGTGTGTGTGTGTGTACATACACATATATTATTATTATTTTAAAATCTTATGTGTATGAGTGTCTTAGGATTTCTATTGCTATGAAGAGACACCCTGACCAAGGCAACTCTTATAAAGGAGGACACTTAATTGAAGCTGACTTACATTTTCAGGGGTTTAGTCATGGTGGGAATCAAGGCAGCACCTGGGAAGAGATGGTGCTGGAGAGGGAGCCGAGGGTTCTACATCTTGACCCCTAGGCAGCAGCCGGAGACTGTGTGCCACACTTGGCATAGCTTGAGCATAGGAGACCTCAAAGCCCTCATTTACAGTGACGTGCTTCCTCCAACAAGGCCACACCTTGTAATAGCACTACTCCCCATCGCCAAGCATTCAAATACTCAAGTCTATGGGGGGGGGGCATTCCTTTCAAACCACCACAGTAAGTGTTTGCCTGCTGTGGAGACCAGAAGAGCCCTTTGGATCCCTTAGAATTAGGGTTACAGTTGTGAGCCCCCATGTGGATGCAGAGAACAGAACCTTGGGCCTCGTAACCTGGAAAAGCAACCAATGCTCGTAACCACTGAGCCATCTTTCTAGCCCTATCTTGATTGATTGGTTTATTTATTTTGAGAAAGGCTCTTACTATATAGCTCAGGCTAACCTGGAACTCACTATGAAGGTCCCCATTCCTTAACCTTCTAAGTCTTAGGGTTACAGGGAAACTAATAAATGAGCACACCCACACGTTCCTATTGTTTATACTCAAGATTTCAGCAAGAAAGACTGGCACGGTGGTGAGTATTGCTCAGGCTGTCGAACTGCGCGGTCTGCGCGCCAGTGTCAATGCTGCTGGTGTTCCAGTCCAAGGAGGCCCCTCACAGAGGTAGGTAAGAAGATTTCTTTTTGGAGTAAAAAAAAAAAAAAATTCCTAGCAAAGTTGTTTGTGTGTTGTGTGTGGTGTGTGTATATGTGTGTGTGTGTCGGAACACAACCATATAAGATCTGCTGTAACAACTTCTCTATTTCATATTTCACACATGCTATCTTTTCGATGAAACCACCTGCTGCTTCCTCCAGGCTCTGGTAGCCTTGCCTCCAACTTTGGTTGAAGACATTGACTTGAGGCCTGGTCTTTTCCGCAGCTCCAAGGCAGGTTGTTGAGGATCATTTTGAAGGACCGTGTTCTCTGATGACTTAACTTCCACCTGGGCAGTGGAATCAGAGAAAACGGGAGTGGAGGTATCGTGGTTTTAATCCCGATGATTCTCACCTGCCGAAGCAGGCCCAGCCTGATCACACAGCGACTTTCATTTATAATAAATAGCCTTAGCTTTCAAACCAAAGGCAGCAGATGGGGACATCCTCTGCCCTCACCGAGCAATTCACGGCATCATCCGCAGGAGACAAAAGGATTTAACTTCAGTTTTTAACTATTATTTCTAAAAGCACAGTACTGGTTTTCATCCAGGATGGCAGGTAGTGTGGACACCTAGTTTGAAGATGGTCATGGAGTTGAGTCATTTCCTTTGACCAGAAGGGCTTTCCTCTTCCTCTGGGCTGGTGCTGAGCCTCGTGAAAGAGCCGAGCACGGAGGAGGAGATGAGACGAAGGCTGTGCAGCTCCACGAATGTGCTCCGCAGTCCTTCGCAAACCGTAAGCTTCCTAGTGGCTTCTTCTAACGCATTTGCTTGCGGTTAACTCACTGATGTACAGGTGGCAGAGTGTCCACCTAAGAGCAACCAAGCTAAAGACAGAGGTAGGCAGACTATGTCTGGGGACAACTTATAGAGGGCTGGGGATCTGAGAAGCCCTGGATCAGACTTCCTTCCCTAACTTGGGAAGGCGAGGACCCGTGGTAGAAGGAATGAATGCGGAGCTGTGTTTCTGGCGCAGCGACTGATGGTTAATCTCTCTGTGTTTGCGCCTGAGCTGATAGCGTCACAGCAACATGATAAGAGGAACTGAGTGAGCGTTTGAGAGCAATCTGATATCAAGTCAAGACACACTAGAAAGGACAGGCGTTAATGGGATGCCCATGCGAAACCTGATAACTTCAGGAGCCTTCTCATGGAGAAACGGCTGTTAAGAGATGGGGTTTGGTTTGGGGGAACACACCAACATTTGGAAATGCATTTACAAATGTGTGTTAGATGGAAGCTCTCAAAGAGCGGCATCTGTGCGGGAGCCATCCCTACTTGCAGCTCAAGGGGAAGGTCCCCGCCTAGCAGCATCAGCACCTCTAGAAACATAACAGAGGGCAAAGCTTGCTGCCCACCCCAGGCTTAACCGGATTAGAAACTCAGAGGGCAAAGCCCTCACAGATGTGTCAACAAGCCATACAGGTGATTCTCATATATGTTCATCTTTGGCTCCAAACCAGTTCTCAACCTTCCTAGTGCTGTGACCCATTATTACAGTTGTGCATGTGATGGTGGCCCCCAACCATAAAATTGTTTTTGTTGTTACTTCATAACTGTAATTTGGTTATTGTTATGGACTGTAATGTAAGTATTTTTGGAGATATAGGTTTGCCAGAGGAATCAAAACCCACAGGCTGATAACTACTATATTTATATTTTACAGGAAAAAATTTTTTTTCTTAAACGCAGGACAGTGGTCTCATTGGTACTGAGTATTGTTAAATCCAGGACATTAACAGACAAAGCTAGAAAGCTAAAGCATCAAAGGTTATTCAGCCTAGAGAACAATTGGATGTGTGGAATTTTCTGAGTTGTGGCTAAAATGAGGAACGTCCAGGGCTTCTCTCTGTGGCTTTTGGAAAAGTAAAAATGTCCCATATTCAGCTATAGGTAATCATTCCCTGTAAAGAGTGGACTCTAGGAAAATGTCCTGTGCAGTTTCCAATGGACTTTAATCTTGCTGTAAGGTAGAATCTGACACTGTATTAACTTGTCTTGATGAACAGGGTTAAATGTCTCCCATTCACCTCTGTTGATCTCATTTAACACTGTCCTTGAAGAGAGAGAGAGGCCAGGCCAAACGAGTCTCTGCAGATCAGGAGGGTGGGGGTGGGGGTGGGGGTGGGGGGTGGGGATGAGAGAGATTTCACAGTAGAATTTATAATGAAAAATGGCTTCTGTGTTCTGGGCTAGCAGCTTCTCCATCATTCTGCCTGCTTGTCACTCTATTTCTAGATTGGATTAATTCCCAGAGAGTGCAGTCATTTTCCTGATGGAAACTCCCAGCAACGAGTGGAAGGAAAAAGAGATTAGTGGGGTTTTAGGTTTTGTCCTGATGTCGTTTGGAAAAAAAAAATTCAAAGTATCCTGGAGATATATTTTCTGTTGTCCTTTTCTGATCCCCACCCTGGATTTAACCTTTGGGTTCTATTCTTCTCCCTTTTCCTCTCTCTTTTAGTAAATATGCAGTCTGGTGCATGGACAGAGGACCTAGCTGTGCAGAACACATGGTAGATGCTTCACAAACTCACATTTTCATTCCATCGTCTCTAACACTGGAAAAGGAGAAAAGTAAAATAGATCTTGCCTGAGCACTTTGCCGCTGTTTGGCCTTTCAGTGTCTCTTTTCTAGTGAAAAAAAAAAAAAAAGAATAAACTGGGCATTTAATCTATTTATTAAAAAGTTGTCAATTCTTAGAAATTAGAGAGCATCCGATTGTCCTCTCACGGGGCCACAGCTTTAGTCCATGGCTTTCCTAGTTATTTGGTTCCTACAGACTAGACAACAGCAGTGGGGGTGAGCAGCACACGGTAGCGGCTAACTGCCCTTATCCGCTATTGTGCTAGTGGGCAAGAGGCAGGGGCCTTTTGGTCCTTGCAGATGTATGTTGTAGTCACGAGGACTCCGGTCAGCTGCCTTTCACCAATACAACTGAGTTCAGTCGCAATCAAAACTGGCACCCGTGAAGGCCACAACCACAGAGAAGTCCACACCAGAAGCAGGTGCGGGTTATGATTCCCATCTGAGAGAAGGGGCATGTAAACATCCTCGCTTGTGTTTGTGTTAGCATGAGATGCGCTGTTACAACCCAAGTCAACAGAAACAGAAAGTGCTGAGGCTTTTAAACCTGGGAGCAGAATGCCTGTGCCCACATTCTCTCTGTGGGCACAAGCTCTCTGTGACATCACCAGAATCTTAGCCTGAAGAACTCTTTAAGAGCTAGGTAAACCGGGCGTGGTGGCACACACGTGTGATTTTAGCTTCTCCGGAGGCTGAGGCAGGAGAATCAGGAGGTCAAGACCAACCCGGACCATTTTCCAAGATGCCACATCAAAGTAGACTTTTTAAGAAGGGCAGGGAAAGCGCCTCAGGGGCAGGCAAACATTTACCTAACCTGCGTGAATCTCTGCGCTTGATTCCCGCCGAGACAAAGAAGAGAAAAACAGAGGCAATGAAAATATTTTATTTATAGAAGACTCGGGATAAAAAAATGGTATGATTTTTTTCCGTAAATATACATCTGGTCTTAAATCTAATTATCCTCATGTGTAAATTCCCTACTAGTCTACATGTGTTTTTCTCTTTAACAACTCCATAGGTTTTGGTTTTTAGTATATTTCTGGGTGTGGGTTAAGAGGCCATACGATGTACTGGTTGGGCAGGGAGACTCTGGAGGGAGACTCCGATCTGGGTGTTCTTTTTTTACTTTTATTTTTTTTAAGATTTATTTTTTTATATGTGAGTACACTGTAGCTGTCTTCAGACACTCTAGTAGAGGGTATCAGATCTCATTTTGGATGGTTGTGAGCCACCATGTGGTTGCTGGGATTTGAACTCAGGACCTTCAGAAGAGTAGTCAGTGTTCTTAACTGCTGAGCCATCTCTCCAGCCCTCCAATCTGGTTAAAACCCTTCCCCTTTGCTTTGTGGCTATGTGAACTTAAGACTTTTTTTTTTTTTTCTTAAATCTTCTCTGGACCTTCATTTTGGGTCCAGAGAATTACACTGACATCGAACAAATAATTTAGTGTTAAGTACGAAGGCCAAATACATTGTTCCCCACGATTTATACTTGTTATTACTTAAATACCTAAAGGACTCTTGGTTACATTTGTTTCACCCATGTATTTGTTTCTTTCCTTCCCCCACCCCCAGCACTGGGAACTGTGCCCAGGGCCCTGCTTTACCACTGAGCCACATCGCCAGCTCCCCAACGTCTATTTTATGTTTTCTGCTTTGTGTTATAATAGGACGGACATCTGTTTGGTGCTGTTCTTTTTTTTAGCCCCCCTGTTTTGCCTCCCTTCTCTTTTTTTCATCACCCTCCTTACTGGAGGCCTGGAAGAGGTGATCACAAAACAAACCACCTGGTCTAAAACGAAGTGTGCTTTGTGTCCATCACTGGGGGAAGGTTTTGATCAGAAGCCGTGCTGGGCAGCGTGTGGGCTTCTGCCCACAATCAAAGCAGAAAAGTTCAAAGAGTCTCAGAGCAGCTGCAAAGGAGGCAGCCTGTGGATCCCGGAATGAAGGTGAACAGAATGTGTCCCTATTATCCCTGGGGCCTTTTCTCTTTCTAGGGCTTTAGGATGGTCTGGGCGTCTGGGCTGGCAAACTGATTGCTTTTCTGGGTCATGAACTGGCAAAGAGCGTGCTGCTTCTCTCCTGCCCTCATTAGAGCCTGCCTTCTAGTCTCCAGCACATAGAGGAAGACACTCAGAACTTCTAGAGAGGAGGCAGGAGGGTAGGGCCTCTGGGGACTCGCTCCCAGCAGCAATAGAGAAAGTACTTCTTGGAATTGCCTCCAGACCTTGGTGAGTCTGGAAAATCACCTTGCTCATGGGCCCCATGCCAGCCTGACAGATGGTCTCCCTGGAGGTGGCACACGTAACTTCAGACCATCACGTGTGTTCCCTGAAGGCAAGTGCCCCACCCAGGAGTGCTAAGAGGCTGTCCTGGGGATAGTTCAGTCTGTGACAGGAGTTTGCCTACCCTTATCCTCTCAACCTCTGCTCTTACTGAAGGGGGAAAAAGAAACTAACTTTTCTCCTTGAAGCACACCTCTGAGCTACATGGTTGTCGATGGATGTTCCACATGATGGTTCCTTGTTGAAATGGTCTCAGCTACTGAAAGGCTTAAAAGGCCAGAAAGGAACAAAGGTGGGAAATGGTTCAGTAGGTTAGAGCACTTGCAGTACCAGAACAGGGATCAGAATTGGAGTCCCTAGCACCTGCATGAAGATCCCGGCATGGCTGGATATTCCCATAACTATAGCCCTGTGGAGAGCAGATTCAAGATGGCTGGGACTTGCTGCCTTGCCCAGGTCAGCTCCAGGTTCACTGAGAGGCCCCTTTGCCAGGAAATAAGGCAGAAAGCATTCGAGCAGGGCATTAGTCCCCTAGCCTTATGGGACAGCATGGGTATGAACACTTGTACAAATATACATGTGTGAATGTGTGTGTGTACACACGGGGACACACACATACACACACACACACACACACCACACACAAGGTGGTTGTGAGGGCTGAGGGGTGGGAGTAGGTGTAGGGGTGGGGCTCAGGACTTAGATGACAAACCCTGTGACCTCTATAGATGAGAAAGAAAATGAACTTTCAAATGTGTAATTCCATATTCTCTAACACAACAGATCTCTTGTTGTGTTCCTCTCAACCTCCCCCCACCCCTTTTCCTCTCTTGAAAGCGTGGATCCTTTTTATAGTTGTTAGAAGTGTGCTTGTAACAGTTCCTCTCCCAAATACTCGGGAGAAAGCCTGGGGAAATTGAATGCTTCTGAGTTTGGCCTGTGGATTTGCGATAAAGATTCAAGGCAAAAAGCCTTTTAATTCAGAAAAGAATCTGTTTGCAGCCATTGTCCAATAAATGCAGAATATCTGGTCACTGGCAGTAGCACAATGTACCACAGAGCTCACTGAGTGTCCACAGAGCTGGCCAACTCCACGATGCCCATGAAGGTGTGTGTGTGTGTGTGTGTGTGTGTGTGTGTGATTTGTTCAGTCTAACAGTGTCCACAGAATCAAAGGACTCATGGGAGCTTGCAGGGAGCAGGGAGCAGGGCCCTGCCCTACGTCCTCTGCGTGCCTGTTATGGCTGTGTAGCTCTGGGTTCTTGTGGAAACCCTAGCAGTGCGAGTTGGGTGGGGGCTATCCCTGACTCTTTAGCCTATGTATGGGACCCTTTGCCTCCTACTGGGGGGTGGGGAGGAGGAGAGGGGAGTAGGGGAGAGGCTAGGGAAGGAGAGGGAGGGGAAACTGTGGTCAGGATGTAATAGATGAGAGAATAAAAATAATAAAGTAAGAATTCTCCTAAGGCAGTGTTTCTCAAGGCTGAATGAATTGACACTTCTGAGCTGAGGCACAGTTGAAGGCTATGTTAGAGTGTGCTGGTAATGACAAGAAAGCTCAAAGGAAACTGGGAAAACCTCATGTCATGCCCTCTTAAAAAAAAAAAAAACAAAAAAACAAGAAATACTGTTGGAAGAATTAAAATTAAACCTCACGAGAGTTTGTGGGTACCGAAAGTGACCAGCTAGTATTAACATAGCTTGCCAGGGAGCTTTGTAGCTCAAAATAGGACAGTCAGTCAGTCAGTCTGTCAGTCATATCGCTATCGCTGGGCTGTTTACATTCTTCGGGCCAGCCCAGAACTTCTTCCTGCCTCTGGCCCCTGGGCATTGCATTTCTCGAGGTTTCTAAAGGATCGGCCCCTCTCAGCTGTCTCCAGGAACTTTCACTCAAAGAGGGAGCTAGAAGACACCTGCTCTGTTTGTAGCCAGGTGGTGGTGGCAGCAGCAGCAGCGGCGTTTCAAAGGAGCAGCTAGGAGGCTGAGGCCAAGTTTTCTAGGTTGCTGTTTGGTTGCTGTCAGGGAGGGGCAGCGAGGACCCTCAGTATGGAGAACTTACTGCCTCCATCGGGATTTTCTTACTTGAAAAAGTATCCTCTCCACTCTATTCGGAAATACTTATCAACGCTGAGAAACCAAAGGGCCGAAGAGCAGGTATTACTTATGTGCTGACTTTAAAAATAACTGGTGCTTGTTTCTGGGTGTGGCTTGTCGAAGCCTGGGGAATGTTTCTCTGTTGGCTTACTGCTGTTCATAGGCACCGGTTGGATCCGGCTTGTAGTTACTCTTGCTTGGCAATCAGAGGAGCCTGCGGCTTGTGAAGGTTTACTTGACTGGGGAACACTTGAATCCTGAGCGGAAGCAAACATTCTTGGAGGGGGGAGGGCACTTATTTTGCTTTCTTTCCTTATCTAGATGAACCTACCATACTGTGGAGGGGAGGTGACTCTTTGTCACTTTGATAATTTTTTCAGTGTTTTAAAGATAAATTTTGAAACCATTCTTTCCTGCATGTTTCTGTGATTGTTAAATGTCACCAGGATTTGCAAAATGAAGATTATCTGCATGGCCATAATCAGATCATTAGTAGGCTGATGAGATCATTTAGATATAATAGGTAATTCTTATCTGAGGTGTGTAGGGGACAGAGCACAATAATTATTAATCCTTTTAGCCAATTGAAAGCTACAGTTTCCAACAGGAAATTCCAGCCTGTGAGTGGGTAAGCATTTTAAAAAACCTGTTTAGTATATGTGCTGCCAAAGCGAGCACTAAAAAACCTGTTTAAAATGTCTGGTTATTTTCATTTAAAAACATGTGTGCTTGTTATACTGATTACATTATACACTGATATCTAAAAACTGCTTTCATAATTGCACTGGATTAGAGAAATAACAATGTGTGGCCCATTTAAATTCAGGAGTTCATTTAGAAACATGGCAATGGACTAGAAATATAAAAGACAGGTCTGTCACCACACAGAAGCTGAGCAGCCACAAGTGCCGTTCACTGTGCTGTCACTAGAACGGCAGAGCCAGGCAGCAGATATTGCCAGTGTCCTGTTTGTTTTCCTCTGTGGTAGAAAATGACCCAGTTAGTAAGACGCTTCCCAGAAATGGAAGCAGAGGGCAGCAGAAGAAAAAACCCTTTGGTGACCCCTTGCCCCAAAGCTCATACCTCACTTGGAAAAAAAAAAGTCCCAACAGATCCGTCATTATTAGGATTATGAAGTAAACTGCTTCTAGCGATCCACTTAAGTGATTTTGACGAGTGCTAGAGACTCAGGCTCTCTGCATTAAGGGAGCTAGGCTACCCCATTTACCTCTCTCTCAGTGAGAAGCATTTCTGTGTCTCCTCTCAGCACGCCTTGGTTTTGAAGTAGAAAATGGGAGAACCACATGGTGGTATCCAGAGTCTTTGTTTACCCCAGTAGCAATGTCACAGGCTTTTTCCACAGGGGAGAGGGAAAGAGCAACCGGCAGCATGACTGTGGGGGATGGGCATGGATTTCTTCCCCCTTCTGAGCAATATGTGTGGAGAGAGGTGGCTGGGTTGCTTAAAAAATCCTGTGGGTGTTTTTTTTTAAAGCTTGTTTTTATTGTTTACTTATTTATTAAGTCATCTTTGTGTGTGTGTGTGTCTGCATTACATATATGTTTGTGTGTATGTATGTATGTGTGCATGAAGAGTGTGTGGCATAGGCTCATATAAGCATATACTGTGTCGTATGTGAGTGCCCATGGGATAGACGTGGAGGCTACAGGTTGAGAGCAAGTTGTCTTAGGTTTTTCTCCATATTATTTTTTTGAGATGGTCTTGCTGAAACTGAACGTAGATGTGGTGACCAGGTTGGCTGGGCAGCAAGCCCTTGGGACCCCTCTCTCTGCATCCCAGTGCAGGCGTCATGGGTGTGTGCTGTCGGCCACAGCTTTTCATGTGGGTCCTGGGCATCAGTTCTTCTAACATAGACAGCGAGGTTATATTCCCACTGAGCCATCTCCTTTTTGTTTTTTAAGACATGGTCTCAACATAGCCCAGGCTGGCCAAACCTGTCTTTGAATTCCTCGTCCCCCTGCCTCTACATCCCAAGTGCTGGGATTATTGGTATGTAGCACCACACCCAGATGCTAAAAGTTTATTCTGAAAGTAATACAAAGTCATGACTTCAGAAGAGCAGTAAGATCCAGTATGGGAACATGAGACTTGGGCTGGGTAGGTGGTCACCTCCCCAGTTTACAACCATGTAGAGTGGTTGGGGACAGCTAAAAACATTATTCTATGTTATTAACTTCCTTTATATGTTAATGGAAAAATACTGCATTTGATTCCTTTCTAAAGCCAATTACAGCTGTTCAGACATGCAGTCTAACAAAATTAGAGAAACTGGGTCAATCTGGCTAAACCTGGAAAGCATGGAGAAAGGTTACAGAGAAGGCTAATGATGTCCATGCTCAAACAGCTACTGCCCCATTCCTTTCATCCCTGTAAGCCAGATCTGCAGCAGAAAGCCAAGGGGACAGTGACATCCAGGGTATAAGCATCTCCTGGAAGCCCTCCAGCCAGAAAATATAAAGGGAGGGCTAAAATGTAAAAGCCTGAGTTTTTAAACAGGCTACTGACCTGTCGTCTGGGTGGTGTCCCCAAAGCTCAGACCACTACCATTCTGACTGCCATTTCTGTGTGTGTGTGTGTGATATTTATATAATATATACAATTAACTATTTTTCTGTACTTATTACTTAAATCACCCATTAGCAAATTTGCTTAGGGAAAAAATTCATAGTGCTACTATAATTGAAAACAATCCAATGCCATTTTGCTATAGTGTAGGGTTCCATAGCTGCCTGCAGCTATTACGAAGTGGGTTTCTGGAACAGAAGCTGAGGAATAAATAGGGAAGAGGGGCGAAAAGAAGTATGGCTAAGACAATATTCACTGATCAAAGCCAGAAACTTTAATGGCGCCAGACCTTTTAACAGTTTGGGCAAACCCTTCCCCCCAGACTCCAGGCTGAGTTCCGGTGGAAGTTGTCTAGCTTCTCTTGGAGGTCCTCGTCTTGACTGCTCCTGCAGCTGGGTGGGTCACCTGCTTAATTCAGGAATTCCTAGACCTGGAGGAACAATGAACTTAACCTTTACTTCGAGCACTCGGCCCTAGGTGGAGCAGGATCCTGGCTATCTGGGAGAAGTTAACCTTGACCAAAGTCAAACTCTGACCAAGTGCATGACTGCCCCAATATGGCTCTGTACACTATAGCTAGAAAACTAAATATATTCAAAGCAAATCCTGTGTATATACCTGGACTGCTTGTTCTTGGAAAGCTGAGATAGGAGGACCAAGAAATGGGGTCCAGCCTGGGCTACCTAGTGAGACTCTGTTCAAAAAAAAAAAAAAAAATCAAAAAGTGACAAAAAGAAAAAGGAACATCAAAGGAACCTTCTAAGCCTGAAAGCTATTTTGTTTGTCTGTTTGGTTTGGATTTTTGAGACAGGGTTTTACTGTGCAGTCTTGACTGTCCTGGGACTTGCTTTGTAGATCAAGCTGGCCTTGAATTTATAGAGATATATCTGCCTCTGACTCCGAGTGTTGGGATTAAAGGCACCCACCACCCTGATTCTGAAACCTGAATTTTAAGAAGGAAAATTGGCTTGCAACAGAGGTGTGCAGGGCTGGGAGTGTGGCTCAGTGGTATACACTTAGCATGGGCAAAGCCCTAGGGATGACACTCAGTGTCCCCAGCCAACCAAAGGGGAAGCATTGCCAGCCTCCTTGAAAGCCAGATGAGGCATCTCCTGAATGAAAAAGGAAGGTGGGGTGGGAATTAAAAGGTGAGACAAGTCTCTCAATTCTGAATGATTCATTGTTATTGGATGTAATGTCTGCACACCTATGTCTTCGATCTTAAATACCAACAGGGCTGTGGTATCCCAGCAACACCATCTGTTTCTGCTCCTCTGTGCATTCAAACACACTCCTCTCTGAGAATTCCCTCTCTACTTATTATAGCCTGCCTGGAGATGCCCCAGGCATCTCCTTAGGTTGCATGGACTGAGACCCTGCATCCTTAGGTTGCATGGACTGAGAAGAGAACTTTCTTCCAGTTCTGCTGGGAGATGCAGCACAGCCCTCACTTTTCTGGAATAGTCTGTGCTTTGATCACTGCATGTTGCTACCACATTCAGCATAGTGACTATTTGGTTCCATGTCAACATACATGTGCATATGTGACCTTGCCTCATAAGCTCTTTACTCTCTCAGGCTCACTTTGAGACATGGCAAAGGCTGTGTGAGAGACACCTGTACTACAGACAGACATACGTACTAGAGTGTCTGTGACACACATCACTTCTACCCATGTCTTGAGTAGGCCAAAGGGACCCACCCCCCTCCTGCCATGTCCTGGTCATTGTTACTCTTATCCACAGATGCTTCTTTGAAGTGTCTCCTCCATGTTCTTCCCCTTGTCTTTGGTGCTATAGAGACAGGATTTGACACAGGACTTGGTTTGTGTGGTAGTTCTTGTCATCGGTGGTGATGTGTCTGTTGTCTTCACTCTTAAGTACCAACAGGGATGTAGTTTCACAGACACACCATCTGCTTCTTATCCTTCACACTCCCAGATCTCTGGTGGCAAACACTACACAAATCTGGGTCTCTACATAGGTAGAAGGTTAAAGTCATGAGTGCATGAAGAAGCTAGATTAGAAAGACTCATGATTATTATAATTCATGAGATGATGCTGTATGAACAGGTAGCCCAAGCCTCACTGAACCTCTGGTGAATTTGAAGTCTGCCCAGACATAGGTGAGACCACACGGTCTCAGTTCCTTTCTTTTGGCCTTAGAGCAACAGTCAAGGTGTGATTCAGACGTCAGCATCCAGCTAGTGGGAAATGAATGTCACTTGCAGACAATGCTCTTCTGAATACTAGAGACCAGCTGCTTGGTGGCTCAGGTGACCAAGTGGGACACTGAGTAGGGAAGGGAGACTGTGTTCTACCTCTTGGTAGGCTGTTTCTGGGCTTTAGTCTAGAGTGGCCTATGGGGACCTAGAGCTCTTCACTGCTCTCCAGGGTGGCAGACTTGGCAGAGACATTCTGTAAGGATGTAAGGGGCCAGCGTGTGAGCTCGTTTGCAAAGTCTGTTCTCTTTTTGCTGGGAGAGGTCTGCTAGTCTCATAGCTTCAGTTACGACCTTTAAGACAATGACTCTCAAATGCTACTGGGAGTCCGCTGCAGCCCTGTGCATCCAGTTTTCCTGCTCAATGCCTCTATCTGGATGTCTTGCAAACATGGCAAATTGATTGTGTTCAGGGAGAACTCTCCAACTCCACCCACTAAACTGATTTCTTTTCCAGTTTCCCCATCAGTCAATCTAAAAGCTCAGACCATGAAACCTTGGCATCATCTTGGTACCCGCCTTCTTCCTCCTTATCCCCATTTCCCAAGCATTTCAAAAGAACTCTCGCTCTTTAGAGAGAAGAACTGATGAAATGTAAACACACGGACACACTTATTGAAGTGGCTTCCAAGGAACCCTGGGGAATACAACAATGGGCGTTTACATGCTAGATGCTACCAACCTCAAAACCGTTCAGCCCACAGAGCTGAATGCTTCAAGTATTCCCATCCTGGAGCTGGAAGGCCTGGAAGATTTCTAGTTAGTCATCTTGAGTCCATTTTGGAAGACAAAAGACTTTGGAGTCTGATGGTAATAGCAGTAATACACAGTCACAGCAGTACTGAATACACAGAAGCAGAGGCAGGCAGGCAGGCAATACTGCTTTTCTTCAGATCTCTGGATACCTGTGTTACACTTCAGAAGGTTTCCAAGGCGATAAGTAACTAACACACTAGCCAGTTCTCGAATAATTATTCAATTTGCTACTTACCTCTCCTCACTGGATCATTGCAGTAAGAGCCTTCCAGGTTGGGTCCCATATCCATTTGCTGCTGTAATCCTCACTCTGCAGCACCCAGAATTTCCTTCTCTACATGAAACCTTCCTTCACCCCAACAAAGGGACGCGATGCTTTGCAGCTGTTGTATAGCACCAGTACCAGACATATCTGGCACAAATGAGACACATTATGTGGGTGAATGAGCAAAGGGCACTTCATCACTGTCGGAATCATCGCCGTAGGGGCGGGTACATCACGGGTAGGATGCTGGCATTCAGAGCGGAAGATGGAAGCAATAGTGACCCAAGGCTGAGGCAGAGAGAGCGGAGTTCTGAGAATCGGCCATTAGTTCCTATCTCTCCTTCTACAGAGCCTTAGTAGGAGAAGATAGAGGAGGGATCAGAAAGCACAGGCTGACTAACTTCACAGACAAGGGTTGACAAGATGATCTCAGCTAACAGAGCCTGGCTCTCTTGCCCAGAAAACATTTTTTTTTCTGCTTATTAAGAAATAGCATTGAGAACAGACCAGATAGGTTGTATCTGTTTAACAGCAAATCTGAATCTACTTGAAGTCAGTCCTCTTTGGAGCTGAGAGATAATCAAAACAACATTTTAATTATAGGTTACAATCACATTTTGTTTTGGAGGCTGGTCTAACGCTTCCCCACAATGGTTTAAGAGAATGCCTCAGTCAAACAGGATCTGTGGTTTTTGTTTCTGTTTCTCTTTTTAAAGCAATTTCTATCCCTCCTTATTTATTTGCCTTTTAAAAATAATACTTCTGGGACTTGAACCCAGACCCTTGCACATACAAAGCAAGTGATCTACCTCTGAGCTACATCTCTAGCCTGACACATAGTGTAACATTCTTTTCCATTTAAATTGGTTAGCTTGAGGTGATACCAAAGTTATCTATTTTTAAAGGTTGTGAGGTTTTGTGTGTTCGTTTGCTATTATTTAAGTCGTGTTGGTGAGGCAGTTCAGCTGGCGAAAGCACTTGCTGCCAAGCCTGGTGATCCGAGTTTGATCTCTGAGATGCGCATGATGGAAGAAAAGAATGGGAGCTTGTATACTTAAACAAGTACACATAGACAGACACACAGAATAAGTAAGACTGTAAAAAGGAAGTTATCTGAGCTGATGGTTTGGCGGCAGAGTATTCAATTAGCACCTGAAGCTCTGGGCTTTATCTGGCTTGTGTGCGTGTGTACATGAGTGTGTGTGTGTGCATGCATGCATGTATGTGCTTGTATGTGGGCATGTGTGAGTATTTGTGTGTGCATGTATGCATATGTGAGTGCATGTGTGCATGCATGCCTGTATGGGTGTATGTTTGTATATGTGTGTGTGTGTGTGTAAATATATGTGTGCATGTGTGAATGCTTGCATGTATGTGCTTGTATATGGGCATGTATGAGTGTGTGTGTGTGCATGTTACATGCATGCATGCATGTGTGTGCTTATATGCCTGGGTGCATGATTGTGTGTATGCATGTGTGTGTGTGCGCAAGTGTGTGTGTGTGCGTGTGTGCATACATATGTGTGTGTGTGTGTGCATGTGTGCATGCATATGTGTGTGTGTGTGTATGTGTGTGTGTGTGTGTGTGTGTGTGAGTGAGATCTGAGGGAACTAGAAAGTACCCAGTGTCCTTAAGATTGGTTTGAGAAGAGAAAGCTTTAATGGTTTGGGTACAGGGGTAAAAGATTATCTGTGTAGAATTTAAAACAGAGGGCAGAGATGTCACACCGCCCTCATGTAGGAATTTGTGTGACTTTATGTAGGTAGCACTGGAAGTCAAATGCTGCGCTAACATGAAGCTTCACCTTGGTATTCCTGACTATTAAATATGACATTAAAAGTGGAACTGTTTTATCATGGTAATTACAAAATTCCTCCAGTTGATGGGAGGAGGGAAATGCTGCATTTATAGAAAAGGAAAATAAGTTATCAACACCCCATAGTCTGTCACTGACAGGGGGCAGGAAGCTTAATGGCTCCTGAGTCACCATCACCCAGTGTCACGATTGCTTTCCTCACAAACCCATGCATCCTGTAACCCACCCAGGCCCTTCATGTTTCCTCAGTTGGTATCCATGCTACCTGCACGGCCTTTCAATCCTTTACCTAGATACCTGTCTTCTCTCCCCCAGAGAGGTCATTACTTGCCCGAGGCAGGGAATAGCCTCCTAGGATTTCACCAGAGACAGTCTTTCAAAGACAAACCTCCCAGGACTCTGCTTGTCACCTTTCAGTGGCTTCTACTTGCTTTGGGGCTAAGTGTGAAGTTCCCTGTCATGGAGGGCCTTGATTGGCCTGCCTCTGACACCCTCTCTCACTACATGCTGGTTTTGCCTCCTCCTGCCCTACAGTACCACAGTTTCCCTGTTACTTCCTGGCGAGAGTCTTCTTTCCACTGGCTCCCTCTCTGCCTTCCTCTTGTTAACATCCACTCTCCCTTTAAGTCTCCATTATGTATCCCCTTCTGGGCAGCTTTCCCTGCAGGGCAAGTGCTCTATACTGCGCTGTATTTCTGGCCCCTAGACAGGTTCCTGCACCTCAGCCCTGTCTAATATAAGCTCTAAAGAAACCTTGCAATTCTTTGCTGTACCTACCTGTCCTGAGCAATTCCTTCCATTTATGGAGCTATTTAATACCAGCAGGTCCTAGACAATTAGCAACGCACCTGTCAGATGTGGGAAATGCCCAGGATGATAGAAATGAATGACGGGCGGGGTGGGGGTGGGCTAAGGGATGTCATGAATTCCATCCCGAGACAGAAGTGCTTAAGAATCCTGGTTGTTTGGCCCAGTGAGGAAGAAGCGGGATGTGACTGCTTTTGTCTGTTTGTGTGCTTTAAAAGATTCATAGGGCTAATTTGTGAAGTAAGCTGGGGGTGTATTTTGAAGGTTACAGAAAAAATTCAGCATGGCTCATGGGCAGGATTGTAGGGAAGGGTTGTGATGTAATAGTAAAGTCAAACAAAAGAGAAAGTACCCGAGTTGCCATTTGCAGAATACACAGTTACATGTGCCTCTTTCAAGATCATTTTAACAACGGTTTCTGACTGGGAAATTTTGAGAATACTGAATGGCTTACTTGGCCCGTTCTTGCCATAAGACTCTAGAGAGTGGGTAATGGGAAGATAGAAAGCACACATGGATTAGGTTTTTGGTTTTGTTTTGTTTTTTAAATTTCATTTAACTAGTTGTAAAAATTCTGTAGAATGAGCAGTGCTGCTCTGTGGTCTAAGACCAAGAAAACCAGCATCAAATGGCTTGAGATGACTTGAGAGGTCCTGGCAGCTCGAAAATCCTCCAGCCAGAAAGGAGAGATAACTATGCCTAGTAACTACCTCGGGTGAAAGGCTTATGTACCAAGGCCTAGCTTTCCTGAACCAACTGGCCACTGAAGACCTCTCTCCACAGCTCTGTAGCTTTTATGGCCCCCTCCAGTCTAAGGATAAATATGTAGTTACATAGTTACATAGTTACATAGGGTAGGTAGGAGCATTGAGGAATTTCAGGTTCTTTTGTGACAGTTTAAACATTAGGCTCCCGGCAATGTAAAGCCTCTTATTACTTTTAATCTGTTTCTTGAATTTAACACTGCCAGCTTTCAGTTTTTCAATGGAAACTCCTAAAGATCATGTCCTGATCCTATTATCCCAGTCACGAAGCTCTACATAGGAGACACCTGGACCCTAGGCTGACATCTGAGCTCTTAGCGTTCCTGTCATTTACTTGTGAATTTTCCCCATTGACTGTACCCAGCTGCCTTCACAATACAAGATAAATAGATGAGTGCCTGGACTGTTATTGTGTCTCTGAAATATAGGAACACAACAGCAAACCCTTGTACATTTATGTGGACCCCAAAGTTCTGTGTTTATCAGACTTGGTGATAAAACTCCATGGACTTCAGTCTTCAGTTAGTTCACTTATCTGGGTGGTGGGGGGAGGAAGGAAAGGCAGGGGAGACCACGGTGGAACAGTAGGCAAAGGAAATCATTCACTTCGTTGTCTGGAAAACAGAGGAAGAGGGGCTGTGGTCTGAGGCACTTCTGCGGGAATGCCCCCAGTGACCTTTCTTCCACTAGACTCTTCTTCCAGGGGTCCCACCATCTCTCAAGAGCACCAAGGGGTTTGTGCTTTTTGATACAGGACTCTCTGGGAGACCTTTAGGATCCCAAATATAGAGGCTTGCTACCCAGTTTCACTCCTTTGACAGCTCAGGCATGACACTTTGCCAGCTTCTGTTCAGAACAGAAGATGGCATAATCTCACACCTTGTACAGACAGTTCTATGTCTTGACAGAAAAAGAAATGAATTTCCTACATATGTTGTACTGCTCAAATTTTGCTGTGAAAAAAATGATGGAATTATTATTAGCTTGTTCGTCCTAATGGGAAGCGGGGCTTGGGAAAAACAATGAAAGTACACATTTTAGAAGAAGGAAGCTTTTTAAGTTCTTTTTTTCTTTTAATCGAATGCCTTACCTGTGCCAAGCACTTGGCAAGGTCCTTTACATCCACCCTTGGTTATTCCTCAGGACACTGCAAGGTGGGTCATGGCGACCTCATCTGTGACAAAGAGGAGTGACGTTTAGGGAAGTAAAATACCTAGGTACACAGGTCATACATAAATGGTGGAGGTGAGATTGTGATTTGGATCTGTTGACAATGCTCTCCGTGTGAGGCGGAAGCCCTTCCCCCACCACGATGGCCGCTTTCTCTCCTTCCTCTTGACCTTCTTTCACGTTTCCCTTGCAATGAAATGTTCTTACATTTACTAAAGATAACAGGACTAGGGAGGTAGCTTAGTGGTTAGATATGCTAGCTGCCCTTCCAGATGACCCAGGTACAATTACCAGCACCCACATGTAAATCTCATGTGGTGTACAAAATATATATGCAGGCAAAACACCGATACTCATAAAATAAACAAATAGAAATTTAAAATTATAATGGTTAGAAATAGAACCATGGTAACTTTTGTTAGGAACATTTTTTTTTTAAAATCAAGACATTTATATTTACTATGAGTATTTATGATGCATATCTTATATGATTATGGAGGCTTAGAACTCCCATATTCTTTCCTTTGCTAGTTGAAGGACCAAGAGAATCAGTGATTTAATTTGATCTAAGGAAGAAGGCCCAAGAATATGGAACACTGGAGGCAGGAGATGAAGGTCTCCACACAGAAGGAGCAAACATGCCTTTTCTACAGTTTTCAGTTCTGTGTGCTTCTTTGTGGGTCGCATGAAGATGTACCATGTTGCTGCACACACAAGCCTACTGATTCAAATGCTCATCTACTCTCAGATCACCCTCACAGATATGCTCAGAAATAATGTCTTACCAACTGCAATCCAAGTAGTCATCATTAGCCCACTGACATTGACACATTAAACATCAGAAGCCATTAAATATGATGATGATAGAAGTTAAATATTTAAAATGTGTCAACAATTACAAAGTTGAATGACAAATATTATAAATACCACAACATGTAGAGGATAGCATTTTTTTAATTAGCTGAGGTATCCTTAAATGATTTGTTCCTACCTTGGGGGGAGTCTTAGATCTTTAATCACTCCCTCATATGACAGCAGGAGAGAATGCAAACACTCCTTGTAGCTGATCTTTGCTACTTTGTGGGTTCTTCTTTCCCCCCCCTCCGCCCCCCCATTTCACCCCTACAATACCAGATACTAGAGAAACAAAAGTAGAGGGGAGAGGAAAGGAATTAGGAAAATCTCTGAACCTAATTTCTTGTCTTGTGTTTCTTCTTTGAGCATGAGGACTATCAGACCACAACCAATCCCTGTGAATGACCACCAACCACCCACTTGCCCCTTGTACTGTATCCTCTGAAAAGGTCCCAGAATTCCAAATGTACACAATCACAGAAACATCTGCAGCTGGCAAAACCATGGTTCTGCTAGAGCACTGGGCAAATCACAGTCAACTGCTGTGGACAGGCCGAAGCAGCCCCACATCTCTACACCTGGGATTAAAATGAAAGCACATTCTTATAATATTTCTGTTTTTTTTTTAAGAAACAAATTCCAGACTTCTCACTACATTCCCTGGTCCTGGTTAATTTATATTTATTTATAAAGTAAGTCTGGAAAGAGCCATAGGCTAGCTTCTGGCTCTGTTTCTCAGGCACTATGCACATTCTTTAGGTGTTGGCTACCATGAAACCCATATGTTGTGACATTTCTGGACTCCCATTTAGTTCAGTTACTTAGAATATTCCTGGTTGTCATTTCTCCACCAGAGCAGTTAGCAATAATGTAACTATATAAACATTGCCTGTATATGCCACTAAACCTAACACATTCCAAATGCTTTCCCTGACTCAAGATCCTTTGAGTCAGACCCAGAAGACATTGGTGGTATATGGCACGGGATCGAGAAACATTAACAAAACCAGTGCTCCAACATCATTTGCAACTCAAATAACCTACATTTTTTTTTTTTTACCAAAATGCAAGACTGCGGGAACATGCTAGAGTTTATACTTGAAATATATATATATATAAAAAAAACTGGACATTTTGCCAGTGCGGTTCCCAAAAGTCTAACTTCTGTGTTTTCAAAACAACAACAACAAACAAACAAAAACTGCCCTGGATTGGGGGGGGGCTACAGAATTTAAAAATGGTCTTGCACTGTAATACACAAGACTCTATGTCACAGATGCATCAAAAAGATGGTCTGCAAGGTCTGTGCTGAGTAGCAGTAGTACCCAGCCTCACTGAGTGAAGCAGAGGGATTTGTTTTTCTTCTCCTTTTCCAGGGTGTTTTGTAAATAGAGTGATGTCAACTGGACATGTTCAAGTGCTGACAAATCTCAACGGTCCTCATCTCTCCGCCCCTATATATGTTTGGGTTTTTATTTGTGAAGGGATTGTTTGCAAATAGGTCTCAAACTCCTATGTTAGCTTAATTAATATTAAACGCACCGCTTACTATTCTTCTAACCGGGCAAGTGAACACGTAGAGGGTAAGAGCATGTTATTGCTGTTAAAGACCACATAGTAGAAAAATTACAACTGCGTGAGAAGAAGTCTTTAAAAATTCATTAAGAGGTAATCAAGCTTTTGCAACCCCATCTGTCACGTGCAATTATAACACAGTTACTGTAACTTGCCCATAGATACCCTGTAAAAAGTCACCTTTACCTTTGCCTTTCTTGCTGTGCTCATAGATGGCACCTTCCGAGGCCCAGCGTCTCCATGGGTCCTCTTCCTAGCAGAAGCTCTTGAATTTTCTACCTGTATTGCATCCGTGGATAACTGCTTTGAAATGTTAGTGGCACTTCCGATTCTGTCTGTACTGTCATCTGTGTTACAATGTTTACCACTTAGCTAGACCATGGTTTTATAAATAAAAACAGCTCAGAAAACAAAGTGAATTTGTAATAGGAATGCATTAACTTTATATAGCAAATATACTTGTTTACAACTATTTTTAAATTCTCTCTCTCTCTCTCTCTCTCTCTCTCTCTGTGTGTGTGTGTGTGTGTGTGTGTGTACGATAGTTGAGTGCAGGTGCCAGCAGAGGCCAGATGAGTCACATCCTCTAGAATTGGAGTTACATCTTATCTGTACCCATTTTATCTGCAAAGCAGTGTATTGCTCTTTTTAAAATTACATATTAGATCACCAGCAACTCTCCTGTCCTGAGCGCTAAAGTTAGAGATGGTTATGAGCCACCTGATGTAGGTGATGGGAATCAAACCCACGTCCTCTGGAGCAGTGGTATGTTCTATTAACTACTGAACATCTTTCTAGCTCATGAAAAAATTTAAAATGTTTAAATAGGGGGCTGGAGAGAAGGTTCAGTGGTTAGGAACACTGGCTGCTCTTCCAGAAGACCTGGGTTCAATTTCCAGTACTGTTCTGGTGGCTCATAGCCATCTGTAATTCTATTTTTAGGGGATCCAATACTCTGTTCTGGCCTCACAGGGCACCAGACAAATAAGTGGTACATAGACAGGCATGCAGACAAAAAACAAAAAACAAAACTCATATATGTAAAATAAAAATTTCCAAAAAAACATCCAATAGTGTGAAACCTTTCCCTTTCTCTGTCTTCAATACAAAACTTAACATAAAATGACTTAAAAATAGTTATAGACTCTGAATTGTTACATGACCAAACCTTTTTATTTTTATTTTTATTTTAATGAAACTATTTCCATGGGGAGGATTCAGTTTCAAGAGAATGGTATTTTCTATTTAATTTGTAGGGGAAAAAAAAATCTCTCTTTCTTCTTACTGGTCTGGCTAAAAATCCTGATAACGTCAGTCAATGAGGCATTGTTCCGAAGGTCAGGCCTGGAATCAGAAAACAAAGGCTGGCTTCATAGCATAGCTGGCATTACAACTCTGGCTAGTACGAGGCGCTAGTCTCTCTCTCTCTCTCTCTCTCTCTCTCTCTCTCTCTCTCTCTCTCTCTCTCTTGGCCAAAGCATGGCTGCTGTGATGTGCAGAGAGGTGCTTACATGACAGAGGCATGATCTCTTTAGAATCCTAATGCTCTTTCTGAGCACTGCTTTTGATAATTGGTTTTAGGCCAATAGGCAACTACTTGAGAGAGTTTTGACTCTTACATGACTTAAGGATGATGGAGAGAGTTTTGAATACTGATATACACCCTCACTGTGTCCTTTAGAATTAAAGACTACTTACTGTGATCAAAATAGGCTTTAGACGAATGCTTTGGGCTTCTTGCACATCAGTGTTCAAACCTAAGCAGGCATTGGAATCACCTGAGGGAGTAATTGAAACCAGCTACTCGACCCCAGCCCCAGAGTTACTAATTCAGCAGGACTGGAGGAAGCTCAAGAATTTGCCTTTCTAACAAGTTCCCCGTGGCAGGGACCCCACTTTGAGAACTACTGACCCAGGCCAGTTGATAATGCATATTCTTTTAGAAGCAGAACTGATAGGGATTGTCATACCTTCTCAAGAACAGCCCAGGCGTCACTTAGAAAGATGTAGCATCATTGTTAATGCCAGGGGAACGGTAATGAGGACTTACAGCTTGGAAAGTTCTTAATTGACCATTTTCTACTACAGCAGTCCCAAGCCAAGCATTACATAATACTTACTAATGCAAGAAATGATTAAGCAGTTTCTTTGCGCTAAGACTCTAACATACATATTCATATCTATTTACTTCTTTCTGTTATGGATGTTTACTGATTAAACTGAAGGAGTGACTGGGAATTTTAGTTGTGGATTTAAATTGTGCGACATCAGAAGGGTAGAATAGTTGTCTTGCCCTCTAGATGATCCAAACTAAAGCCACCACGAAGTCTCAATATTAACAAAATAAATTTCCCTTATCCTTACTCTACTTCTTATACAAAAAGGATATTAAGGACACAGAACAGTCATTTAGCTGGAAAGATGAAATCAGTATTCCTGATGCTGCTGAGTGACTTTTAGATCCTAGACATATGTTGAATATGTATTTTGTTGATTTTTTTCAATAGGGCATGTTAATGAACATGTCTCAATTACCTACTGAATAATCTCTCTAAAATACTTGCCTCTGCTAATTTATTCATAAGATTACACTCTCATTTCAGCAACCCTTTCCAACTCTGAGAAGATAAACCCAAGAGATTTTTGAAAAGCTTCTACATGGAGAATGAGTTCCCCAGTAATGGTATTTGAAGGTTAAATAAAAACAAACAAGTAGATTGTAGACAATAACCAAGCCCAGCCGAGAAAGACAATGACTATATAATTAAATAATCTTGTCTTGACTGTCATCGAGGGAGCTTTAGGACAAATGTCCTAGACTCGGGAATTAGTCCCTCTCAAGGTTGTACAAATCCATAATGAAATGAATAAGGCCAGACATGAGTAAAGCAAGATAGTGAGCAGAGGGGGAATTCAGTAAGCTGGGAGCATCTTGTATGCTCCCCAGCAGGGCACCGTGGAAATACGCAGGAAATCAAAGATGGGCGTTCTACACTGGGCGGGAAGAAGCCCTGTGTAAGGCGCATCACCCATGTGAGCTTTAGGAGCTCTAAAGAGCAATTGAGCTGTTTGCCTCGCAGGTTTCTGACAACTGAGTCTAATCACCTCATAGAATTGCATTGCCTCTATCAAAAACGCACCAAACACATGTCTGCTTTGGGTTGTTCCGTAAAAAAATGATTTTTAATTTTTCTAAACTTAAATGCTTTCATCAAATGTTCAGTCTTGGCATTTTTTTTTCCATTCCCAGATTATTTGTATTTTTTCTCATGGTGTAAATGAGTTATTTTGGTGGGATAGCTCAGTGGTAGAGCATCTATTTAGCATGTATGAGGCCTTGATTTCCATCTCAAGTACTCTCTCTTAAACAAACAAACAAACAAACAAAACAAAGCCAGGCATGATTGTTTAAGCTAGGAAACAATGAATCATTATGTAGGCGTACAAGAGACCTAAGTACTATAGGTTTTACCTGCCTCAGTAGATGTGTGAACCCCACACAATCAACTATCTTTATGTTTGTTGGAAGAGAACTCATGTAAAGCAATAAGAAGGTACACACTCAATGTCAGTTTTCAATTTTGTTGAAGAATCTGCCACCGAAGTTACTAAGAAAAAGAAAAGAAAAAATACCAACAACCTGGGCTAGAGGTTCAGTGTAATTGTGGAATTCCTTCCACGACATGTAAGTGGCATGGAGTTTGAGCCTTGACTCAGAAAAAGAATAAAGTTTCAGGGTACACAATCACATGAAAAAAAAAAGGCCTAAATGTCACTTCATTTTTCAAGAATGAGGTACAGTTGTATGATTTTAAAACACCACTAATTAGAATTGACAGAAACTTCTGCATAGAACTCTTGAGGTCAAGAGCTAAGCTTTTGCTTTACTTCCTAATATAGGCCTTAAGAACCGTAACCTTAGTTCAGTCTGATTTGTGTCTTACTCTGTCTCCTCCTGTCAACATTGCCTTAAGCATTTTAAATGGCTGCCATGGTACTTTGCCACTTGATTATATCATTTGATTATGTCACAGGCCATACTACATTAAGCTCTTTACGATATTATAGGAAAAAACAGCTACATTTTAACCTTTTAACCTAATTGTTTCTTCTCATTCAGCCTACCAATTTGGATGCTTCTAGTTACAAGCAGCAGAAAATGCCATGTGCTATCTCGTATTACTGGACGTGCAGGGCATGCCGGGCTCTAGGTCAGTTGGTAGCTTAGCCACACAGTTAGGGAACGGGCTTCTTCCTGTCACTGCTTTTCATCCAGAGTTGAGTGGGAAGAGGGATACTGAGATCGTCGTAGCCCTCTTGAGGGTTCAGCATCATTAGGATGTCATGTCCAATCATAGGCTGTTGAATCTACCCTCAGACTTTCTGGTGAACCGAAAGTTGGTTCAAATAAGAACCTGAGAACGTGCGTTCTGCCAAGTTCTCAGGTGGTGCCGAGGCTGCTGGTAGCGGAGCCGCCCCGAGAGACCCGGAAGGGTGCTGGTATTTGAGGGGCACTCATCATGTTCAAGCGTACTTTATCATTTGTAGTACAACGCTGAGATCTCTTTGCTGCCCTCCCCGCCCTCCAAAGGGCCCGATGCCATTCTCCTCACTTGAATTTTTTATAATTTACTTTTATGTGTATGGGTGCAATGTGTGTGCCTGGTGCCCAGAGCAGCCAGAAGAGGGTGTCGAATCCACCGATCCTGAGGTGACAGCCATTAGCTGCCCGAAGAGAGCTGGGAATTGAACCTGGATCCTCCGAGAGAGCAGCCAGTGCTTCTAACCTCTGAGCCATCTCTCCAGCCCCTGATGCCATTCTCGTTTGTGAAACTCTTCTAGATAGGAACACTTTCTTTTTCTTTTCTTTTCTTTTCTTTTCTTTTCTTTTCTTTTCTTTTCTTTTCTTTTCTTTCTTTTCTCCCTTCCTTTCTTTTCTTTCTTTTGTTCTTTCTTTCTTCCTTCCTTTCTTAAATTATTTATTTATTTTATTTATATGAGTACACTGTAGCTGTCTTCACATACACCAGAGGAGGGCATCAGATCCCTTAACAGATGGTTGTGAGCCACCATGTGGTTGCTGGGAATTGACCTCAGGACCTCTGGAAGAGCAGTCAGTGCTCTTAACCTCTGAACCATCTCTCAACCCTGAACAGGAACACTTTCAATAATCCCAGTGCTTGATGTACCAAGTTCTTTGAAAAGTTTTCTGTCTGGATACTTGAAGTAGGGCCAGATCAAGTCCCAAATTCAACTTCTTCCCAGACTATAGAAATATCTCTACTACCCTGCCTTCTCTGGTTCCCCATTTTACCATAATAGAGAATATTTGGCAACATTCAATTACGTTTAATATCTCCTAATATAGGGTGTAGGTATTCAGGCATTGCCTCTTAAACCCAAACAAAAACAAAAACAAAGTTACCTGAAGGCATATTGTACAGGCTTCTTGTTTTCTATATAATCTTTATTTGTAGCAAAGAACTTTCTAGCCTTTTTAGCAATTTGCTCCTGTTTCACAAACTCCTTGCTGCTGATTTTGAGTCTGTGTTTCTCTCCTCTTTCTCCGAAGTCATGTTGGCAAATTGTAATTCCTCCTTCTAAATCAACTATCTCACTAATCATCTCTTTGATGTCCATATTCTGTGCAGCACGCTTGCTGGCTGTGGCAGTCTGTGTGCTTGAGTGATCTGGGCTAAACTTCGGAATTCTCATAAGCCTTGGGCTGCTTTCTGTCTTGAGTATTTCCCTCTCTACTTTATTATAATGGCCTTCTTTTCTCATTTATTTGCACAATAGGAAACACTGCAGAGAGAAATGATTTTTGCAGGGGCCATGGAAGGATACAGGACAAGTTTAGGCAAAAAGAAAAATATATAAACATATTGACTTCTAGTTGGAGTAGAAAACTTTGAAGTATAAACTATGCTGCTTTGAAGGTATGAGGAAATACAAGCTTTCCCAAGGCTCTTCCAGACTAGAGAGCAGTGGGACCACATTCCAGTAACCAAGTCAAGCTTAATTAACCAATCAGATTTATGTATAGATAATATCACAATTTACAAGATGTCAATACAACAATTTTAGAGTCAATTGATAAGGATAAAAGCTTTATCCAAATATTTCTAACCTTATAAAAACATAGCTATTTGTGGCTAGGAAATGTCACACAGGTCCATACCTGAAGCCATGTCAGTTCTCTTCTCCTCCTGCAACCTCTCCATCTCCCCAACTCCTACTCCACCTCCATTTCCTGTCCAATCACAGGCTTTCCACTGCCCAGGGAAAATCTCATATATATATATATATATATATATATATATATATATATATATGAAAATCAGATAGAAAGGATGGGACTAGGGATTGAACTAGAGCTTGGTGCATGCTATACTCTAGTCTTCCTGCCAGTGAGTTACAACACCAGCTCTTGGGATGGTATCTTTTAAAATGGATGCATTTACATTTTACAGTGTCTTAAGATTTGCAGAATTTGGGAGACTTTATGTGGAAATAATGAAGTCTTGAGCTGATCATTCATCTTGTTTTTTCCTCTTTATTCTTTAATCTTTTTTTACAGTCCAGTCTTTCTTCCCCTCCTAGTCTGCCCTTTGACTGTCCTCATCTCATACCTTGCCCCCATTCTCCAAGAGGAGGTCCTCACCCTGCTAGATCTCTCCACTCCCTGGGGCCTCAAGTCTCTTAGGTGCGTCTTCTCTGACTGCATCCAGGCCAGACAGCCCTCTGCTGTATATGTGCTGGGGGCTTCATATCAGCTGGTGTATGCTGCCTGGTTGGTAGCTCAGTGTCTAAGAGATCTTTGGGGGCCAGATTAGTTGAAACTGCTGGTCTTCCTATGGGGTCACCCTTCTCCTCAGCTTCTTTCAGCTTTTCCCTAATTCAACCACAGGGGTCCCAGGCTTCTGTCCATTGGTTGGGTTCAAGTATCTTCATCGGACTCTTTCAACTGCTTGTTGGACTTACAGGCAGGTAGCCACGCTAGGCTCCTGTCAGTAAGCACACCAGAGCATCAGTAATAGTGTCAGGTCTTGGGATATCATATTGAGCTGGATCCCAAATTGGGCCTGTCGCTGGACCTCCTTTCCCTCAGGCTCATCTCCAGTTTTGTCCCTGCAGTTCTTTCAGACAATTCTGGGTCAGAGTTTTTGACTGTGGGATGGCAACGCCATCCCCCTACTTGGTGTCCTGTCTTTCTTCTGGAGATGAACACTACAAGTTCCCTCTCCCCACTGTAGAACATTTCATCTAAGGTCCCTCCCTTTGAGTCCAGAGGTTCTCTCACCGCCTGTTTTTTTTTTTTTTTTTTCTTATTCTCAACTTCAACTCTTGGTTCACTTTCAACCTAGAAGGCCAGAAATATATAGTAACAATTCCAAACAACACTCAGTTCTGAATCTATAGAATGGGGATTTATACTCAGTGCAAACTTTAAGAATAGAGATTAAGAGTCTACTTTAAAATTCCCCAGTGTCGTCATCTTAGTCTCCATCAAGTAGTTCACATTTTATGATGCTATTAAGTGTGTGCAAGCCTATGGAATTCTGTGGGAGAAAAAAATCTTTGCACAGTACTTATGGACCTGTATGAAATTAAACTAACCAAACACTGGTAACTTGTATTGGATTCCTTCAATTTCCAAACTCTTGCTTTCAACTTTTACTGTAGCACTGCAGAAATGGGATCAAGCAGATGTATAGCACTTCTGGCAGGCAGTTCTCGGACATTAATTTCCTATGACATTCTTTGCAGTGACCCCATTTCCTTGTGCTTGACACTTCACATGCCCTTTATTGTATAAGAAACATTCTGTTGTATAGTTGGAGTAGGCTAACTTACAAAAAGGGTCATGTCTTTCTTTTAGAAAAATGTTCAGTTTTTTAGAGTCTGGGAAGATAGCTGTCAGTAATAAGCTTGTCTTGAAGGTATGAAAACTTACTGAATTCCATCTCCAACTGAGCATGGTGGCGTGTGTCTATAATTCCATTACTGAGGAGGCAGAGATGGGAGGCTCCCTGGGGCTTGCTTGCAGTCTGTCTAGGCCAATTATAGACCTGGTTCAAAGGAGATGAAGGGTATTCTATGGATGGTACTCAAGGCTGTCTTCTACACACACACACACACACACACACACTCTCACACTCATGAACATACATACACGTGCATAAATATGCTCAGTCCTTTTTTTTTTTTTTTATACCAACTATATGGGATAGTGAACTTCAGGGCATATACATTTGCCTGACTTTTCCTAGGAAGTAGGTAAACGATTCTGGTCCTTTAGGTGATACTAAAGGTTTAAAAGAAGACAGAAACTAGGGAAAGATTTAAACGTAGCTCATCTAGTTTTATTTTAAAATACATATTCCTTTATCATCTGTATTTAAATAGTTGCATTAGGTAAATTTATATCAAATATTTTTTCTTCATATACTTTTGAAGGTTCAAATTTTATTATAAAAATCAGGGTAGCTCATATCCTCTTAGAATAAAGCACAGTATGAATAAAATTGGAGCATCATGACCGTTCTTCCCCACACTTTCCCCTGGAAAAGGAGCCTGGAACCTTCTCAGTCATGGTGACCACTCTTCTCTTCACCCCACTTCCTTGGTGGTGCTCAAGTTTGAATCATCTAAGGATTCCCGACCACCAAGGAACACTCTCAGCTCCTGTAAGCCACATTTTGCCCAAGATGCATTTAATTTTGTAGGTTAAGTATTGGACACAAAATGAGTAAGACCCAATCTTTAGGAGGCTGGTTTCTAAGGGAACGTTTGGGGTTGGCTGGACAGCCACTTGGATTTACCGTATCTCGTGGCCACCAGCCTCCCTGGAGCTGGTCTCCTGCTTGTTTCTTCCCACACCAAGTGTTTGCCTTGGCAGGGCTTCTGTTTTCTTGCCTTTGCCTGCCTTTTCTGTCCCTTCCAACAGTTTCACTATGCAAGAGGAAAGAAGGAGTCCTTCCACATGTTCACGTACTCTGCATTTACCGTCATTGTATTTTAGTCCCTTTATCACACACTGAGGTGGGAATGGCACACAACACCTCACAGATGGTTCCAGCCTGCTCAGAGGAGGAAATGAAAGAGGAGAGCATGCTGCTCTGGCTTTAATAGTATTGATTAAGGCTTTAACATGTAAATGATACACTCATACAGAATAAACGCTAACTTTCAATCACGGGAAATAGAAGTTTGTGTTACTGATGTTGGCTAGTATGGGACCGTGATCTGCTACAGAATAGAAAAACCATCTCAGGTAACACACGCAGAGTTTCAGCTAACTAGCCCAACAACTAACAATACTGATGTTCCTAAGTTTCTTTTCTTTTGCTGTCCTAAGACACAGAAGCAGCTTGGGAAGGAAAGGGTTTATTTGGCTTATACTTTCCATCACTGAGGCAATCCAAAGCTGGAACCTGGAGGCAGAAACTGAAGTAGAGTCCATGGAGGAACACTGCTCACTGGCTTGCTTCTCCAGAGTTCCTCAACTTGCCATTGTGTATAACCCACCTGCCCATGGATAGCCCTGCCCATAGTGATCCGGGCACTCCCACATCAATCACTTAAGAAAATTCCCCACGGACTTGCCTGTAGGTAGGTCTACGTGATGGAAACATTTTCTCAGTTGAGATTCCATTTTCCCAGATGACACTAGCTGTGTTAAGGGGATAAGAGAAAGCCCAGCACAACAATAAAATTGTTTTCCAGAAGTCTATATATGTATTCTAAGTGTTTATATAATGTAACCTACCTTATAAGCTTTGAGTTTTAAATTATGCTTGTTGTAACATTAATATTCTTTAAGTAATAACTGTTACAGACTAATTTTAAAACTGAGCACGAGATAGCAATTTTATTATAAGAAGCCAGAGGCTTATAAAACGTCATTAAGCATATATACCAAAGTGAAGCTGAATTATAGATTTCTGCATTAGCCCGGCCTGGAAATTGTGGCCATCCTCTGCTTCTGTCTCCTATGAGTGGCATGAACCACTATGCCTGGCAAAAAGCCCATTTTTCAAAATAGAAGAAATGTGCGCGTCAACCCAGAAGCTGTCCCAAAGTTTTGATCTCATTTAAGTTAAATGAGCTTAACAGGCATCCTACACATTATGTTGAACGTGTGGTTGAAAGCATGTTATAGAACCCGATATAAAAGAGCAATTTTGTTATGGTTATTTGGTCAAGGAGGAAAAATACCCATAGAGGCTTTTTCTTCGGAGGAGATTGGGAGGGAGGGGAGGTCTTCAGAGGATGCTCCAGCTCTGGCCACAGGTGTAGTTCTGCCCTCTACTGGCTATAGGTGAGAGAGTGGTTCATTGGTTACCTGTGCTTTTAAGAGTAGCAACTATTCATTAAAAATCACTAGGGGCTTGTGTGAGGTGCTAAGTGAAAGCTGACTTGGAAAACGAGAGCGGCCAAGGTAATATTGGTTCTTCGGCTTTGATGGCAGGGCGACCGATTTCTAGATTCTATCCCAGTTACTCTGGTTGCGTACACTCGATGAAAAAGGTCAGGAGTCCTGCCTCGAGCCTTGAACCTTGCCCTTTGATGACACACGGGGCTTCGGGGCACACTCCTGAGCAGGACTTTTGGAAACTGGCTCCATGATGACTTAGCCCCTTGCAACAGCAGAGCAGTAGCCAGAGCTGGTGTTTGCAAGTGAGAGTGCGACGCGTGGGAGGCCGCTGACAGGAACACCAGCTTCTCTCTGCGTCGTCCGAGGAGATTGTGACGGCCGCGAGACTGGAGAGACTTCTAGAGCTGTGCAGAGAGCGCCCAGGCGACTCTGTGACATGGCTATGGCTGTGCCTGTCTCGTTCCCGCCGCCGCCTCCACCGAATGAATGGCTGGAGACGGGGACGGGTGTGCTTCCGGCCCATGCGCCGGCGGGTGTGTAGAAAGCCGGCAGGCACCGTCCCGAAGGCCCGAGAGGAGCCGTGGGCCCCGCGCGTTCTCCTACAAACCCTCTGCCTCCGCGGACTACGTCCATCAGGGCCCGCCGGCTCGGCCTCACTGCACTTCCGCTCACCCGCGCAGAGAGCCGGAGTGCGCCTGCGCGCGCGCCTCTCCCGGCGGAAGTGGTAGCGACAAAGCTCGGTGGGCGGCGGGCCGGGTAGTGCAGGGAGCGCTGAGCCGCGGACGGCGGGGAGGGGCGGAGCGCAGGAGGCGGAGGCGGGAGCAGAGCTGCTCAGCCGTGCGCGGAGACTCGCGGAGCCAGCGGGCCGAGCTTGACGGGCCCCTCACTGCTTCCTCTCCCCTCCCTGCCGCTGTCCTGCTCCTTCTCCTCGGGACGCGGCTGGCCTCCGTGTGGCGCCACCGTGCCGCCAGCAGCGCCCGTTCTCCCGAGGCGCGTGGGGCGCCCCCGCAGCCCCGCGAGTGAGTCCTCGCAGCCTGGAGGGAGGGGGCCGTCTGGGGTGTCGCGGAAGATTCCGGGTATCTGTCTACTCCTGCCCCTATTTCCAGAAACTTCCAGGTCCGGAGGGATGGGGGCGTCCGGGGGACCGTCTCTTGCCCGTAGGGCGCCTCTCGGGCGCCGCCCGGCTGGCGTGTGTCACCGGCGCTGCGGGCGGCGCAGGGGGCGGGCTAGGGTGGTGGCGGCTGGGCGGGGGTCGCCCCGCTCCTCTCCCCTCTCCTCAGCTCCGCTTCTCCTGGTTTCTCTTGCAGATGCTGCTGCTAGGGGTGGTGGGAGCAGCCGTGGGACGCGTGGCCGGGAGCGGGGGTGACAGCCTGGGATTCCGGGGTCTTCTCTTCCTTGTCCTCCTCCTCTCCTCTCTATTCCCAGTGTGGCCGTGGCTGACACTAAAGACTTTGTAGCCATCAACCAGAGTGCAGTTTCGATGGAAAATGAAGGTAAAGGCCCCTGGCAGATGGGTTTGTAACACAAGAGTTGAGGGTGTGGTGGTTTGCTTTTTAAGTTGTCTGTCTTTTCCCACCTTTTTATTTTTCTTATTTAATGTAATTGATTTTTTCCCCGCCCTCTTTGCATGTGAAATGTCTGAGGATTTGCTTCCCTAAGGGCATGTAGCTTTTATTTTGGTAACATGGGCATTGCGGGGATTAAGGTTCTGCGGGTGACAGCTTGATTCTGCTTTCCTGGGAAATTGTTATTTTCTTTAGCATAGGGAATGGAACGGAAGTTTTCATTTGAGATAGCATCTGTGCACATCCTTATAGCTCTTTGAAAGGAATCTGTGGATGTGAAGTGGAAAGGGAAAGAGAAGGCAATGGATCGAATCTCTGTATATTTTCATAGCAGGCTTTGTTAGGGTGTGGGACTGAATTATAAAAAGATTTTTAAAATAAATTCTAGATTTGGGAAAAAGCGTTTTTGAACTCAGATTAAGAAAACAAAAAGCAAAAAAGCAAAAAGCAAAAAAAACCAAAACCAAAACCCTAATCCTTGAGTTTAATGCAATTTTCTGAGAGTTTCCTGTTATAAAGTCCCTCCCTATTTCAAAACGTTTTTGGGAGGTTGACAGTGGAACCTGTTTGTCCCCATTACACATTGTGTTTGGACTCATTCGTCTGTCTTGTTACTGGACCACTTTGGCCTCATTTGTGCTTCTCATTTATAGCACTTAGGTTTTAAAAAGTACTGAATAACTGAATAACTGATTTTTCTTCCTTCTTGAACTATGTTTATTGTTTATACTGACTTCTGGCTTGTGTGTAATTATCTTTCTTTTTCCTCCCCTTCCTTTTTTGACTGGACTGCAAGATGCTAGAAAAGGTACTTGACAAATAATTTCTTTAATCTCCCCTCCCCCCAACTGTTTGCATTTAAAATCTCTATCTCATACACAGGAGCTGCAGTTAAGCCGAATGTTTTCCCATTGTTGAGAATGTAAGCTCGGTTGGCTAAGTAGGACTTTAAATGTTAAAATAGGTGTTTCTTGTGGATGTCGTAATCTGTTATGCTATTGGAGAACCGTGGCATATGTAGGAAATATGAGAGGCATGGTTAACTTGCCCAGTTTCATTCTAGAGGGATAATTGGTGGACTGCATTTTCTGACAGGCTGAAGTGTGTAACTGCAGAGGAGTTAGGCTAATTGGGTCTTAAGGAAAGCAGTTGTGTTTTTCCTGATGGTATGGAAAATTGTTTTTCTCTTTCATAGATTTAAGAAAGATTTGTTTTTTATAAGACAATGTTAAGTCCATTCATATAGTGGTTTCTATTTAGAAATCTCTGTAAGTAAAATCTCAGCGTTCTTGTACGTCTGGGAGCTATTTTCAGAGTATCTCCAGATTTAGGAGCGTAGCCTGTCGTGGGTGGTGGGTGGGCACTCACTTGGCAGTTGGCTTTCTTTCTGGTTGTCTTAGGGATCAGAGCATGAGTAACGAGCTAGCACTCATCTGCTGAGTAGAAGGGTGGTTGGTAGCAGTGTGCCTGTGTTTTATGGCCTTCAAGAGTGAGTGATGTGGCCTCATAGTAAGAGTAGAAACATCTTAAAAATGGGGGGGAGGGGCAGTTCTGGGGGGGTCTGCTCCATTATTTTTGACTATCAAGAGACTATATTTGCTAATCTTTGACTATATTAAATTTTTTTCTAAACTGTTTAAATGTTTTTTAGAAGAACTTGCAGGTAGTCTGGAATCTTCAAAAGCAATTGACTATCATAAGATAGATTTGAATTTTTAATGGGTTGGAAAGTGTGGAGCCAAAATGTTAAAATCTTGTCCCAATGCAAACCCATATAGCTTTTAGGCAAAATATTTTGCCATTGCTGAGTTTCACCTATAAATTGGGATTGAAAATGTGTAGCTCACAAAGTTGTTGTGCTGAGTGAGAAACACCACAGACTTTGTTCTGGGAAGGGAATGCTGGGTAAGAGCATGGCTTGTGCAGCTAGGCAGCTCACCGAATGCTGTATCTCCACATTCACCCTTGTCCACACTGTTGAGGCTTTTTGTGCTCTGTTTTCTTAATATGTAAAAATAAAGGTTGTCATAAGCACTCGAAATGTACTTCTTGGCATACAATAAGTTCTCAATAAATGTTAACTGTTAATCGCGTAGTCTACTGTTTACTGCATACTATTATGCGACCTGGCACTAAAGTCATGAAAATTAAGGAATTTTCTGTAGAGTTAGTGCTTTAAATCAAAGTTAGTGTTCCACCAATCCATATTAGGAGAGTGGTAATTTTCCCCCATCCCCAAAATCTGACTCTGCGCTTCTGAGCATGGGCTATTACCATCTCTGAGGGTTGGTATAGTAAGTGAAGCCAGAGGAATGGTTGATACAGCTTTAATAAGTGATTAAGCCAAGTTACTGTTGTCCAGAAAGAGTTTTCTGGTAGGTCAACAGATAAGTGAGATGATTAGGTGTGAACTGTATAGGTTATCTGATAGTGGCTCTCTGGAGCATCTTCGTGGAAAGAGCTCTTAGCAGTCATGGTTAGAGTGGTTCAGTCCTGGGGAGGAAATGGCTTTATCTGTTTATTTCAAACTTCACCTGGAGAGGTGTTTACTGTGGCACTAGATTTTGATTCTTCTAGACTCCCCTACGCGGCCCCCCCCCCCCCCCCCCCCCGCCACTTTTTTTCTCAGGAAAGCTTGACTGGTTTTAGCCACAGTCTTCTGGATACTTCATGTCTACTCCTACAGGTTAGTGGGAACACTTAAATTAATTAATTTCCAGGAATTAAGGATTTAGTCCTAGAAAACCAGTTGTTGGGATTTTGTCTAAATCCTTTGGAAGTTCTTTTAAAATGCTTATTATAAGTCTAAACTAACAAGATAACAGTAATCTGAGATACACCTATGTACAGCTTTTTTATTTTTATTTTTTAAAAGTTGTTGATAGTTTAAAAGATGGCTTATTAGAAAAGACATTTGTATCTGGAGAGTTTTATAGATAATTATTTTTCCATTCTGTTAACTGGTTTAGTCTTTGCAACAAATCTGGCCTTTTCTAAGAGTTTAATCATTTTTTTTTTAAATCCTGTTTGAATGTCTCATTCTTGAGTAGAAATGTAATAAACTTCAGGATTTTAGGAAATGCTCCATCCAGCTAGGAAAACAACACCTTATCTTTTTTTGTAAGTTAACTTAGTGTGTGTGTGTGTTTATGCTCCTGTATTACATGCGTGCACATGGATGTACATGAGTGTAGAGGGCAGAGGTTACTTTCTGCTGTCAGCTTAGATAGCCTTATTTTTTGAGGCAGGGTCTCTTACTGAACCTGGAGACACAGATTTAGCCAGGCTAGTTGGCCAGTAAGCTGCAGAGATCCTCCTGCCTCTCTCTTTCTATCCCCAGCTGGGGTTACAGACATGTCTGTCCCTGTACCAAGATTTTATGTGATTACTGGGATCTGACCTCAGGCTCTCTTGCTTTTGAAACAGGCACTCCATGAACTAAAGCCAGGACATGCTGGATTGTCTTAATATTCTTAGCAATTTATGTCGACAGAATCTAGTTTTTTTTTTTTTTTTAATTGAAACATTATGAAACAAAATAGTTGTCTGGGGAACATACTCATGAGGCCCAAAGCTGGTTCTCTTTGGAGATTTTCCTTAACCAGGATGTGTTTTACAAGTTGAATTTTGTTTTAAAGGTGGCAAGAATACTGTATCTTGGTAGTTAAGTAAGTTGGAGGTGTATTTGAAATTGCCTCTTTGTTACAGGTAAAAAGATAGCTTTTTGTCCAGGGGGGTTGGTAGGGCATGCCTTTAATCCCAGTACTCTGGAGGCAGAGCCGTTGTATCTCTATGAGGTCCAGGCCAGCCTAGTCTACAGAACAAGTTCCAGGACAGCCAAATAGTTAAGGCTACACAGAGAAACCTTGTCTGGGATGGTGATGGTGTGGTGGTGAGGTAGTGATAGATAGCTTACCATTAGCTCAAGAGAGTCCTGATTTTACCTTGCTAAAAGATCGTGCTTTTTGTAATGACCTAAAGGCGACATCTGTTATGACAAAGCTCTTTCCGCTTTTCCTGAGGTCAAGTGGTAACAGGAAGTCAAGCTGGTTAGTGAGCGCTCAGACTAGTGCTGTAGTTTCACACAAGAAAAAAGTTCTCTAACATTTCTGGCTAAGTTGACACATTTCTTTATGACTTTTAATGGCCAGAGTTTATATTCACTTATTAATTTATATGCATTTGTTACTGTCCATTGTCTTCTGACTTCTAGTCGTTGTTGCAAGAGTTATTGTTAGCTGTAGTATATAAGTAGATTACAGATTTTGTTGAATTAGGTTCCTTGGGATCAACTTGTGATGCATTTAGAAAAAGTTTGAAATGTGAAAAGGTTAGAGACTTAGACAGTGATTAAATGGGTCAGGGACATTGTTTCAGAATGGCTGAAACTGGACCTTAATATGTTTCTGTTTGCTTTCTTTTTCTGCTACAAGTATTAGAGAATTTAGGGGTTGGATTTATGTAATACACCTGTTAATTAGAATTGTATAAGGGAAGCCTTAGGTTTTGACATGTGGTCATTTTGTAAATGTGCTGACCTAACATTGTGTGTCCCTGCTCCCAGGATTCATGCAGTAATCCAACATGACGTCCTTAGAAGGGCTTGGCAGCATCGTTGTAAAACATTATTTTTATTTACTCACGTAGAATTAGACTGCAGCAGCTGTTAGCAGAAGGGCTGCTTGTTCAGCCCTTCACAGGAAAACAGGACAGCTGAAGTGAACATGAACGGTTCTGAACATTGTCTGTGCTGGCTTCAGCAGCTCATTGCCTTTGGCCCTGGGCGAAACCCTGGGTCAGACCCCCCAGCAGCATGCACTCAGGAAGGAGCATTGCAGCAATGTTTTAGAGCAAAGGGAATAACTTAACGTATTCTGGATTTCCTCATCCTAGGACCTTCACTTGTACCCTCAAACTCAGCCTTGATGTTGTCATTTCATTCAGACATGTTATATTGTGCCCATCCAGTCCTTCCCTGACAGTGGTTCTAGTAAGCATTGTTTGGCTGTTGTAGTCTTCCTTCCTTCCTTCCTTCCTTCCTTCCTTCCTTCCTTCCTTCCTTCCTTCCTTCCTTCCTTCCTTCCTTCCTTCCTTTTTAAAGATTTATTTATTATTATATGAGTACACTGTAGCTGTCTTCAGACACTCCAGGAGAGGGCACTGGGTCTCATTACAAATGGTTGGAAGCCACCATGTGGTTGCTGGGATTTGAACTCAGGACCTTGGGTAGAGCAGTCAGTGTTCTTAACTGCTGAGCCATCTCTCCAGCCCTTAGTGTTTCTTTAGTAGAGTATTAGCTTTTCATCTGAATTTCTATGTTGATGGGCGTAGATATATTTGGACCAGGCCTTTGGGAGTTCAAACTTCCTTATTCTGTGAAATGTCATTGCTAGATTTATCCCAGGGGATGCAAAAGCCTTTCATGTCCTGAGTGCCAGAAATAGCATGAGGCACACTTTGTAAAGACATGTTAAGTAATCTCTTCTATGGTTTTTCTTAGTGCTTGTGGGGGCTGCTATTATCCAGAGTTGATATCTGGCTTGTGAATCTAGAACCTGTGATCCTATACAAACTCCAGTGTCCTTTCTACCCCAGAAAAAGATATAACCATTGCTGACTGGTTTTTGTTTGTCTTTGTTTTTTGTTTTTAGATGTATCTTACAGAACTGTGTATGGAGGGAAGTTGTAAATCAAACACCAATTCAGTTAGAAGATTTGTTAGAAGGCTCACAGTAAATTCTTGTGGGTAGAGACTCTCGGGTAGTCTCTTACTCAGTCTGAGCAGGGTCTGGCACATATGTAGTGTTGATTGAATGAAATGTTGGCTTTTGTTCTGCTCACGTGGGGGTAATTTCACGCTCCAGAGAACATTTGGCTGTGTCTAGAGACATTATTGGTTGTCACTGCTGCAGTGTGCTTGTGTCATCTAGTTGGTAGACACCAAGGATGCTGATAAACATTGTCCTGTACACAAGTTACCACCTCCCTCACCCCTCTTCCCTTAAGGCATTAGTTAGCTCCCAATCATGGTACCTATTGAGAAACACTTTTCTAACCAAAGGCAAGAAAATTACATCTGAGCCTTAGTTTCCTCCATTGTAAAGAGGTGGTGACTACACTTAGGCTTGTCAGGGTTAAAAGGGTCACATGTGTACAGGTGCCCTGCAGTCCAAAGTTGCAAAGCAAAATTTTCTTTTTTTTTGTTTTTGTTTTTTCAAGACAGGGTTTCTCTGTGTAGCTCTGGCTGTCCTGGAACTCACTCTGTAGACCAGGCTGGCCTCGAACTCAGAAATCTGACTGCTTCTGCCTCCCAAGTGCTGGGATTAAAGATGTGCGCCACCACTGCCTGGCCCAGCAAAATTTTCTTTAACTTAGTAGAAGGGAAGAGTTAGGGAAATTTAGGTCACTGATGTTTTAGTTTAGAATTCAAAGGCTTTAAGTATTTGTCCAAATTCTAAGTTGGATGAAAAGGAAGTCTGTGGTAATTGTGTGTGTGTGTATCAGTACTACATGAGTGCTTTTCTTGTTTTATTAAGTATGCTGCTTCTTTGGCTTGGGATTTTAGTATTTTATAACTTAGTAGTAGACAAATATATTGAAAGCTATATTAAATGTTTTAGCTTTTGCTAGTAATCTACTTTTAAGGACTTAGTAACTCCCCACTGCACCTGTAACTGCACACACTGACAAGCAAGCACAAGGGTGTCACAACAATGACTGATTTCATAAGGTTTAGTTTGCAGTACCATGCAAAGTTATGATTACCAGCTAATTGCTTAACGAAGTGACTGTTGTATAAAAAGACTACTAGAGACTGTGATGGAATTTAACCTTTGCTACTGCAGTTGATGAGAGAGCGGCAGCAGAGCCTTCAAGTGCTTACTCTGGGGTAGTCACAAAGTAGCAGATCTGAAAAAGGTCTAGGTAACATGGCTTATCCCCTGGCCAGATGTCTTCAGTAACTAGTATGAAGTGATGTTAATGAAGTATGCCTACTTTGCAACTTGACTAAAACAACAACAACAATAGCAAAAACCAATGCCAGATTCTTTGCATAGAATAATTTAATTCAGGTGTGATTATTTATCTGATGGATATAAATCTATTTGTTAAATTTTTCTTTTGTAAAATTGAGTTAAACTTTTTTCTGTTGTGTTAATGTTAGATTTACATAAAAGGTACAGTACTAGTTCCCAGAATTCCAAGGTGTCTGCCTCCTGGATTCCCTTATGGTTGCATTGTATACACACATGGTGTAATGAACAAGCCCAGGAAGTCCACAGTTATAAAATGCTCTTTCTAGCCTACTGTAGGCTCCATCTCCCTTCCTAGGTGTCACTGCCCTTGTGTCCTTCTGTATGTCATGCTTTCCAGTCTTCTCACTGTATGTGAGCTGGACACTTGAAAAGTGATGGTCAGCTTTTCTTCCTAATTGTCCCTTGATTTAGTTGATTAGGTGATTGTATGCCTTATGACTGGTGAAGTTATGTTGATCCTTTGATTAACGTACTGTCTGCCAGGTTTCTCCATTTGAAGTCGGTTTCCCTTTTTACAGTTATTAATCCATATTATTTTACCTTTGTGCTAGAATAGTTAATAATCTCTTTGTCATGAGCACGTCTAGCGGGGAAGCACTTTACACCTGAGTGTCCGTCCAGTGTGCTTCACCTCCATTTTCGTGGGCTCCTTCTCTGTCTGTACTGTTTCTTGGAGGTAACAGTTACTTCTATGGTATTTGCCACTTTCCTCATTCCTGTGCTTCTTTTCTTAAAGATGTATTTACTTATGTATTTTACTCAGATGGATACTTTGTCTTCATGTATATCTGCACAGTAGAAGAGGGCCTTAGATCCCATGGCACTGTAGTTGTGAGCCACCACATGGGTTCTGGGAATTAAAACTTTACCATGGAGCCATCTTTCCAGCGCCATGCCCGTGCTTCTTAAGAATGTACTGTTCTCTATTCCTGTTTATTATTTATGTGGATTTTGAATATTTATTTTATGGGTTAACATTGAGCATAGTTTTGTTGTTGAAATTATTCCTGTGTCCTTTCTATAATGCAGTCTTATTTTGACAGTATTAATATGCTTTCTGGTGCTACGTGATGTTTGGTGCATCTTGGTGGTTCTGTTGTTTGTTTGCACCAACTGTAGATTCATATCATCTTCCTAAAGGAGCTGCGAGTATATAGAGAGCAGTATGTAGAAGCCAGCCTGTGGGTGGTGGCTGAGCTCAGTGCTCCTGTGCCTTGTGGGATTGGGTTAGCAGGTCATGGGCAGTAACGTGCACATCTCCATGTCTTCATTCCGTAGGCGGACACTGATGAGTGCTCCAATTCGTTTCATTCTAGTCTAATACTTGCCAAAGTCTCTTTTCTACTACATTCTGTGCTGCGTGGTCCTGGTCCTGGAATCCTGAATAGGGGCAGTGAAGGAATGTGGACAGGACAGACACAGAGACACATGTACAGAAAAGCTGGGGTGAGGAGGGCTCTGTGTGTGTGTGTGTGTGTGTGTGTGTGTATGTGTGTGTGTGTGAGACGCCTCCCCAAGTTCACAGCAACCTGCAACCTCAGTGTTAATTATGTATAGCACCAAGGGGTTATGGTGAGGTGAGCTAGCCAGCGTCTATAGGTAAGCAGTCTGAGGCTGTAAACATCGGGGAGGAGGAAGCAGTGGTTGCTGGAGTTTGCATACAGTTGGACCAAAGGCAGGCTTTGCTATATGTCTGCACCTGATTTGGGATGTGTATGGGCGTGTCTGTCATTTTCCCCTGGGTCTTAGGCATCTGGATTTGCCTGGTCTCATATCAACAACACAGGCTTCCTCTGCCTCACACCTTTCTTCTATGTCTGTCTTCAACATTCTCATCCGCAGCAATTGACTTGTTCATAACTATTTCCTCCTAATAAATACATTAAACATGTTATTTGTGTGTATGAATGATGCAAATGTCTGGTTGTACACGCCATGTTATGCATGTGGAAGTTAGATGACAAATATGTGGGGTTTGTGCTCCATCAACCTTTATGTGGGTTCTGGGAATGGAACTCAGGTCACCAGGCTTGTGTGGCAAGTGTCTTTATCTGTTGAGCTATCTCTCTGGTCCAGGAAATAAAGTTTAAAGTAGAACACACTATTTTTCAGTAGCTTTACTGTCCGTAGGCAGATTCTCCTTTCCAGAGATCCTTTGCTTGGTTTCATCCCTGCCTACTTGGGTTTTTATGTGCAGTGCAGATTCAGTTTAGCTTCTTACCGTTTGTGCCCTGATCTAGCCGCTCCTCCATCCTGTATGATTTTCAGTAATTTTAAATATGTTTGAAGTGAACAATGACCTCATCTCTTTTCTATTTATTTGGAGTAGGCCATCTCTCCTGCTTCGTTGTAGAGAGCTGCTCCTGAGGGAGCTGGATTTGCTTACAGTTGGCAGAGCTGCTGCTGTGCCTGACTGCAAATGGAGGGCAGGCAGCTGTGCTGTGTGTGGCAGGTAGTCATTCCCCTGGGCTGGCTGGCGGGGGTCCCTAGTTACACCTCTCAGCCTTCGTCTCCCTCCACACGGGGGAATTGGCACCAGCTAGAGTTTTATGACTGTGAGCATTGGATGTATCCCCCAGACGAGTCTTCTTAGCTGGATGCCTTGCTTTAGACCTAGAGTCACCTGGCTAGGTGTTGATTCTCTGTTGCTGTAGTAAATGATGATTTGTTTTGTAAACCTGACCATTACTTTTAAAAAAAAATCCACAAGCCATAAAATCCCGTTTGGAAGTGTAAAGCAGCGTGCATCGTAGGGTAGGCACATTGACAATGTCTGTGTAGTCTGATTGCCGAGCTTTTATGTTACTTCCCCAAAGAAATCTTTACCTTATTAGCATTCACTTCCTATTCTTCCCTTCCCCAGCTCCTAGCAACCACTAATCTAGTTTCTGTGTTTGGATTTTTCTATTCTGGGCGTTTTGTATAAATGTAATTGAACAATGTGAGACTTTATGTTTGGCTTCTCTCAGCTTATTCATGCTTTGGTGTGTATTACTACTTTATTCCTTTTCATGGCTGAGTAATATTCTAAGGTGTATGTGAATCAGATTTATTAATTGACCATTCGATGGGACATTGAACTGTTTCTACTGTTGGGCAGTTATAAGTAATACTGCTGTGAATGTTCATCTATAGATAATTTGCATGAGTGTATTTTCCCATTCTTTGGGTATATATGTGGGAGTGTGGTGCTGAGCCATATGGTTATTTAACTGTATTTAATTGAGGAACTGCAGCAGTATGTGATCAGTGCAGGTGTCAAAATAATTCCCGACATCCTCTCCTGCACTTTACTCTTCTGTTTTTACATCGCCCCCAGTAGTGTGGAGCCGTTGTACATTCTAGTTTTGGTGTGTGTTTCCCCGGCGACTGACGATGCCCGGCACCTTTCACATGCTTAGTACCATTTGTGCATCTTTGCACAAGTTCAGGTCTCAAACAGCTTCATCATTTGGTTATTTGCTTTTTGTTCCTTAGCTAAGAGTTGGATATCCATCCATAAGAGTTGGATATTGCATAGAAATATATTCTTTACTGGTACTTACATAAGAGCCAATTGCACAGTTATTTATTAGACCTTTATCAGAGATATGGTTTTCAAGTGTTTCCTCTGTTCTTTGGGCTGTCACTATTGTTTCTTGATGTTGTAGTTTTCCTTGTGTTTATCATAAGCTTTAAAAGTGTGATTATTTATGGTTTTGTTTGCTTTGATTGTAGACCAGGAGGATTAAATGTGATAAAGATTTATGTTTTATTTTAGGCATTTTAATTTAGCTTTTTTACTTGATCAATCTTGAGATAAAATCCAGCTGTAATGTTTTGCAGGGATTGCTACTATCCAGTACCATCCATTTAGGAGATTGTCTTCGCTGAGTTGTCTTTGTGCCCTTGGTTTTCCATAAGTGAAGTTTTTCTCCTGGCCCAATGGCTCTGTTCCGATGTCTGTGTCTGGCTGATGCCAGCATCATGCTGTGTGACTGCTGCATGGCTTTGTAGTAATTCTGAAACTGAAATAGGAGGCCAGCTTTTCTCAGACTGCTTGTTTTGCTTTGGACTCCTTGCATTTCTGTGTGGTTTTTGGAATCTGCTTGTCTGTTTCTGTTTGTTCTTTACTGAGGAGGTATTCTTACATGGGTAAAAAAATATGGGTTTTAAAGAAGGAACCTGCTTATTTTTGTTTTATGTGTATGTGTGAGTACCTACATTGATACCTGTGTACCACACATATGCCTGGATTCCTAGGAGGCCAGAAGAGGGTGTCAGATTCTCTGGAACTGGAGCTGGAGTTACAGACAGTTGTGAGCCTCCTGATGTAAGTGTTGAGAACCAGTCTGTGGTCCTTTGCAGGAGCAGCAAATACTCTAAAATGTTGAGTCATTTCTCCAGCCCCACAAATAAGGACCTTTGGGCTATTTACTTTGGAATATGACCTTATTCTAGGTAACTGTATAAAGAGGCTGTGTAAGAGCTTTAATTCAACCTGCTTATTTCTCTTCTCTTTGCTTGCTTCCACAAAGAATAACTTGGAGAAAAGATGAATTATTCAGTCAGGGTTATAAGGATGGTTAGGTGACCTTAGGGAGGAAATGGGAAGTTGGTATAGGAAACCCTTAAAAGACCCCCATGATATCAAATCTCAAAATCAATTATATACATACTTGAAATAGTGAGAGAGGGTACATTCCTCAGAAGATTTTTTTAAGTAACTTGTGGAGAAAAAGTTAAAAGGTACAAGATGTAGTTCACAGAGAGAGACTGTGGTGGCCACAGGAAGAGTGGACAGCTTTGCAGTGCCAGTGATGAAATAAGCTTAGTAGACCAGGACCAGGACCAGGACCAGCTGGGCACTGGCACACGTTTACAGCAAAGAAGGGTCAGCGTCAGCCTGAGCTGGTGTAGCAAGATCCTGTCTGAACCTTTTCCCTGCCAAAAGCAGAAAGACAAACCTACATATTAATAATGATTTCCCCCTCATCTGACTGGTAGCAGTTAGAACTCTGGTGATGCCAGGCCCTGGCCAGATTCCGAGCACAGTACAAGCTCCTGAGCGTTGTGAGAGAGGCCTGACCCGCTCTTTGGAGGCCTGTAGCAGTGACTACCAGAATAATAAACACATCAAGACTGTCTCCTCTGAAAGTGCAGCTTAGGCTTGCACAGTGGAGTTCTGGGCTGGGTGTTTACTGTAGCAGATGTGGTGTCAGGGTCCAAGATGAAATTGAGTTAAAAAGAAGTAATTGTAGTTATTTGGTTCTTGTTTGCGATAATGATAAAAAAGAAACCAAAAGTATTTAAGCATGTCTACACAGAAAGTGGTGGGACTGTGTGGCTTGACAGCTTACCTCTGGGCATGTGAGGATTGGGATATAAATTGCCGCCACATTTATCTCAAACATTTTCTTATGACTCGGCTCCCCCATCCCTTTTTTGATGTGCAAGTTTTTATTTTTATAAAAACATCATTAAAATAATATTATACTTTTGGAATAAGAATTTTTTCCTTGTGTACAATCCCTGCTTGACTCCAGAGATAAGTGCATTTTTTTGTTGTTTTTTTATATTTGTTCTACTGCAGTGGATTAGAATGGACATTTAGCTACAACTCTTTGTAGCCTATAGAACCTTTAATTTCATTCTTAAGTATTATAAGCCTGGGAGAAACTATGACTTTCTAGCGTGATTTTGCCAGGGTTTTGTTTCTGGGGTCCTGGGGCGCCAGTCCAGAGCTTCATGAATGCTGAGCAAGTGCTCTGTCGCTGCGCACTAGCTGTCCTGATGTGCCGGGTGTCCTTTCACCGTGAAGAACATTTAAGAACTAGCCGGAATGTGAGCCCCAGAGAGGCTTTGGAAGTTAGGGCTCAGGACGGAGGGAAACATTTCATAGCATCTCCTCAGAGAGCCTACCCTCTCTGCTGGAAACTTGTGTGTGCACCTAACAGTACTAACCTTCACAGTGACAGAAAAATCCCTGCACTTGGCAGATTCTTCCTAGAATTATCAGGATCAGAAGGGGGGGCAACTTCCTATCCCACATGAAATGGTTCCAGCGCTCTCTTAAGATGTTTCTGGCAACTGTTGGATTTGGTTGTATTCATTTTGTTCTTAGACACGTCATGATTCCCATCCTGAAGTATTTGACTATTTATGCCATGTTCTTTTTTTCATGCAAACTTTATTGGAATCCGGGTAATGGTTTATACAATGGTTTATGACACTGCCCACATTTAAGTGTCTTTTTCAGGCCATACTTCTTTTCACTAATATTCTTTAAAAGTTTGTTTTCCCTTCAACTCTTCTTAAAATTATTTCCAAAATTATTACTATGGTATGACATGTTTTCAAGTAGGCCCCAGTAATGCCCTACAATGCTTGTAGACTCCTTAAGGTGTTCTTAGATCATTATTAAGTGTTCAGAGCTTGTTACTCCCATGGTGGGAAAGCTGTCTTTTTTTTTTTTTTTTTTTTTTTTTTTTTTTTTTTTTGTAACACAACGAAGAGTTAGTCTTTTTAGCACTGAAGTCACACTGAGGAGAGACTTTCACAGCCCTAATTTTAAGTGGAAGATAAGGCAACTTACCTTCATGTTACCTTCATGTTTCTCTGAATTACTGTTCCAGAGCCTTACCATCTGCTACTTAGTAGTTGGTTTTTACATTTGTCTGTAGGAATTTACTTTTGCAAAGAGGAAGTGGAGATATTTTGTTTCTATGGATTGGTGCCTGATAAGCTCCTTTATTTTATTTCCACAGTGAAGCCTGTGCTGATGTCATCTTGGATAAGTACTGATTATCAGAGTTGTCAGTAATGGATACAGGATGCGGCTTGGTTGAAGACATAATAGTGTACTGACTTGTACAATTTCAGATCTTAAGTTTGGGTTAGGATTCCGTTTCTGTAATATTGGTATGTTGAAAGATAAGGAATGAATTTATATTCTTTTGCACACGGATTTCCTATCACCCTTTCTATGGTATATTTTTGGGATCCTTGTTGAAAATCCATTTATAGTATATGCATAGACTTGTTTCTGGGTTCTGGTCTGTTTCAGTTTACCCATTTGTTCTGAGTTATTCAGTTTATTAGGGACGGTTATTGATAGTAGTGCTCTATGAGTTGTATTTATGTATTCAAGGTTAGAATGTTTTTTTTTCCTTTTGGACTTTTAGTTTTGTTGTTTTTTTTTTTTTCCTGTTAGTCTAGTAAAGGGGTCTCAGTTTTATCTTTTCAAGAAACCAGCTCGTAGTTGAGCCCACCCATTGTTGTTTCTTTTGCTTCTGTTCTAATCCTCGAGCCTAGCTTTGGGCGCTCTTTCCTTCCTGCCCTCCTTTCTGCCCCTCCTTTCCTTCCCTTTTATTCCCTCCGCCTCCCTGTCCCTTGCCCTCCTTTCTCCTCTTCCCCTTCCTCTTCTCCTTGTCTTAGTTCTTGGTCTTATTCTTCCTGGGCTGCTACCCAGGCTAGTCTTGACTTTTCTGTACAGTGAGAATGGCCTTGAATGTGGTTTAGCTTCAGCCTCGAGTTCATGCACGCTGGACAAGTGCTCCCCGGCCAAGCTGTATTCCCAAGGTTGCTTTTCCGTATTCTTGAAGTCTAGGGTAAGATTGTTTGAGACTATTTTTTTAATGTAGGTGTTTATGGCCAGCAACTCCCCCTTAGTACCACACTTGCTGCATCCCGTAATTTCTGGTATTAAGTGGAAGACCTCTGGAAGGAGAATGTTTGTAATTGATTTCTTATTGCATTGTTGAAGAAAAATGTTCAAACTTAATTTTAAAGTATACTAGGAAGAACTATCATTAAAGGGTCAAAGTTGAAATTTTTGTTTTAGTTAAAGGTATCACAACAAATGAGCTAAATTTTATAAAGGATCAGTGATTTTTGTCTACTGTATTTCATAACAGGGTAAGAAATGTGTTTGTTAAAGAGAACAAAGAATAGTTCTATATATCAATGTAGTGAAATTGTCAATTTTAACTCTAGGGTTAAAGAGACTGAATTTAGAAAAAAAGGGTTACCATGATATAAAACTTTGACTTTTGTAATGGGCTGGATGTGTAGAAAGGAGGGTTGGTAGGATTTTAGCAGTAAAAAAAATTTACTGATTTTTACCTTTTTTTTTTTTTTTAATTTGAAAAAACTGCTTAACATTTTGGCAAGGAAGAATTGGCAGATAAACTGGAATGAATAAGAGAGAAAATTATATGTGCCTAACTTTTTATCATTCATTGCCTCTTTTACTATTAATGTATTTCCTAGTTAACAGAAGTGTAATTATGTTTTCTTTGTGTCTCTCTTATTTCAGCTCCCCTGGTATGCTTTCTAAGTTCACTCATGTTATGCTATGTGTCAAAACTTCTATTTTATGAACTGCAGACTATCATATACCACCTTTTATCTCTTGACTCACCTTTGGACAGACAGCGTTATTTCCAGGTTTTGGCAGTTAAAGAAATGCTGACCTGAACCTTCGAGCCTAAGGATCTGGGGGACCTTTTAACTGTATTGGCTGTGCCCTTAGAAGCAGAACTACTGGCATGTGGTCAGTCTGTTCAGCCTTTCGTTTGTTTGTTTGTTTTTGACACAAGGTATCATCTCTGTTGGCCAGACTGGTCTAGAACTCTGGACATAAGTGAAACATTGTGCAATTTTGTTATCATGTGCTTAAGTACTGAAAATCATGAAGTTAATAGAATTATGCTTAATTAATTTTGAGTACCATAAAGTTAATAGAATTAGGTATTACAGTTCTTCCTTAAAATATAGCCCTTTCTTAAGAACGACTCAAAATATGGAGCATGTAAAAAGGTTGCTAAATTTTATTGTTTAAAAATGGAAATTCTATATTGTAAAAAAGGTAGTAGAGCTGTCAGGAGAAACTCTGCATTAGATAACAGATAAAGGCTAAGATAGCTATTATGTAAAGAGCTCTAACAATTGAAAAACCTGATAAACGTTCAAAGTACATAAAAGATAATTCCTGTAAAAATCAACTCTGTAAGTAAGAGATATAATTCAGATTTATTCAGAGAAATGCAGGTCAGAACACAGAGATGCCTTGTATTAGCTCTCACTGCTAGTCTAGTAGCCCACCTCAGCGACATGTCAGAAGGAGAGAACTGGTGACAGTAGTGTCCTCTGTCTCCACACATGTGCTGGTATGTGTGCACCCCATGCAGGGAGTCTGGTACTACTCCACAGACTCCACAGTCTTTGCCTTTGTGTTTTGTCTTTTGTTCAGGACATTTTCTTAGGCTATACCTCCAACATGAAACGCATGTTTTATGGTTCATTGTTTGCAACTCCTGAAAATCTATGGTTATTTACAGACTCAAGCAGTAAGAATAAGGGAGCTTTCTGAATAGCTGAGTGATAGTGGGTATATATTGTTACGTAAAAAGAAGGTACCTTACATCAGAGAGGAAATAAGAAACCATGTACCTTATCTGTGCAGAAGGAAACAGAGGCGGGACAGGATGTATCAGAAATGGATTGGTTATAGAGAGGGAAGGATGGAGGCCAGCTACAACTCCGTTTACCTGATTTTAATTTTGACAGAATTAAGTTACATTTTCATGTATCCAAGATTATCTAAGATGGCGTGTATGTATGAATATTCCTTAATTCTCTGCTGCCGTACTCTAGAATCTATAACACTTCTGAATATTACTTTCAATAAAAGGAACCAAAGCTTGCTTGAGAAATGGTTAATTTTAGTGCTGTGACTAAGAAAATAGAAAAATAATCTTGGAATATCTTATGCTAGAAAATGAGGAAATGCTCAAAAGTCGGTGGGCAGAAGGTCAGAAGGACGTATAAGCCAGCCTGCCTATTCAGTGCTCTGTGTGGGCCACATCTGGGACACCATGAGCCATAGAATGATTGTATGATATATTATAATCCAGAGACTCATAGAAGGCCCATGACATACAGTGTGGCTACGGGGATGTAAAGCCCACACAGAAATAGGAAAGAGCCCAAGAGCTCAGTCATTTATGTAGACAGGACAATTTGATAACAGAACTACTGGAAAGAAGAATATATTGAGGAAAGTATGATAAAATACCTGATATTTTACATGGTTTCAAAATAATTAAGTGTATGAAATGTATTAATTATAAATCCTCAAACTGTAACCAAAAAAAATCCAGCCTCATAGGTAACCATTTTAGTAAAGTGATCAAAATTCACACCACTATTCACAGGACAGTCGCCCTGTAATAATATGCCTGAGTTGCTGTGTACTTTAAACAGAAATTACTTTCTACATATGTAAGGTTAGCTGTAAGTCCAGTCTTTTATGGTTACAGCACTGACTTCTGGAGAGGCCTCTCTTTGTCAAAGACAGCCTCCTCCTTGCTGTGTCTGGCATGGCTTTGTCTTCTGTGTGCTAATCCCCTGCTTCCTCTTTTTGTAGAGCCACCATTACCTTTGTAATGACCCCGTTTCTAATGCAGTGACATTGAAATACAGTCAACAGTCACACTGGAAATTATGGTTTCAACAGAGGAATTTTAGAGTGGCAAAGGGGCAAAGTTTATTCTGTAGAAAGCATCTGCACCTTTTGGTATGTGCTGAGAAGGGTATACCATTCCTTCAATGGTACATTATCTGAACCAGTGAAAAACATCTCAGTCATGATTTGTAAAATGGGACTATTTATAAAAATAATCTGCTTCTTTTAAAAAATTGGAGACAAGCATATGAAAAGTGAGATCCTTGGTTGAGGTTGGAAAACAGCTGTTTAAACCAAGATCTAAGTAGCAGCCCCTTTCTATAGTTTGAGACTGCTTCCCTTTCTTTTCTTGCAGGTTGGTTATTGACTGAGCATGTTTATTATTCTGTAGAATTTCCCACAGCCTGTGCTTTGCTGAACACATCCTTTGGAAAGTTTTATTTATTCCTCAGCTCTTGTACTTGTACATTGGAGAGAATAAAGAAGTGCTCTTCACTGGGATCCTCATCCTCAGGATGGCATATGGATTCTGATCCAGTTGGTCTGGGCTTCTGAACGTAGAAATGGAAACAGCAACCCTTCCCTTCTGATTTTTTTTTTTTTTTTAATGTGCAGCGAGGTTAAGAAGCATTAATCTATATCTAGTTTGAGAATCAACACATTGCCTGCCCTTTAGACTGCAAGACAGAATTTTTATGTTGGTAATTTTGGCAAGTACAGTTGGCAGGCCATCTGTCAGCTTGAATATTACAGAAGCGTTTGTGGATGTTCCTGTATATTTTGGTATCTGCATGTCTCTAGACAGAAGTGGCCTTTCAGCCTCTTTCGCCTGTGCATTATTTCATAAGAGTGTGTTCACATTTCCTTAGCTATGCCTTTCAAGCATTTTCTCATTGGTAGGGCTGAACAGATTCTAATATAAGTGGCCTGGCCATTCTGAGATGCTTGTTGGCCTCTGTTAGTCCTTTGCTAGGGTGTAATCCTTGAAGAACCTCTCAGAATAGACTTGACTTTCTGTGTGCACAGCTTCATTTGCCAGAAAAATAGCTTCTGGTGGACACAAGTCTCAATCTCAGCACTTTCAGTGGAATTCATAGCTTTGCCTGTTCTCTGATCACAGATGGAGGGTTATTTTTCAGATCAGTTTATCTTTTGTGCTTCCAGTGGAAGATCATTTTAAAAGTCGGTCGGGGATAACATTAAGGGTACCTTCCCTTTCTGTTTGCTACATAATTACCCCATTAAGACAGAAAAGCCTACTGATTTTTTCCTATTACTAATTTTGATGTTAGTAAGACATTTTCAAAAGAAACCAAGATTTCAAAAACATTAAGATACTTCTGAAGATCTAGAATGCAATGATATATATATTAGTGTTCTATAGAATCTGAATGCTTGTCATATACTCTGATAAACACTTTCTGTGATGTTTGTCTCTTATTCTTGTTGACACCAAATAGGTATTTTCCTCTGAGGAAAGGAACTCAGAAGATAAGCATGGTGTTTTTGGTCACATAGCTGGGAAAACACAGACAATTTGAAATCACTGCAATTGTGACTTGAAGTGATCAGGTCTGACCTTGACTGTATGGTGGCTCTCAGATGTAGTCCCTGGTCCACAAGTATCACTACTTAGAAATGCATCTTCTTATTCAGACCTGCTGGATCCCAAGTACTGAGGACTCAACACAGTAACCCATGCTTTACAAGGCCTGCTGTTGCTTACTAGGAAGCTGGGAGGACTATGAGCTAAAGCATTTTCATTTCTTCTTTCAAAGCTGTAGAACTCCTTGCTTAAATTTAGCAATATGCTGAAACCAGAGCCTCTGTATTTGAAATTGGATGAGCCTGCTGTCTTGTCCCGTCCTAAGCTCTGAAGCTGTTTGGTTTGCCGCTTGTTATACCACAGAATGTGATACAGCGTGGGCTGAGTGGGCCACAGTGTTACAGGGAATTCCTGGCTGCCTCCTCAACCAGAACAGTAGTGGAAGAAATATGTGGGGGTGGGGTTGGGGCTGGGGAGTTGTTTGGATATTTTGGGGATCAAAATTTCACTATTAATGATAATGTGTGGGTCTTTCTGAATACATTGCTTAATCTATGTATCAAAAGTGCACCTTCTCCCTGGATTATGCTGTTACTTCTAGATTGAATTATTTATCGTGTCCTTCACTTTTGGCTTTAATCTACAAGAATTTTTTTTTAAATTTTATATGTAATTTCTATGTAGTTAAGAATGGCTTCTTACTCCATCTCAGGAGTGCTAGGATTACAAAAGTGCATCAGCATGTGGTTCTAGAGATTGGTCCTGGGCTTCCTACCAGTTAGCTACATCTCCAGATCTTGTTTGGACCTGCTCTCATTTGACTCTTTTAAAATAGTTTTTTCTGTCTATACTATGCCTTCTTCACATTCAATTCAGTGATTGTTAACTTTAGCTGCATGTTAGATTTAACATGGGGAATTTTAAAAAAAATAAGACTGTTTTGGCTCCACTCCAGACCTAATGATTTATGTTCTCTGGAGGTAGAGGCTGCAGATTTACGTTTATAGAAAACACAAAAGACCTATATCTTAGCCCGTTTCTGTTGTAATAGAATACTATGTACTGCTTATGCTTAAGTGGCAGACATTTATTTCCCTGCGCTCTGGAGGATGTGCTGAGCCTGCTCAGGGATGCTGTGTGACACAGTTCCAGGAGGGCTCTCCTGCTCAACTCCTTACATGCTGGGTAAGCGAGAAGAAGCTATCCTTGTGTTTCTTTGTTAGGCAGTTAACCTATCTTGAAGGCATTGATATCAGAACCTACTTAACTTCCTAAAGGGACTCTCTGAATTACATCACTTTAAGGGATTGGGACTTCAGTGTGAATTCTAGGGTCACAGTTCAGTCCATAGCAGCTTCTATGCAATTTGGATATGTGTCACATTAGAAACTGGTGTGTAGTTGTGCTTACTATAAAAAATAGATATTAAATCTTGGACTCTGTAAAATAAAATGTCTTCAGTGGAACTATGAAGGCATCTAATGAATAAAGACCAACATTTAAATTAATTACTTAAACACTTTAATTATTTGAAAGGTTCTGCAGTATATGTGCTTGTGTGTGTTTTGTGTTTTGGTATTTCTTGACTTGAATTAATTCACCTTTGAAGGATATAGCTCATGGGGATAGTGGGTGTGCCTTGGGCTCTTGTTTGTAAAAGGCTAGTTTGTTGCATGAGTTAGTGGTCCACAGTGTAGTAGTTTTAAAAATGGGAGGCTCTGGAGGAGGGAATTTACTTTATAGCTTAGGTTCCTTCCTCACCTCCCACTGGAGATTAAAACCAGAGCTTCAGTTGCAAAGCAGGTTCGACCACTAGAGGGCAGCTCTGTCCTTTAGCCTTCAGGATGCTCAAGACCAAATAGGAGCTAAGCATGTTTGACAGCATGTGGACTTCTTCAAACAAGATGTGTGGCAGCCACAGTATCTCTTGAGATGCATTTACCTTTAGATGAACTTGATCTTTTTATATTTTGTATTTCTTAAAATTAAACTCCTAACTAAACCATTTAAACTTTAAAAGATGAAATAACTTTTCATTTAACTAAGAAACACCCAGTTCTTGCTTAATAACATAAGAATAGTATGCAACAGCTGTTAACTGTGCCTGTAGTAGCTGTGCATTTAGCAGCCACCCAAGAATGTGAATGCTCCACACCCTTCTGTTTTCACCAGCACTGTATTTTTCTCCTGTCCTTTTGACTTTAACTATTCTAGTAGATTCTGGTATTTCATAGTGGTATCTTATTGTGATATTAATTTGTACTTACCATCTCTTACCTACATTATTAGTCTATCTTGTTAGTCCTGTTTGATGAGAGTTCTAGCCATTGGGTTGGTGAAAATTAGTGCCTTGTCAGTTCATTCTAAATGGATTTCCCTGGTAGTCATAAGATGTTAAGTCAGAAATAGAGGTGGACAATAAATAGGTATTAAGATGGCTAATAAGATAACTTGGGCCTGTGTCTGCAACAGTCTTTCTACAGTTAATAGAAACAGTAATTCTAACTATTCTATCAGCCTGTAGAAAGGCTAACAGAGCTGTGGCCTCTTCATCTCCCTTGGAAATCCACTTCCCACTACCAACTTTCAGGCTACTTAACCTCTAACCCAAATTTATTTTATTTCTTACAAGTTTCTTATCTTGTAAAACCTAATAAATACTGGGATGCACTTGTCCCTGCGTCTGACTCCTGGGTATTTCTTGTGTCAATGGAATAGAGACTGAAACCATTAAACAGGTGGGGATGGTGGGTATAAACCCACAAGTGTGCACAGATTTCACCAGAACCTCGGTTCTACTTCTTTTTTCTTTTTTTTTCTTTTTAATTTTTATTCTGAGGGAGTACACGCACTACTTCACCCCAGATCTATCAATCTTCCTCTTCCTTGCTCAGAGTGCATAGGCTCTCTTCATCTGCTGCCTTCTGCCCCCTGTGCCCCACCTCCTCCTCCCCAAGACAGAGGGTGTTCTCTGTGACCCAAGTCCTACTGCCCCTTCCAGCTTCTCTCCACCCTTGTTGATCCAGTTTTGGGCTTCAGCTATTGCCATATCTAGTCTCAGTATCCCCAAGATTTCCTTAAGGCCAGCCTGTACCTTCCTAAGACATTCTTTACACCATACTCAGACATGTCACTCAAATCGGTTCTACTTCTTAAAGGCTGCTTCAGATCACATTGTCCTGCCCATCACCCTTAGTCTTGATCCCTAAAGAAAGGTCAGCAGTTTTACTTTTATACCTGTACTGTAGTCCTAGAACAGTGTGAACTTGCATGGAAACAGATGGAGTAACCTTACATCGACAGCAAATTTCAGGTTGTAAGAAAATTGTCTTTAAGGTTTACTTTTGAAACCTTTTTAAACAGAAAAAGCATTCTCTTAGGGAAAGTGGGACCTGAGTAGAAATTACTGTGATTGCACCTGAAATTTAATAAGCTCGCTCGGCCTGTCCAGAGAGAACTGGGCACTCACAGCCAGAGGTGCTCTGAGGCACACAGTATCATCTGAGACACACAGCTTCCTGCTTCATGCCGTGCTGTTGTAAAACCAAAGCATAAAGCTCTTTCAGTTCTTCCTGACTTGGGTCTCATTCCTCAGAAGCCCAGTGCTGCCTTCTCCACCTGTCTAGTCAGTGCCTCTGCCCCTCAGGATGAGGCCTCTTCTCAGGCATCAAAGGTGCTGCTACTGTCTTTCCTTTGTGAATTACCTCAAATGCTTCCTATTTGGGGCTAGCATCTGATTGCTGTCTCTGTTCAGCAGTTAGGGTAAGCAGGCTTCTAGAGACAGTTCTCTCCAATGGGCAGTCAGTTTCCATTCATGTATGGAGGCCCCTACATGCCTTGTTGCTAATTGTCTCATTTCCAGATAAGCTTCTGCCTCACTGAGGACTCACTAAGTAATGACTGTAAACTCCACCCAGCATTCTGGGCAGGACTTGGGTGGTTTTGCTTTCTCACCATTAGTTCTTCCTCCACTTGAGAAAATACTTGAGATAGGAGCTGTGGTTACAGTTGGAGAGGATCTCAGAGCAGTCCTTGATATGTGTGCTTAGAGAGTTGTCACCAAACTCCTTTGTCTTATCCTTTATCATTTGAAGTTTTAGTTCTTGAGGGTTTCTGGTCTTTTGAGCCAATAGAATACCCTTGAAGGGCTTTATGTAAAATGTGCTCAAATGTAGACCCTTTATAAGCACCAGTTGCCAAAAGATAACTTGAAAATTTTGAATAAGGCTCTTATTGAGTGTATTGAGTGCCAGAGTTAGCAATTTTCACTACCTTTGTTTTCATGCTGGGGTCTTAACCCAGAATCTTGAGCATGTGAAGTATTACACTCTAATACTGAGCTATATTTCTGGTTAGTTGGTTAATGATAGAAAATATATGTTAACTGAAACATTATTTTAAGTCTAACCTGTTTTGATAAGTAAATTTAGTACTCACATACTTGAGATGGTTCAGTAAAGGCCTCTGTGTTAAGTTTTATGAATTTGAAAGCAGGACATTTTAGTGGTTCTAGGAAATTCTCAAGTATAGTCTTTTAAATTTCTACTTACATGAAAGTATTATGCTACAAAATAATGTCAAGGCTTTGCACAAGAGTGATCTAAGTGTGCCACTAACATTCTTTATTAGAAATGTGATGTATCACTGTTGTTTACTTTATACTATGTAAAGGCTCAGTAATGCCTTTCTAATAACTGACATTTGGAAATTAATATTCTTTCTGCTCATGAAACATGATCATGCTGATGGAATACTCCTGCCCCCCCCCCCTTGGCAGTTTACTTGCTTTTTGGTTTTGTTTGTACTAAATCAACATAGTAGTTTAGTGTATAGACACTAGTAGTAATAGAATTGTGAATTATTTGTTGTTTTAAAGAATAGTTTGTTAAAAATTGTAGGAAATTATTTTGTCCTGAAAATGTTGCTAATTCCAGCCTTGAAATCCACGTCTTAGCAGGAGCAGGGATGTGTTAGTTTCAGTATTATTTCACCAGGTGGCTTGGATGGTTGACACAAGTTGTCAGTTAGAGTGGTGAGGCGCCTGCAGCTGTGCGCTCCTCAGGTCTATGTCTGTAAGGACCCAGCCAGCACTGCGGCAAGGCAAGGCTGGAATGGACATTCGTTTCTAGAGTTGTGATGAGCACTATTGATACATGTTTATAAAGCCGGATGAAATCACTGTCAGCATTGCTACCATTTCTGTGATTTACTCTGCATGTTCCTAACCCGCCAGCTAACCTGTGCCATCTCTTACCTCTGCTTGGCTGGTCTTTTGAGCTTCTCCGTTTTCTCCTGGTGTGAGAATTACTTCTTAGTCTTGCTTGCTGTCGAGGTGTTTGGAAGTGTAGCCAGGTGTCTGGAAAAGAGAAGTGAGCAGGGGAACAGCTAAGTGGAGGGAGCTTAGAGGGAGCTCTTGTTCCTGGAATTAACATAATGACTTCATAGGATTATGATTGTGCATACTCATCAGGATCTGAGAGAAAAGCATCTGTTTTTGAGTCTTAGTTGCTGGAGAAATGAAAGAAAGCGCATCTTTAAAATATGTGATGTGGAGAGTTTGTATTAAATCTGGTGTTGACAGGTGTACATGGTTTTGAAATTTGCTTTCAAGAAAAATGTCAGTATTGAGATGTGTTAGATACTTAGAATTGATCTCAATGTACTTCCTTAAGTGGAAAATAAATTGCTGTGAATATTTTAGATTTTCATTTATTCTAGACTCAATTCTACTAGTATATTCAAGTAAGTTTCTTTGTTTTTGTTCCTAGGTTGCACGATTTCAAAAGATCCCTAATGTTGAAAATGAGACAATGATCCCTGTACTGACGTCAAAGAGAGCAAGTGAGTTAGCAGTCAGTGAGGTCGCAGGCCTTCTCCAGGTGAGTGCCCTGGGGTGTGTGTGTGTGTTGGGGCGGGTGGGCTAAGTCAGTGCTGGCACATTTTGTCCTCTTCAGTGCTAGGAACACTGCTCTGTGCTGTCCAGCTGGGCAGCCTCCCCACTTAAGCATGATGATGTGACAGGAAATGTGGTCGGAGCATTTAAACACATGTAAACAGCTGTGTGTGCTAGCTGGGCCCATGATGAGCAGCACACCAGCCTCTGTCTGCTTTGTATCACTTGGGTTAGGAAAGTAATTAATTTAATCAGAATATAAGTGGTGGCAGGATTTCTTTTTTAATTTAAATAGATTTTTCTCTAAGGTAAAGTCAAAGCTAAGTACAAGTTCAGGGTTGTAAATAAGTGTTAATTAGGTAATTTTATTCTCTTTCTAGTTAAAAAAGTGCAGTCTAGTCAAACATGAAGAAAAGAGTATTTTTAATTTTCAGCCATTTTAATTATTGCTTCAAAAACATTGGTATCCAATTTTGAGAAAATTGTATTTTATACTTAGTTTTAAAACCACTTATTTTAAATAAAATTAAGTTTAGAAAGCTTATATATTTAAGTTTAGAACACTTGATTACTAACTCTTACCAACTTGCTGGCCACTAAAATTAGCCATTTCTGGGATGTTGTAATTTCATTTTTTTTCATGACTGTTAAAACCATGATAGCACCTGAAGGACTTAGATGATATTGCCATGTCCTAAGAACAAGTTCATGTTAACTTAATTATTCTGATATAATAACATAATCTAGGAGCAAAGCAAAAAAAAAAAAAAAAAAAACCCAAAAAACAAAAAAACCCTCAGCCTTAGGTTTAATAAGCTCAGAGAACAAGAAGGGGATTTGTAGCCCACTGAATATTCTTTTCGAGACATTAACTTTAGAAAAAAGTAATTTAAAACTAATTAAAATATGAGTTATGGCCTACTTTTATTAATCCTTTTCTCCATAGAAAAAGAAAAACTAATTTGTTGCTCAGTAAAATTCCTATAAAATACCAGCGTACCCTGATAATTATACACACGGGTACAATGTATACTCTGGCTGCAGTATTCCTCTGCCCTCTTACTCACCAGCCCTGGCCTTCCTCCCAAGTCTCCATCCCACTTCTGTGGCCCACAGGGCTTAGCTGGGACTAGGTGGGTGGGCCTGCATGGGACACAGTGGTTGCTGAGGACAATGACTTTTCTAGCAACTCCTCCCAGTCATTAGCTTCCCTGGTAGGGTAGGGCTCCACGAGTGCCCCCTTCCCTCCCTTATTTGCTGCTATATCTTCGTTGACCCAGTGTTGCTCAGGCCCTGTGCAGGCAACTGCGGCTGTTGTGACTTCCTGAGTACCTTGGCATGCCATGCGCTAAGACAGTAGCTGTGCCTTCCTGTAAGATGGTTTCTTGGCTCTCCTCTTGGTTCGGTCTTACGTCCTTCCCTTCCCCTCCTGCAGTGTTTCCTAGGCCTCGGCAGAGGTGGCTTTGGATGCCCTGGTTGATCTAAGCACTCAGAAGTTAGTTATGCTCAGGTCCTTGACTATACATGAAAATCCTCACTGCCATTCATGGTAAAGAGAGTCTGTGGATATAAATAGGAATTTAGGAGACAGTTTGACATGTCCATTCAACACAATAAAACTGATTTAACTTTAGAGTAGTTTTAAGTATTTTGACAAATATGACTAATCAAGATCTTACCCTATAGCTTAGAACTGACTATGCATCTCAGATTGGCTTCCAGTATAAGATAATTCTCTTCCTTAGCCTCCTGTGTGCTGGTATTGTGTGTGAGCTAACATCCCTGTTAAAATATAGAACATTTTTATTGTTCCAGAAAGCTTTTTCTTGTCCCTTTATAGTTAATTTTGTCTGAGTATGACTGTGGGTCCCATATAAAACCTCTGGGAAACTTTCTGTGATGATTCGAGGCTGGAGAGATGGCTCAGTGGTTAAGGTTCTTGCAGAGGACCCAATACCCACTTGGTGGCTCAAAATATCTGTTATTCCAGTACAGCAGATCTAGTGCCCTCTTCTGGTCTCTGTAGGCAATGCAAGCATGTGATAGGTGCAGGCAGAGTATTGGTACACTTTTAAAAAAGCTTCTCTTAATGTGATCATATCTATGTATTCTTTTGTGTTTTCATTGTTTTCTCTCTAACATTTTAAATGACTTTTAATGTAAAATTTACTAGGCTGATCTTCAGAATGGCTTAAATCAATCTGAAGTTAGTCACAGGCGAGCCTTCCATGGTTGGAATGAGTTTGACATCAGTGAAGACGAACCTTTATGGAAGAAGTACATTTCCCAGGTGAGACACGTCCCCTCCATCACTGCTGTGTAGCGTACAGCAGCTATATAGTTATAAATCTCCTCAGATTTACTTACAGAGAAAGGAAATTACTTTTTTACAACTGTTTTTTTTTCCTTTGAAAATTTACACAGTAAAGTTAGATTTTCTGTAGTTCTGACTCTTCATCTGATTTTAGGCAAAAGGCTGAGGAGAGTGAGTATAACTTGCAGGGCAGCGTTTCCTCAGGGCTGCGCTGTGGCAGCAGCACTAGACAGTGGCTTCTGTGTGGATGCGGGGCTTGGGCCTCCCCATACAGGCTGATGTGAAGACTTATTAAATGTGTAATTACATCCCAAGTGCCAGGGCATAAGCTGTATTTTCTTTTTTATCAACTATAATTTCCATTGCTTCCATTGGTGGTGACTTCAGGAATAGCAGGCTCACAGTAGATTACGGCTGTTCCTAAGTACCTTTCTCTTAAGTTTTAGCAAAGGCTTACTGTAGCTTTAAAAAATTCTAGTAATAATTACATTAGTATAAAAAATTGGATAATTCTGTGACTAGTTTTAACTCGGAAGGTTTGGTGTGCTAAACAAACAGACCCTTGTGAGCAGTGGCTCTCCACCTTCATGTGACAGCATTGTCAGGGAATGAGCAGGCTGTGTCCCTGCGCTTGGCTAACCAGGCAGCAGAGCCGAAGCCTTAGGAAGGCGGGAATATGTGCGTGTACTGGTGCGCGTGCCTTGTTTTCTAGATTGATACTTAATTTTCTTTTTCAGAACTGCTACGTAGCTTTTAAGGAATAACTTTTTCGTTGCTTGAAAATAAACCACCTATAGACTCTGGTAATTTTATAGAGATGTCCTTTTTTTAAGAACAAAGCCTAGATTGAGATAAAGCAGAATTTATTCATGTGAGAGTGTTGACTTGTCTGCATTTACCCTCCAGTTTAAAAACCCACTTATCATGCTACTCCTGGCATCCGCAGTCATCAGCGTTTTAATGCGCCAGTTTGACGATGCCGTCAGTATCACTGTGGTAAGAAAAGTCTTTCATTTTTAAAGTTTTAACCTGTTGGTTATTTTTATAAATTGAGTTTGGGTTTTACTTTGAGTTGTGGTGGTTGCCTTTTGTTCTGGTTTGAGGTGGTGGAGTCTCCTTCTGTTGCGCAGGCTGGTCTTGCCCTCCTGGGCTCAGCTGTGCTGTTGTGCCCATTTGCCAGGTAGATGTGCTTACTGGTATGCAGTCAGTCTCACAGGCAGGAACTATTTTATAATGTTCTAGTTAAGTTAAAATGTCTGTTGCTTTTCAGTTGAAAATATTTTGACTAATCAGGGAATCTGTGATGTCAAAACTATTTTAATAATACTGACAAAAATTATGATACATAAAACTGTTTGAGCTTTAGCACAATTGGAAGTAGCTTTAAGTTGTATCAGTAGTCATGTTTTCTTTGTTGCTCTCAGAATGGGAGCGCACAGCATTAAAGCCAGCCATGCCACTTGGGAGGTGGGGGAGGGGAGAGCAAGCCCCAGGGCATTGTGGGCAGCATAGTGAAGGAAGCCCTTTCTCGAGTGTCTGGAATGTTCTTGACAGGAATAACATTAATCTTATGAAATGTGATGTGCTAGGGTGTTAGGATACCCAGGAGGGCCCCTACCCTCTCAGAGGGGAAGGGGAGGAGAGTATTGGGGGAGGGACTGAATGAGGGGAGCACCAGGAGGAGGGGGTGTAACAGTCAGGATGTAAAGTGAGCAAATAAATAATTAGTGGGAAAACATTTTGCTCTTGAGAAGAACCTTTTTAATAGTCTACAAGGACTGGGAAGCGTGTGTAAACTGAAGAGACTAGTTGTTGCAAGGAAGAGCAGTTGTGAGGTAAACAAGCCTTTTACTTAAAAGAATGATGTCGTTAATGATAAGAATAATCTTTGAAGTAGCTATTCAAGTTACTATAAGTTTTTATACAATACAATGATAGTTTCCCGGTTTTTAAAACCCTAATGGCTTTAGTAATGATTTTTAACAAATTTAAATTTAGTAAGTATGCCAGCATTTGTGCTTGAATAACTAGATGAACCAATATTTCCCAAATGATTGGTGTTTGAGATTATCAAATTTCAGTAGATAAAAGATAGGTCAATGGATTCAGTTGAAAAGAAGATAGGTAGATAATAGATTTTAATGTGGCAGATTGTAAGCTTATAGTTTATTAGAAAATTCCCATATTATATGCTGCTTCTGCTTAGCACATTGGTTAGATTCTAGCTTTCTGTAGAAAAGTAGGGTCTAGGTTTAGCTCAGCAGAAGAGACAGCCCTTGCTTACCAGGTGTTGACAAATTAGCATTAGGGGGAGAGAGATGACAGCTTTTCCAGCAGTTTTTTTTTTTTTTTTTTTTTTTCCCCTTGAGACAGGGTGTCTGTGTATAGCCCTGGCCATCCTGGAACTCACTCTGCAGACCAGACTGGCCTCGAACTCAGAAATTCACCTGTCTCTGCCTTCCAAGTGCTGGGATTAAAGGCATGCACCACCACTGCCCGGCCCCAGTTTTATTTTTTTTTATTTATATATATTTGTGTTAATATGTATTTGATTTTTAAATTCTTTCCACAAATTAGTATGTAGGAATTAAACAAGTAATTAATGTGTCACCTGTAGCAGATGTTATCCATATAAACAAAAAGCTAGTCCTTAATTTGGGACAACTTGGGTGGATTCAGAAAGATTTGGAAGCTGTCATGAGGATGGTTAGCTATTTAAACTCATATTCTCCCTCAGGCCCTAAGGCAGATTGATTTCTTCTCTTGCTAGTCTTAGTGCTAGATTTCATTCTCCTGGGACTGCAGAGCCAGGGAAACACAGTGTGGCTGGAGGTCATTTCCTGCTAATGTCTGGTTTAAAGGCTGTCTGTCTGTTTTCCAGGCGATCCTCATTGTCGTCACTGTGGCCTTTGTTCAGGTGAGAGGTCTGTTTCCTAAGGTCAAAGTGGTGTGTATATTAGTTGATTATTTAAAAACAATTTAAAGTGACTTATGTAAAATAACATGGATGGTAGTGTGTATCCTAATTATTATTTTTAAAATAATTTCAGCTAATAGCCAACTGTGAGATGTGTGAGAAGGCACTGCTTTGATTATTTAGTGAGATGAACAGAGCCTACATTTTTTGGACTGAAACATATGGGAACAAAAACCCATAGTATAATACACCATTACATTTTAAATTTTTTCTAGTTATAAAGTTGGGCAGGTACCTATTAGGGCTAAGTCTAGTGAAGAAACAAAAAGTGAGTGTGGAATTGAATAGGCAGTTGACTAGTCTGAAGAAAACCTCCTGGATGACTGCGAGGGAGTTCTCTTAGTTAGAAGTGTTCTTTTCACTGTGTTAATTCCTAACTTTATTAGTCTTGTTTGGTGATTAAAAGTTACTTTTTTCATTATTGGTAATCCTTTATGCCCCTTCTAAAATTTCTTATTTAGCTCAGAAGGGGTGAAGATTATTCTGAATAATCTGGAGATTGTCTTATGATTTCTTCTTTCTCAGCACTCAGGTGAGGCAGGAGGATTGTCAATTCAAGGCCAATATGGGCCACATGTTAACTATTGAACAAAGAAGAGGGGAAAAGGAAAACAGGAGGGACAGAGAAGAGAAGCGTGAAAACACTCCGCCGTGTGTCAGGTTAACAAGTGTGGGGTTAAGAAATATGCAGGCTTAGTTTTAGAAGGTTGTTTTATGTTCATTTAAATGTTTGAAACTTATGTATGTTTTAGAAGCTTCTAAATATTATCAGGTCTCACTTTGAATATTGTTAATAAGAGTAGAAGGAATAATGTAGTGTAGGGAGAAATGTAATAATGCTGAATATCCTGAGATCCATGCTTTGATTTTTTTTAAAGATTTATTTATTATTTTATGTATATGAATACAGTATAGCTGTCTGCAGACATACTAGAAGAGGACACCAGACCCCATTACAGATGGTTGTGAGCTACCGTGTGGTTGCTGGGAATTGAACTCAGGACCTCTGGAAGAGCAGTCAATGCTCTTAACCACTGAGCCATCTCTCTATCCCCTGTGCTTTGATTCTTAAGACGGTGATTGTAATTATCCTTAAATCATGTATAATTTATTTCCTTTTGCCCCTGCCCTGGTGTCTTGAAGTAGTTCCTGACAAAGCAAGTTATTTGTTCTGTAATAACTGAGTGTAGAGAGCCAGCTCAGTCTCTGCTCCTCTAGTAACCCACCAGTGTTCTTCTTGAGGTTGAAGGGTCAAGGGTGAGTCATCTTCTAACATCATCTAGGGAGCTACTCTCTGCACCAAAGGGAGTGGTGTGATTATGCTGGAATCGGCTCATAGCCCCAGCCCTACATTATGGCTCCTGACTCCCCTTGGATCTTAGTCAATGTGTTAGATGTGTGAGAAAGTCCATGTAGGTATTGCCACTGTATGAAAACCCCAGCAACTTGCCCTCTTTGGAAAATAAAGAGTTCCTATCCTCAACATACCCAACAGAGTTTGAGTTTAATATGGAGCCAATATGGAGATTTACACAGAGTGTGATATGTATTTTAAATGGACCTGGGATCTGTTGCTGAAATATCAATGGTAGTTTTATTTGATGCTGTATCAGCTACTTTTTCACTGCTGTGATCCAATACTTGACATAAAAAGTAACTTTAGGGAGAAAGTGTTTAGGGAAGTTGTGGTGGCAGGAGGCAGGAGCTTGAGGTGGCCACTTGCATTTAAGTCTGCAGGTAGGGAGTTGAGAGCTGGCAGCAAGTGGGTTAGAGTATAAAACTTCAAGGTCAGCTTTAGTGATCAACTTCCTCCAATGATGCTCTGCTTTCTAAAGATTTACAGTTATCAAATAGCACCATCATCTGATGACCAAGTATCCACACACGTGAGCCCGTATGTAGGGGCAAACAAATAAAAGGATTAATAAAAAACAAACAAAACACACAGAAATTTACAAGATTGTGTTTTTGTTTTAATACCAGATGAGGGCTGCTTCTGCCAGTCTGCATCTGCCAACTGTGATTTGCCTCATGCTCTAGCATAGGCATGGTTTTGGCAGATGCAGACTGATTCTGCAGTTGTATGGCCATTGGTGTTCTAGGACCTTTTTAGAAGGTATATAAATGCTAGAGCCCCAGTAAGTGGGGTTGGTGGTTGGTGATTGTTCAGAGAGGTTGGTTGCAGTTTGTTAGTAGTCATGCTCAAAGAAGAAGCAAGAAGAAATAAATTAGATTCAGGGATCCCCCTCCCTCCCTCTCCCCTTTGTCCTTGTTTCTCTCTTATCTAGTGTTAAGGGGTGAAATGGAGTGGGGGGTGCGGAGATAAAGAGTGGGAAAAAGAAGAACCTATTGAATAGCAAATGCCAGCTATACCTCTGGGACATTTTACCTTCAAAGCACAGCAGATGGGAAATTAAAAAAAGCCTCAAAAATTATGAAAAGCTTCATTTTTTTTTTTTTCTCGAGACAGGGTTTCTCTGTGTAGCCCTGGCTGTCCTGGAACTCACTCTGTAGACCAGGCTGGCCTCGAACTCAGAAATCCGCCTGCCTCTGCCTCCCAGAGTGCTGGGATTACAGGCGTGTGCCACCACCGCCCGGCTGAAAAGCTTCATTTTTAAATTAATTATTTTATGCAGATTTGATCCCTTTCCTCAAATATGTCTAAAATTTTTAGCAACAAACTATTTTACAAACAAGTTAGAAACCATTCTTCAAACCACTTTCCCTTCTGCCCAGCCCTTCAACACTCTGGCTGTTCTGTACTGTCATATGAATGGTACCTCTTGAAATAGCTTAGCAGAGATAAAGACTGGTTGCTTCTGTTTGATTAGTTACTAGAGACTCCATTGTAATCTCAGTATTTTCTACCTATACAGAATTTTTGTGTAAAACTTGCAAATTCTTCACTCTGGTTGGTGTACTTAGAGGACTATCTAATAACTTTGAGTGTCTTACGTTCTTGCTTCTGTTCGGCGGCCTGTCTTGGGAGTGACTGACGCAGCTTTGAGATGCTCTTGTGTAGCTTCGCGTTCTCATTTGAGGCGGTTGGTGATGGGTAGCATGGCAGACATTTCACAACTCTATCTATTTTCATTTCTGCTTTTGTCCCTCCCTTATCCTTTCAACTTTAGACCCAAACATTAGCGTGCACAGTACAAACACGAGGTGAGGGTAGCCTAGGAGCTGCAGCCTGCAGCACAGCTGTTGATGAGCCCCGGCCTAAGCCGCCTGCTGAGGGAGAGAGTGTCTGAGCCATTGCTGTGTGTGGAAGATCACGTGGCTGCAGACAGCACCTGGGCCTCGCAGAGACTTCCCTTCCCTATAGTTCAGGCTGCCAGGAAAAGTCAGGGTCAGAACGGTTCAGTCATTGTTCTTTTTGAACTAGTTAGCTAGTGTGGGCTTAAGTCCTCACAGCAAACATTACATACAGATTAAGATTTTGGTTTCTTTGGTCACTAAATACCAAATGTAAAATTATCTTAAAAACAAGGCTCACTTGACTTTTTGTGTACTCTTGGGATGCAATAATTGGCTTTCATTTTCTTCTACCCAATCTTAGACTTTTAAAATATGTAATTGGGAATATTTAGTTTTCATAATTATTTAATTACTATAATTTAGGGACAAATTTTTATGGGTTAGGAATATAAGGATAAATAAATCAAGATATGAATTGGGAGAAAATTTTAAGCAACAATTTTAGAATAATATTTTAGTCTAAAAGGACCATACATATTTGAATTTCTTTATAAGTGATTTTGTTAATATTAAGTTCTACTTTTTGTCTAAATAGGAATATCGTTCAGAAAAATCTCTAGAAGAATTGAGTAAACTTGTGCCACCAGAATGCCATTGGTACGCTCCTTTTATTTGAAAGTTTTACATCTTAAAAAATAGAAATTGAATTGTAACATTGTTGTACAATAAGCATGTGTGTGTGTGTGTGTGTGTGTGTGTGTGTGTAGAGAGAGAGAGAAACTGTTGAAAATGACAAGAAAAAATTGCTCTGGTCAGTGTAGAAACATTTTGCTATTGATGTTTGAGATAGCTTTATTCAATAGGTTTTTTCTTTTTTAATTTGTGTGTGTGTGTGTATGTGTGTGTGTGAGTGTGTGTGTGTGTGCATGAGTTAAGGCATAGGGCATGACACAACCTGGGCGGGTCAGAGAAATGTTTCAGACGTTGGCGCTCACTTTCCACAGGGTCTGAGGCAGGCTCTTCTCTACCCCTATATATTTGGTCCTTCTGGGAATGTCTGAGGATTCTCTGTATTTCTGCCTCGTATCTTCCTGTAGGAGGGCAGGGATGTAGTACTGAGTGCAGTTGGGTTCCCTTGTGATTGAGTGCTTCACCCTAGGTACTTGCTTATGTGCAGGAATGAGTGCGTGGTGAGCCTTCCTCTCAGCGATGATGAAGCATCATAATGAAACACATCTCAACACAGTCTCTGCGCGTGCGCGGTTCTGAATAGCTAGCCAGTGGCCGGCTATTTCTGCCAGCTCCCCTCCCCCACCGTGACGGTTAATCAAGTGCCTATGGTTTAGGGTTTGTTAATGTTTTTGATTGATTCTTTATTTGATTGATTTTTTAAAGACAGGTCTTAGTACATGGCATTGGTTGGACTGAAACTTGCTATGTAGACCAGGCCATCTTCAAACTCAAAGATCTGCCTACCTCTGCCTCCCAAATGCCGGGATTAACAGAATATATCATGATGCTTAGTGTTTTTATTTTGTTTTTAAAGATTAATTTTTAAACTTATTTAAAATCACGTGTGTGTGTGTGTGTGTGTGTGTGTGTGTGTGAGAGAGAGAGAGAGAGAGAGAGAGAGAGAGAGAGAGAGAGAGATTTACATGATGTGTATATGAGTGCAGGTGTCTGAGGAGGACAGAAGTGTTGGATTTTCTGGTGGTTGTTACAGGTAGTTGTAAGTTGTCTGACATGTGCTTGGGAACCACGCATGGCTCCTCGGTAAGAGCAGCCTGTGCTAGAATTTCTAAACACTGAGCCATCCATCTTTCTAGCCACAGACAGAGTCACTGAAATTAAATGTAATTTTAAAGAGAAACGGTATGGTTTTCTTACCATGATGGTGTCTGTTTCATGCTGCAGTGTGCGTGAAGGAAAATTGGAGCATACACTTGCCCGAGACTTGGTTCCAGGTGACACAGTTTGTCTCTCTGTGGGGGACAGAGTTCCTGCAGACTTACGCTTATTTGAGGTAAGTTTAGGGTACGTGGATATTAATGAATTTAGCATCTTTAATGATTAACATGTAGTTTGTTTGAAATGTTTAGTACTCTGCCTGAAATAGTGACAAGCATAAGTGTGTTTCCCTCCTTAGAAGATAGCTGCTTCTGCTGCAAAGTCTTTAGATGTATCCACTTGGTCAGTTAGCATACTTTTATGAAAATCTGAGTTAGTTACTGTACCGACAGAAAGAGATGATAGAATTTTGTTGATTTGGGACTCTATTAGGCACGGACCAAGATGATCTGAAGAGTCAGGTCAGAGGAGGTAAAGAGTATAGAAACTGAGAGCAGAGACACGACTTCTGACATAGCTGCAAACAGTGCCTCATACAACAGCAACAGTGATGGAGAACAGTGTGGAGCAGGAAAGGGAAGAGGGCTACCCTCGGGGAGCATTCCGGTGGAGGTGCCCTTGCCTCACGGTGGCGTCATGAGTCATGTCTGACTCAGCTCTTGGGTACTACGCTGCCCAGCTTCACCTGAGAATATCCCATGGCTACCTTAGAGCAAAGTGAAAAATGGAAGTCTGGTTTCTATTGAATGTGTATTTTATTTTCTCAGTAAGAGGCAGAGTTGCCCAACAGTGCATGCTTCCTCTGGAGATGCATAGAAATCATCTGGGATGTGATGGTTTGAGATTCTGTACATGTGACCAGTTCCTGCCCAAAGTGCTGCTTCAACCACCTCATTGTAGTCATTCAAAATCCATTGTTTATATTTTTGAGGCAGGTTCTTCTAAATGAGTTCTTTAAATATAGATCAGGCTGGCTTTTAAAGTATAGGTCAAGCTGCCCCTTCCTTTGTCAGCATATCATAGGCTTGAAGCCACCATACGTTCAGAGATATAATTCACATATGAAATGCACAGTTGAAGGGTAATATTTAGTGGTTTTTATTCTATTCTGAGGTGTGTAACCCTTGCCATAGTCACCACTTTCCAGAGACAATTCCTTCTCTTCCAGCACTCATTGTGTCCTTTTTTTTTTTTCAACACTAAAGTATGTTTGCTTATTCTCAATATTTCATCAATCTAAATACTACCATATAATATACAGGCTTTTCCCTGTCTCTCACCTAACATTGTCTCAGGCACATTATCTAGTACTTTATTACTTTTTATTGCCACATAATTTTTTGTTTTATGAATCTGTGCATAGTAAGTGCAGTCCACTTATATTTGAAAGGTTGCTTGTAGGGAAGAGACGGGCTTCTTCTGATTTGTAACTTATGTCATGGCAGTCCTGCTCTCTGTGGGAATGTGTTTGTGGTCCCCTCCCCTCTGTCTTTGAAGCTAGCTGCTTTAGGATGGTAGGAAACAGACAGGTAGATTCCATGATCACGGGTCCACTCTCGTATTTCTCTGGCTGAGAAGTGAGCAGTACAGGGTGGAGGTCAGTAGTTATTGTAGTCCATGTATTACGGTTTTGGCAAGATGTTTAGGAATTTGTAGCCAGAATAAGTACTCCAGGATGGACTCCATGGAGGTAGTGCTCCAGTGTAGGTGTTACACTAATAAGATAAAAATAAATAAATCTTTTAAAAAAGAGAGTTAAATTCTGCCTGAGCAGTTGATCTTGCAAGACACAGAACATCTTGAACATTTTCCAGAATGGTTCATTATTTTCATTTTATAATATTTAATGCTGAGAATGCCACTTTGCAAAAACACATAGCACAAAATGGCAGGAGTATGTTTAGGGTTATTTCTGAAACTATTGAACATTTTGTCCCAAGCCCAAGCCAAAATTCATGAAACAAATTTTTGTAAAACTCAACAGTTCCCATAGTAATGTTCAAAATTAAGCATCTAACATAACTTCAATCCAAACCTGTACTGATTTGATACCTACTTATTAAGGAATGAGAGTAGTTTTCTTCATTAGTAAACCATTGTGTTTATGTAACAGCAGAAAACGTTCTATGTACAATAAAGGCATTCTAATTCATAAATGCTGAGACCATGTCTAGAGATGATATTTGGTATGATTGTATAGACAGTACAAAGTTCATGTGTGTTTAGAGCCAGGTAGCAGTGATAGTGCACAACTCAACATGGATGAGTCCTATCAGAAACATCTAGGATTCACTATGCATTTGATGTGGAACATATTTCTGGTTATTGGATGTTCTGGGATTTTTCATGACCCCTTAAAATTAATATCATCTCAACATGGATTATGACCCATAGTTTAAGAAGTATGCTCTCTAGGAATAGTTGGAGATAGTTGTGTGGGTTGGGGTACTGTAAGCTAGAAGTTTCCCAAAGCCAAGTTAAAGCTATGATTGCATATGTCTGGAGTCACATAGTTACAGTGGAAATGGGCAGATCTGGGCGCTTGCTGGCCAGCTAGCAGAGCCATATGTTAGTTTCTTTTCCTGTTGTTATGATAAAATACTCTGACAAAAACAATTTAAGTCACAGTTCAAGGTTATAGTCCATCATGGCAGGGAGACAAGCTGTCAGGAGCCTGGAGCAGCAGCGGCAGGAGAGCAGTGGGTGTATGCACGCTAGCACTCAGCTTGTTCTGATTTCTGTACTCTCCTGCAGCTCTGAGTCCTCTGTCTAGGGAATTGTGCCACCCGGAGTGGGTAGTTCTCCCATCTCAGTTAATGTAATCAAGCTCCTACCGTACAGCAGTGGTTCTCAACCTTCCTCATGCTGTGATCTTTTAATATAGTTCCTTATGTTGTTTACCCCAATCATAAAGTTATTTCATTGCTGTTTTGAATCATAATGGAAATATTTGATGTAAGGTATCTGATATGCGACCACCCCCAAAGGAGTCATGACCTACAGGTTGAGAGCTGCTGCCCTATAGATATGCTTAGAAGCCCATCTCTTGAGAGATTCTAGATTCAGTCAAGTTGAGGACACTAATCATCACAGTGAGCTTTTAGTTTAGTAAGAAACTTTACCTCAAAAATGGTGTGGAGAGTACATTCTATCCCCTCACAAGGAAATGTGCCTAGTGGATTTCTGAGAAGCAACCTCCAGTCCTCTGGGAGAGTAACAAGTACTCAGCTTCTGAGCCAGTTCTCTAAACCTCTTTTTTTGGGGGGCGGATTTTGATAAGAATTACTTGTTAATTTTTTGTGATTCCATTATAAATGATAAGACTTGATTTTCTTGCTGTTTTTAAGATTTTTTTGTCATCTACCTGGTCAGAACATTTTTTTCTTCTTAATAGTGTGTCTCACTGGGGGTTGGTTGAACTTCCTGATTATTTAGATTTGGGTTTTTCATCAAATTTGGGAAGTTGCAAACCGTTATATATGCAGATAGTTTCTCTACCTGTCTGCATTTCTTCTCTTCTGGAATGCTTGAAACATGTTGTTTGCTTGTTAGTGTCTTACACGTAGATGAGTGACTCACACATAGATCCTTTAACTCCATTCCTTTTCTTATTATATTTTTCATTCTGTTCTTTAGACTAGTGATTTCTTACTTAATTTTTATTCAAAAAGTGTTTTATTATGGATATTTTTTTTTGTTTGTGCATACCTGGACACCAGGTCCATACCTGCTGCCCACGGAGATCAGAAGAGGACATCTGATCTTCTGGTCCTGGAGTTACAGAGCCTTCAAATGGATGCTAGGAATTAAGATTGAGCCTGGGTTCTCTGGCAGAATAGCCAGTGCTCTTAACCTCTGAACCATCTCTCTAGCCTCTAGTCTGATGATTTTTAATTGTTTCATCTTTCAGGTTGTTGATTGCTTTTCTTTTATTTTTGAAATTTTAATGTTGACCCTCCTTTGGGCAACTTTTTATTAAGTTTTTATTTTCAGTGTCTGGCTGATATAATAAATATTGATTGGTTGACCTGTATCATGTCTTTTATAATCCAAAGCCCTCATGCAGCATAGGTAGGTATTCTCCCATTCTGCTGTAGATCCAGCTTCAGCTGCTAGGTTTCTACTTATTTTCCTTATGCAATTTCTGTTGATATTTTCTATAAATTATATTTCTTGTTTCTCTTCTTTGAGTATGTTATCCTTTTCTAGTCTCAGGTTGATGTCTAAGCTTCCTCACAGAATGTTTTTGCCACTTAATTTCTTTCTGGTAAGATCAGCCATTTTTTTTTTTAATTAAGATTTTTTTTTTTAAATTAAGATTTTTTAAAACAAATTAAGTTTATTATTTTATTTTATGGATATTGGTGCTTGTTTTCATTGGTGTAACACTTGTGTGCCTGGTGCCTGGAGAGGCTGAAAGAGATTGCTAGATTCCTTGGAGTTGGAGTCAAAGAACCTTGTGAGCTGCCGTACTGAGGACCAACCTGGGTCTTTGGAAGAGCAAGAAGTGCTCTTCTCAGTGATCTCTCCCGCCCCCAAGGCTGTGTTTCTTAACTATGGTTTTGGTAGGTAGTATAAGAGTCTGTCTGGGGGACGGCAGATAAGTAGGCATGTTTAAAAAAAAAATCTACTTATCAAAATTGCAGGAACCTTCTCTTCATCAAGCACTCAAGTCAGAAAGTCAGCCATTTCTAGCAATTATTAAAGGATAAAATCAACTTTAAATGATCTTAAAATATTTTTATGTGTTATATATGTGTGATGCCCATGTTTGTGTCTTTGGAGCACATCCACTGTAGAGGTCATCATTCTTCAGGTGCTGTCCTCCTTGTTGTTTTGAGCCAGGTCATCTCACTGGACCCTGAGGCATCAGATTAGTCCCTGGTTGCCAGCCAGCGAGCCCGAGGCTCCATGCCCGCAGGCCTGACTTTGTATGAGGTTTCTGGGGTTCAGATTGAGCTTGTCCCAGGGTGCAGGTGCTGGAGGAGGTGTTGTCATTCCCAGGAGGCTGAGACTCTGGTCTTTGGCCTGACTGTCCCTGTCAGCAGCACAGCCGTCTGGTACTACACTCTCTGAGGGCTTTCTCTGCTTGGAGTATAGTCTTGTGTGGATTCAGCTGTCAGAAACATCTAGGTCATATAAATAACATTTTCCTACCTAAAATGGTCATTTCTGTGCTTTAGAAAGGGGAGCACTTTAAGACATGACAAAAGTAAACAGACATGTTATAAGGAAGACTTGGGTTCACAGCTGTGGTCTCAGCTGCTCAGTTGTGTTTTGAATTTTAGACAAACCTGCTCCTATGGTAAGCATTCTTTGTCTTGTGTATCAGATTTTGTTGATTTCATTTAACACATATGGTTATACTGAGCTGATCTTTTGTCTTACGGTAATGACTACAAAACAAGGTGTAGCTAATGGCCAGAATGTGAACATTAGAAGAAGTGGCAGTCACTGACTCTTGAGATACGAAATGTACTGTAAATTTAGACTGTGGAACACTTTTTTTCAAGGCTGTGGATCTTTCCATTGATGAGTCTAGCCTGACGGGAGAGACAGCTCCGTGTTCTAAGGTGACGGCTCCTCAGCCAGCTGCTACTAATGGAGATCTTGCATCGAGGAGTAACATCGCCTTCATGGGGACACTGGTTCGATGTGGCAAAGCAAAGGTGATCATTTTCTCTTGAAAAAAGCAGTTTCTTTGCTAAATAAAAATTTTTAAAAATTGTTTTTAAAGATATCTGTGTGTATGTATGGACATGTGGGCACCATGGGTGTGCATGGTGTCAGAGGACAACTTTGTGGGGTCACTTGTCTCTACCTGTGTAGCTGCAAGGGTTCAAATGCAAGGTATCCATCTTGGCAGCAAGAGCCTTGATTTGCTGAGCTACCCTTCCGACCAACTTCCTTGCTTTGTTATTTTTATTTTTTGTAATATAATACTATGTTCTGGTCACATATTTTTTACCCAATGATGTATTTCAACTATTTTGTTTTCTGGTTTCTAATATTTTACCAACACACAAGTCACTGTCATTTATAGGAGCGGGAGTGGAGTAGGGGACTGCAAGGTGCAGCATTAAGTGTTTATTGAGTATAAGACATTTACATATTAAAATTTGAGCCTCACATCCAGGTCAGTTTGTTTCTAGGGTCTGTATTTTAAAGGAGTAAATATTAATAAGAGTAACACGAACATGTAAATTCGTAAAGGGATTCAAGAAAAATTATATCAGGTCTGGAGGTAAGAGTAAAGAGTGGAAGGGAAAAGACCTTTGTTTTGTTCTCCACCTCTTCCCCACCCCTTCCCTTTTTCTTTCTTTAGTTAGAGAGATTCCATCTAAATAGAAATGAATCTCCCCATTTTCCCCTCTAGGGTATTGTCATTGGAACAGGAGAAAATTCTGAATTTGGAGAGGTCTTTAAGATGATGCAGGCAGAAGAAGTGAGTATTTACTATGTCGATGGCTTGTTTGAAATCTGTGATTTTCTATCTTAAGTAGTAGAAAGGCATTTATAGATGCATGGATAGATTTTGAGAATTATGTCTTCTTCAGGATACTGCCCTTCATGTTCGCTTACAAACACGGCTTGAATCCTGTAATTGAAAGGGTCTCAGATTACATTGTGATTATTCTAAGTGCTGTTTATTTTTACTCATGGTTTATGTTAAAGAGAGGTTTATAGCCAATTTTTAGATAGGTCTTATTCCTTATCAGGATTGGTTCTGTTATTACTTGGGCGGATATTTGACATGATGTCTAGGATGTACTGAGCACGTGTTCTGTCACTGTGGACACTTACCCCAGGATTGGTGTTGCTGTGCTTTTTTGAAAAACTCAGATCACTTCTTCTACCCAAGTTTTTTTAACACAACTATGTGTGTGTATGTGTTTGTGTATGCAAAAATTGCATCCTGTAACAGCTATGACCTTCCAAAATCACCTGGGTTTCTTAGCTAACCTCCCAAGATTCCAGTTTATGATGTAATGTGGACTAAGAAGCTTGTCAGTGAAAGATGACTGAGAAGGCAGCTCAGGAAGGCACAGAATAAAACATTAACCCGTCACTAGCATGCTTGGAAATGGCGGGAACAGCTGAGTGTAATGAAGTCATGGGAAGTGCAGGAGATATTTTTAACTCAGTGGGATGCATGGCCTGCACTGTGTGAGCATAGTGAAACTCCGTTTCCTCAGTGAAAGTGCAAGTGTTAACCTCTAGGAGAGTTGTATGCTTAACTCAGGAGTGTGCATGCACTTCAAGTACTTTGCAGAGTTCCCAGCACCTGGAAGATGTGTTCAATTCAACTTATTGTGACAATCTTCTTCAATTTGTCAAGGCACCAAAAACCCCTCTGCAGAAGAGCATGGACCTCTTAGGCAAACAGCTGTCTTTTTACTCCTTTGGTATAATAGGTAAGAGAAGAGTGAGTATGTATACATTTTTTACTTGGGCTTTCTTTGTGTGTGCTTCTATATTTATTGATCTTACAAATGTACGTGTACATGTCTGGAGGCCAGGGGCCAGCTTGTGGAAGCCAGTTCTCCATTCCCACGTGGCTTTGAGGGATTGAACTCACATTGTCTGACACGCTGACAAGCTCCCATGCCCACTGAGCCATTTCATTGGCTTTGGGGATTTCTGTTTTGAATGTGGAGGGAAGAATTATCTTGCTCCCATGTTTCCTTTTTGCCTAGTACTTATTTTTTTAAAATATAAAACCACTCTGGAGACAGAAAAATCCAGAATTGTGTACTTCCTATGTTCAGTCAGTGAGCATTTCCCTAGACATTTAGCATCTGTCTTCCTAGCTATGCTACTCTCCGCGGCTCTTCTTTGTTTTCTCTCCCTTCTTCTGTCATCGTCGTCGTCCTTTCCTTTCCCATTCCTCTCCTCTCTTGCTCCTTCCCCCGTCCTCCTTCCTTGCTTCTTTCCTTCTTTCTTCGCTTCCTTTCTTCCTTCTTTTCTTCTTTCCTTCTGCCTGCCTTCTTTCTTACTGTTTCAGATATTCTATCATAAACATCTTGTCATTATGATGATAATTACCTAAAGCAGATTTAAGACAGTATAGTAATCTGTTTTCTAATCAGGCATCTTTTCAGGTTTTTACTTAGATTTTCTGATTGTTTTTAAGTCATAGACATATTCTTCCAGTGCAGATCATTAATAGCACATTGTAACCATTGTTCATTTCATTCAGATACATTTTTAGAAGTAAAATTATTAAGGTAACAGTTGTCTCAGTAATTATAGGTTTTGATCATCCTAGGAATCTCCTGTGTTCACATTTATAAAGATGTTTAAGAATACTATCAATTAATATTTCTTGTTTAAACTTTTGCTTTGCTTTTGTTTTGGTACTGGTGATTGAATCACGGGTCTTACACTTGCTAGTCAAATGCTTATTGTAGAATACACTTCCACATAATGATGTTCTTCTTCTTTTTTTTTTTTTTTTAACCATGGAGACTTGTAGACCATGGTGTCTTCAAACTTATTGTGTAGTCAGCGATGTCCTTGAATTCTAGGTCTTTCTATACCTCCCAAAGGTTAGGATTGCGTAACACCCTGCCTTGCTTACTTTAACTCTTTCCTTTAAAGATTATTTGCTTAATAGCAAGATGCATATGTTTGGGACTGTGAATCTAGCCAAGATCCTGAGGCTATGGAGGTCCTAGGCTTGGAGGAGAACCTATTGTTCTTGTGCTAAGTGGACACTTTATCTGGCTGCCTTCTGAATACTTAATGCCTGTAGATGGGTGCAGCTCGCACTTCTTCTGAGATAGGGAGGCTGTGTTTAGTAGAGAGACTCAACTGGTCAAAGTGCAGAGGAAGCCATTGAACTGCTCGGCCCTAAATGAGACATTTATGGCATACTACCACTAGGGTTTAGGGACTATTGCAGAAGAGAGGGCAGAAATCTTATGAGAGTCTGAAATAGTGTCTTCAGCAGGTGGCAGGGTCATTGCAGTCATTAATTCCGAGCAGCAGTAGTTGCCTGAACGAGGCCTACACAAGATGAAGCCAGTTGTCGTCGTTCTGGTATGACTAGGGCAAGGGGCTCACGAAGCTTCACCCTGAACTGAGGAGCTGTGGGCAGTCTTGATTGCTCTGTAGCGTCAGTTCTCATCACACGTGTGGCCCCTGGTCGGTTGTCCATGCTCTAGTGGATGGCTCTACACCATAGATAGGAACAACACTAATTGGGCTCAGTGGGTTATAAAAGAAATGAAGACTTACGGGGGAAATATGTGTGTTGGAAAATGGCTCCATTGTATATATGTGTGAAATTCTTAAACAAAAATATCAGAATGAAATGGTAATTGTTTAAGGAGAAAGCTGTATGCTTTAAACATTGTGTAGTATAGAGATGGTGTCAAAAATTGCATGGAACTGTGTAAAAGCACCTTTAAATTTAAACAAAATATTCTTAAAATTATATAGCTTAAGTTAGAGTTAGACCTTTCTTACACAAAGTTATCCCAGTAATATTAATTTTTTAACCCATCATTTGATGTTTTGAAATGACAATCTTTATCATAATAATGTGTATATATATATATATATATATATATATATATATATATATTAATTTATAATTTTAATGTAGAATTTTCCTACTTCTCTCACTGTTTTTATTATAATTTTTAGTTTTTTCAAGTCATTAATACATTTTTATAGGAATCATTCCCCTGCAAAGTTTTGGTGAAACAATCCCTAAAATACCTGTTTTTTTGGTAATCACTTGTCACCTTGGAAGTTAGGGGAGCTAATGGTCTTGCTTTTAGCTGATGTTCCTTTTACTCAGTTTATTCAGTTTTATTCAGTTGTTGTTATTTATCGGTGTTTTTTAAGTGAATTTGATAAGTTGAAGAGGATTTTAGTCTCTTTGAGGTAGTCCTAAATATACTTTCATATGAAGTACACACTCTATGTGTGATGTCTGTGTATTGGTTTATATAGTTTAATTCAGTATTAAGTTTGCAAAGTTGATAAATATATGTTGATAGTACCTATCTGTTTTATAGATCTGCCTCCAATTTCATCGTATGAAAAGGCTGTCAGTGCTGTGAACTGTCAGTTTTGTTTTGAGAGATGAGTGGGACAGTAGGAGTATTTCGGCTACTAGTAGTCACTTGAATCCTCTTGCTTACTGATTTCTATAAACCTCCATTGTGATCTGATACACTTTTCTTCTCTGTCAAGAGACTTTATTTATGTATCCTGAGCTTGTTAATCTGCCTTTTATAGCTTTTGTAGGTGATTATATAGAAAAAAGAAAATGAGTATTGGATTTTGTTGTAGGGATCATCATGTTGGTCGGCTGGCTACTAGGAAAAGACATTCTGGAAATGTTCACTATTAGTGTCAGGTAAGTTCTAATGTCTGTACAGTCATGCTCATTTCATTATGGACATCAGTTTTTATATGGAGCTCATGAGAATATAGTGTTTCTACCTCAGTAGTTCAAAAGCCATATCCTTTTTCTATGTATATAGAGTGTACATATAGTTATAATATTTGCCTCACAAAAGACATGTATTGAAGTAATGTCAAAGGAAAATGACAACCTCTTTGTCACTGGAGAAGAAGCAGACTAGATGACTGGACTGTTAACTCATTATTGCACTTCCTATGTAAGAAGGCAAACTTTGTATGCTTAAAAGTTCATACTATGAAATAGAAAGCCACACAGTATTAATTTGATAATCAGTCTCCAAAGAAAGAGAAAATCTCTAAACATGAAGTATCTTTTGTCATCCATGTAACAGGGAAAGGCTGAGGTAGAAAAGCATTAGAGAACAAAGAATTTCTAGAAATGAACCACCCTGATTGTTGAAATTAAAAATTGAATATGAAGTTTGAGAAAACAAAAAATTCGAATGAAGTAAAAGTAACAAGAATAGTTTCAGGAAATATCATGCTCAGGATATTTGTGAAGGGAAGAGAAAAGGGCAAAGATGATGTATGGGCCTGTAAGCCAGGTCACTCAGCTAGGCAGCCCAGGGGCAGACAGAGCTCCTGAGCAGCATCGCTCTGCAGTGGACCAGGGTGGAACAGTCAGTGTTTATTACTAAAGGACAAATTGAGTAGATTAGAAGAACTGTATAGGAAGAAAAGAGATGCCTTCTCTCAGGCACCTGTGATGCAGTGAAAGATGGAAGTGGGAGCCGAGACTCTGCTAAAACAAGTGTGTGTGTGCTAGGAGCACTGAGGTGGCCTAGGGAATCAAAATGGGGAATGCGTTTGAGTTGCTGCCAGCATATAAGGCCAAATGCAGTTCTCCAGTGCCCCACTCCTTTTTAAAACTCATTCTGTTTATAAGCATTCTCAGCGTTGTATTATTTTCTCTAGGATATGTCAACATTCCAAAAAAAAAAATAGAATAAAAATTGTGGGCTATTGGATCCACAATATACTATGGTATATTGATTTATGAATTCATTTATTATTATTAATTGATTCATGAAGGAATTCTTAGTGATATAATTTTTCTCATTTCTTGAAATTTCTTTTACTATTTTAAGAATTAACAGTTATTTCTGTATGTACCAAAAGTTAATGACTAAAAAAGTAGTTGGAATGGATTGCCTGGAAGTGGAAGGTGGAGTGAACCATCAGTATCTTATGTTTGATTTTGACCAATATATCCCCTTACCATGTGACGAAGTATAAGAGAAATCTTAGAGATGATCTTTGTAGGGTGTTTTGTTTTTCACGTAATTTCTGAGGCATTCATTGAATAAAGGTGAGAATTCCTGAGTTTTGCACCATAACGGCAAAGAGGAAAAAGACAGAAAATTGACTAAACAATTACCAGACAAAAGAGAATGCAGAAAACCAGATAGAAATTCTTTGGGCTTTAAAATGGGTGAAGTTAGCCATGTAATTGAAGCATCAGGGCTATAAACTCCAGAGTTGGTGAGTGAGCTGTGTGCTTCCAAGGACAACATGGAAAGGGCCTTTCTCCAGGTACCTCTGCAGCAAGGACTTTACCACAGAATGTCGCCAACAATGCTACTGTTAATTTTTCTAAAGCAATATACGATGGTGTTGTCTCATTTTAGTGATGCTCAGTTTTGTTCACTTACACTGTTTATACGTAAGTAGAGAAATGTCTGAGTATAAAAGTGATTCAAAGAAATGTTATGCATAAACGGGAAAATTACCACTGTAATTGATGTTTCAAAATTCTAAGAACAGAAATATTTCACAGTAATGTAAAATATGACTGTCCTTTTCCACTAAGTTTTCTCAAGTCTTGCTTGCTAATCAAACAACTGCAGAAGTGGCTGATTGTGTATGGTGACTCATGCCTGCCACCCAGTTGAGACAGGAGGATCTTGACTTTGTAACTAGTCCAGGGCAATGAGATTCTAACACACAAAGTAAAAAGCAACCTAAAAACCCAAGCAAACAAACAAAACCCCAAGACTATCAAAGTCAAGCCAGGATTGTAAGACTTGTTAGGAATGTTTTTGAAATCTTTTTATGCTTCATTAATTGGAGTTCCGGAGTACCAGAGCATGTTACCCACATCAGGTATACACTGTCAAAATGACTTGAGAGTGAGAGATTGTAAAGGCTTGTTAGGTGTGGATTATAAATGACAATGTGCTTTTTTTTTTTTTTTTATTAAGGGCTAGGGACAGCATGAGAGCAGAGATCTTGTTTCCACGCTGCTCAAATGAGACAGAAGGGTGCATGTATTAACCTTTCAGGAGGCCCAGTGGCCCACATCATTTTAAATGTTGCTTGTTTTTAGCCTTTATTGGTCTTTAAACAAAAAAATGAAAAAAAGTAAATGATGGTTACAGAAGTAGAGCAGAATATTAGTGTTAAGAAGTAAGAATAGAAATTATTGTGTGACAACTTTAGTAAACTTACTTTTTAATACTGTGTATCTATTGCTTACAGTTTGGCTGTAGCTGCAATTCCTGAAGGTCTGCCTATTGTGGTCACAGTGACTCTAGCCCTCGGTGTTATGAGAATGGTGAAGAAAAGGGCTATTGTAAAGAAATTGCCTATTGTTGAAACACTGGGTAAGTGTGGAAAGCCACTGAGACAGAGAGCCACTGAGGCAGAGAGCCACTGAGGCAGAGAGCCACTGAGGCAGAGAGCCACTGAGGCAGAGAGCCACTGAGGCAGAGAGCCACTGAGGCAGAGAGCCACAGGGACAGAGAGCCACAGGGACAGAGAGCCACAGGGACAGAGAGCCACAGGGACAGAGAGCCACAGGGACAGAGAGCCACAGGGACAGAGAGCCACAGGGACAGAGAGCCACAGGGACAGAGAGCCACTGAGGCAGAGAGCCACTGAGGCAGAGAGCCACTGAGGCAGAGAGCCACTGAGGCAGAGAGCCACAGAGCCACTGAGGCAGAGAGCCACAGAGCCACTGAGGCAGAGAGCCACAGAGCCACTGAGGCAGAGAGCCACAGAGACAGAGAGCCAATGTACTTTACTGTTTTCTTTGTTTTTCGGTATTGACATAATAGTGATGCTGGACCCAAGCAATCAAAATAGGCAATTACAAATTCATTTCCCAGGAGCAATCTTTATACAACAGTGAAGTATTTTAATTCTTAGATATGTTTTGGTTTGCATACTATGAATGAAGTATTGGAGCAAAATTATTAAAAAAATTTTGACAGTTAATAATTACAGAGCTCAAAATTTCCTGTTTAGGTTGACTTTGTTTATATTAAGAATAATAAGTATGTCCTGGTTATATTGATATAACAATTTTATTCTTAAAATACCACAAAACTTCTTTTAAAAGGAATTTAGCTATCCAGAAATGCTTTAAATTCAGTTTCTTGTTTGTTATACCTTGGAAAGCCCTAACTGAAGAAATTCTGTGGGTATACATGTCAGGATCTTCCAGACTTCCTAGAAAATGTATTCTTAGTTGTAGAAACTAAGAAAAAGTAAACACTTTCTGACTTCAGAAACTTTTATGAAGAAGCAGGCATAATGTAAGAAATGATTACCAGGGACTTGAAAGCGCAGAGTGCTGAGCATTGTCTCCAGGAGGTCGACTTACTTTCTAAGTAACCTGTCTTCCTCGGAGGCTGTGGTGACGCCCAGTGATTTATTTTTAGGCTGCTGTAATGTGATTTGCTCAGATAAAACTGGAACCCTGACGAAGAACGAGATGACTGTCACTCACATCCTCACGTCAGACGGCCTGCATGCTGAGGTGCGGTGCTTTCCTCTTTCTGAGGTCGTCTTCCCTTGAGTGTTTAAAATGTTGACAAGTCCAGTGCTTACCTTCAAACTCTTTTCGTTCTGTGTGATTTTGTTACTAGGTTCACATTGTGTGTATAATTTAGAAGCTTAGACCCCTTGGTAGTAGATCTTTAAACCAGCCCTTGATCACTCATCACCTAGTCCTGTCAGGTTCTGACCTACTAAACCTGCCTGGACGGCTGTTTATCGCCAGCCTCTCTGATCCATGTGACATGTCTGTCACCTGGCCTTCTGATACAGCCTTTGGGTTGGTCTTTCTGCATTCACTTTGTTTCCTATGGGAACATGGACAGGGGAGGGGGAGGAGTGGAGATAGAGCCTGTGAAGATGCCTGGGGTTCCAGAGAGCAGCCTAAGTGCACAGCCCTAACGTTGCCATTATTACAAAAGCTTATAGTTAGCCTTTTAGCCAGTTAGGGTGTGGTTACATATTCAAGGGCAAATAGGGGTGCGCTAGGTGTTGTTTAGCAGACTCTGACTGGCCTGTCCAGGAGGGGCTGAACTCCCAAGGAAACTTCTGTGAAGAGAGGGGAAGCAGCCACAGGCCTGGCCTTGGGTCCTTTGTGCTCTCTCAGCGGGATTCTGGGATCCACTTCAGATCTACTGTGTACAGTGAATCAGGGCTCTTCAAGGAGTTGCAGGAGCCTGTGGTACCTCCCTCTCTGTCCTACTTCTTCCTCCACCAGGCTTATCTCCATACCCCACGGGTTCCCACACTCGCTGTACTCTGAGAACCTGTCATAGAAATGCCACGAGCAGTCACCCCTAAGTTAAGATGATTCAGTTGTTCTCTGTTGTGCTGAGAAGAGTGAACTGTGGCTCTTAAGGCTCTGTGCGGCTTCTTCCTTCCTTCTCCAGCCTTAGCTATTCTCCCCTCCCCTGGTTATGGTACATGAAACATACTAGCTTCATAGTTCTCTCTGTGTGACACAAATATTCCTATGACCTGTGTTGCTGGCCTACTGTGTAAAATAGCTGAATGCCTCCCTACCTCTTCAGGGAAGTCTTTCTGAGAACTGGTCCTATGATACATGTTTATATGTGGGTTTGTTTGTTTGTTTGCTTTCCAGTCTTTATCCCAGCTAACTGTTTTTTCCCTCTTTCCTCTGAGATGATGAGTTGTTAAGAGCAGGGCCTGTGTTGATCATCCCAGGGTTTTCCACGCCATAGTGAACACCTGACAGATGACTGTATACGCTTACTATTGACAGTCTCTGGGTTGTGCTGTTTAAGAAGGTGAAGGAGGCTAGTTCTAGGTCCTCCCAATCTTTGCAGTCTTTCTGATTAGAATATTCTTAATATTAGTTATGAAGGGCACTGAATTTAAAAATTTTAGATAATTCAGCAAAGAAGACAAACATAAAACAATTGACAGAAGTTTATCCTGGGGTCTGTTTTACAAAGTCCTTAAGTGAGATTATTGAATCTAGGTAATTAGGTTTGATCACGATCCCTAATGCCATTATGTGATCTTTTTGCGGAAGGGTGGTTGGAGCTACCTGTGCTTGTTGGTGTGGCGAATAGGAGAGAAGTTTCTCTTCGGAGTCTCGTCATTTTATGTTAGCCATTAATGACTTATTTTTTCCTTCTTCTAAACTTTATTATTTTAATTGATTTAGTTGTTTAGCTATATTCTAGCCACTTGGTATTTTTGGCTTGTTTCATGTATGATTTTTTTGGGGGGGGGGATGGTCATGTACTGTGCTGTTAGAGCAGTGGTAGTAGTAGGCTTCAGGGTTTTTTTTCAAGCTGAGTATACTGTTATATGAAGTTAAGCTCACTTATGTAGAGCTCACTTATGTAGAGAGATCTTTATGGTTTTCTTGTATTTTTATAATGTATTTTTTTGAACAGACAAAAAAATACCATTTTAGGTTAATTAATATCCTAAATAAAATTTCTGGTCCTCTAATAAAAATTACCCATTTTAGATATGCTTTATTGTTGAGCGATTGTATTACCAACGGCATGACTAGAAAATGGCACGAATATAGCTTAGGGCACTGGTTGATTGCCATCAGGTCTTATGTACTGTTTGTTACAATTCCACTTCATGTTCCTCAGGTCACTGGAGTTGGCTATAATCAGTTTGGCGAAGTGATTGTTGATGGTGATGTTGTTCATGGATTCTATAACCCAGCTGTTAGCAGAATTGTTGAGGTAAAATTATATTGTTCAAAAAGTTAACTTGCTGCATCATGATAACTTAAGCAGAGTGCTGGGTTTTCATAGTTCCTTTGCGTTTCTTTCAGGCGGGCTGTGTGTGCAATGATGCTGTAATCAGGAACAACACTCTGATGGGAAAGCCCACTGAGGGAGCGCTGATCGCTCTGGCAATGAAGGTATGATTTAGTGTCTTCACACGTGGGATATCTTCCTGCCAGCAGACTCTAAGGCCTTTCACATTCATCATTACTGTGATGTAGGGTATTCAGTGAGACTCATTTTTCCATTATTTTTACCTGGTATTGGAGCTCAGTTCACTATACAGAATAGAACAGTTTTAGTGTAGCTTACTCTACTGCAAGGTATACTGCTGTTAAAATCTTGTAAATAAGTAAAAGATAACATTCTGAAACACTTTGGTATCTTTATATTAGTAAAAGATAAGATTCTCTAGTAACTTCATGAACAAATCTTATTGTATTGTAGGAAATTACCCATTTCTCAAAGTCAATGTTATTAAATCTGTATTTGGGAGAGAGGAAATACTATTCCTATAATCTGTTCAGATTGAGCCCACATCCTAAGTTTTACATTTACAGTGAGAAACCTGCTATTTATACAGCAGAAATCTCCAACTTTTAGAAATAGCTTGATAAGGCACTGAGATTTGAATGAAGCAGGATTCTTCTGTATGCGATACTGGAATTGAGAGCCAGCGTGCAGTTGCAGGTTACTGGAGCATTGAACTCAGAAGATGATGAGCACTGGGTACTCAGCCACTCACTCGTTCTTTTCATGTATATAATAGATTGAACCTAGGGCCTTCCCTATGCCAGACAAGCAGTAACAGAGATAAACCACTGCCCACTAGTTTCAGACTATATATGCTTTCTCTATAGAAAGCTACATTTCTCTATCATCTGGTCTTATAACTAAAAAAACGTACAGTTTTTATAAGAGTAATGAAAATATGGATCAGGTATGAGATATTTCCTATGTTTGTGTTTAACAAGCTACTAGCTTCTTCCTAGAGGCATTAATACTGCTGTCCTTGGAACAGTGGAAAGGCAGAACAAGGACAGAAAGGGCTCAGTGAGCATAGGAAGGAGCTAGACTGAGAGCAGGGGGCAGCTAGCTGTGGACTGAGTGGAGACTGATATCTGCTACCGTGGAAGGGATGGGCGGTGTTTGGGTAAAGAGGGAGTTGTTAAATAAACTGTATTCAATGGATATGTAAGTGCCAAGAGAACTCTGAACATATTTCTGAGGAAAACAGATACTAATAACATGGACTTTTTAATAGTCCTAAAATATATTTGAATATTTGGAATAAGAGGCAAAGGGATCAAAGGATTGGAGTGAGAACAACTATATGGCATTAGTAGTTATGATTTGTAGTGTAGTGGATGTTATGTAATAATTTTCTAGGACCTAGGAAAACACACAACACATGTACATGTGCACACAAGTGCAATCTACTCATCTGAGTCAGGGGACACATGACAGACCAAACTACAGATACTACCAAAGTCCAGCTTGGTGAACCAATGAGCTTTATTGGGGTTACTTATAGAGATACTAGAGAGGAATTACTTACAGATGCAGAAGTGACCCAAAGACAGCTGCATCACCAAGGCCACCCCAGCATGCATGACACAGCACAAGAGCTGGGAACCCTTGAGCACCATGCAAGCCTGGAGGCAGATAAACGGGCTGGAGAGTGAGTTGCCTTGACAGGGGCTCTGATCTCTCCTGGGCAGCTCCTTGGTTTCTGTTTCTTCTAGACCACTGCCTGGTCTCAATCATCTTTGTAGCTTGGCTTGTGTGAGAGTGGCTCTGAGCAGGCTTTATTGCTTAATCTGTGAGGAGGGCCTTAGTGTATCTGTCTGGTCAGCTTCAGGGACCTGCTGAGGCTATTCTGATTTGTTTACCTTCCCTGAAGGATGGGATGTTTCAGTCTGTTAAAAAGTGTCACATAACAGTGAACTAAATGATTAGGATGGAGATGATAGCAATAGACAAGGAAGACTCCAGGTGTTAATAAGTGAAGGGTTAAATAGGAGACTTTTCTTGATTAGGAAAGTTCATCTTCAGTATTGGCCAGGCACTTTTATTTATTTGTGTTGTTCCAGAATTTGAGCTGGTAGAGAGATTAATACAGCCTTCATGAAAGTTTGAATATATAGTCTAGTGTTCTATCTGGGTAGCCAGGCTTTCATATTCAAATTGGATGCTGTTCTTAGGGGGAAAGAAATGCTGTCTTTATAGATACAACATTGCTGTTTTTTCACTAATACTAGGAAAAGGACCCAGTTGTCTTAACATGTTGTAAGTTGTGATTTACCTTCATTGTTAAAGGGAAAAATTGTTAAAGGGGAAAAAAAAAACACATGTTGGTTAGAATTAATTTTATTTTTATTTTGGTCTTACAGATGGGTCTTGATGGACTGCAGCAAGACTATATCAGAAAAGCTGAATACCCTTTTAGTTCTGAGCAAAAGTGGATGGCTGTTAAGTGTGTGCACCGAACACAGCAGGTAGTCTTCAAAAATAGTTACACGTAATTCTAGCATTGGGAGGGCTGGAGCCAGGGTCGCTATACACTGCATTCCAGGCTAGCCTTGGCTATAGGGCTGAGGCTCTATCTCATACCTACTTCAAAATAATAAAAGAATACATCTAATATATCTAATGTCAACTTAGGTGACAATTTTATTTTTTAATCTACTATTGTTTAAACAAACAAACAAACAAACAAAAGCCCAGGCATTTGATTTTACCCATGAAGACTTAGAAGCCAGATGCTGAGGTGAAAACCTGCTAGCTCAGAGAGGCAGAGAAGGCACCCAGCTGACCTCCTTATTCTACTGATGTCCCAGAAGGAAAAAGCTCTCTCCTTTCCCACACTGTCTTAAATATCCTTCAACTCAAAGACTCCCCCTTTCATTTACTCTGTTTACTCCCCATGGCTGATTTCTTGCTCTGCCTCTTGACCTCGGGCTGACTTTATTTATCTCTTGGATGAAAGGTATGTGCTTGGGTTGAGCCACACCACAAGGGGTTTTCCAGTAAATAATACAATCTTGGGGGTTACAGTGTGATCACATATCCTGTGGCAATCTACCATAGATTAATGAATTACTGTATCTAATAGAACCTGTTGCCTTAAAGCAGTGCTTCTCCACCAGTGGGTTGTGACCCCTTAGGGGGCTCACATATCATATATCCAATATAAAATATTTACATTACAATTCATAACAGTAAGATTACAGTTATGAAGAATCCATGAAAATTATTTTGTGGCTGGGTTGACCACAACATGAGGGTCATAGCATTAGGAAGGTTGAGAACCTCTGGGTTAGAGCATGATAGTCACAGTGGACTTAAGTCTGCATTACGACTCTTTATTGAATTCGTATACTAAAGTATTGAGTTTTGCTTGTGACCCAACAGCTTTTAGAGGGTTATAACATGGCCTTAGGTATGGAGAGCTTTTGACATCAGTTTTTCTTGGTACGATTCTCTTCTCACTGAGAGTTCTTTATAGGTTGCTGTTGATTTTATGGTTTTGGACTGCTTTTCACTGAAGGAATGTCTTATCCTTAGGATAAATAAGATCATGTTAACTGTGGGATTTTTCTCTGAATTTTCCAACCTGAAGACTTTCTGCAAGATGAAAGCAACCAATGGAAGTAATAGACTAAACTTAAGCACACAAATGAGATTCTGGCTATGGAGAGGAGGTCAGCCTGACAGATTGGGCAGACTAGCCAGTTTAAAAACAACTGGAATGGCTCAATTAGCACTTTTTTTTTTTTAAAAAGGGGTCTTTTGAACATGACAGTTTAAATACTTAACTTTCTTAATCTTTGGAATAAAAGATAAAAACCCTTAAAAGACTTTAAAGGTGCTAAGACTGGCAAAAATGGGAGGGAGGCTTGAGAGTCTGAGTGAGAGATGAGCAGTAACTTCCTCCCAGGGCCTCTCTGTCTCTTAAGTCATTGTTCCTTTATGCTGTGGAGTGGAGGAGTATGACCAGAGGACAGCAGTAGAGCACTGGCAGGCTCAACTCTGGAAGCTGACTGCTCTCCTGAGTTTGTGCTCCTGGCCCTGCCTTAGGATATTGGGGAACTCAGGAACAGCTCCCTGGTCTTTTCAATAGCAAGGACAAAAACATTCCTGCTCTTGGACTTTCCTTACTCCCCTGCAGCAGATCCCAGCTGACCACTGTAACCAGTGCCCAGGGAACTGCTGGGTCTTTAGTTGTGGGCCTAAATTGACAGAGTTACTGGGGACTGGTGGAAGTGTTAGAATAAAGGCACAGACTGAACCAGCAGACATAGGCTCTGAGAAACAAAGGTAGTGCCTAATACTGTAGTTGCTGATCGTCCTGGTGGCTGGAGGGAGGCTGGGAGTGGCCATACAGCGTCACAGCCACAGCCGTGGGTAGAGGAGGCAAACTGGAATGACCCTGAGGTTTCCATCTAGAAAGGACAGAGTGCTTGTTTTACTTACAGGCTGAAACAAATCACATCTGACTCTGGACTTAAGGGGTGCATCAAAGAAATACATCCGTGTCTGACTAAAGAGCCAGGATGTTAGAGAGCACTGTACTCATTATTTTGCTTGGCTCAGTAGGGAAGAATCATAGTGTAAGTTCTGACAATGTGTGCTTTATATTGTAAAGATTGGAGAGCGAGCATAGATAGAGATGTACCTGGCCAAACTAACATCATAGTGTAAAATGGGTAAATTGTTAACAGAGGGTGTCACACTGTAAATGCATCAAAACCTCAGGAGTATGGAGGGGTAGGGCCTAGAATGGGAAGGACAAGTATGGACTGTAGGTCTTCATTAGAAGCTACTAGGGAGAATTTTGTATTTGTTTTTCCATGCTGGGGATTCAGTTTAGGACCTTGTATGTGGTAGGTTAACTATTACTCCTGCTCTGATAAGTGGAAGAGATCTGTTATTGTGAGAGTCAGAGAGCATCATAGGTAAGTAGGCCTAGATACGAGTCCATAGCCATTCATGAAGAGCCTGCACCATCACCCGGGGCTGAAACTAGATCTCTTCATTCCCTGCTGCTTGGTGAAAAGGAACCATGTTCCAAATCTTACAGTGCCCAACTCGAGATTTAGTAAAGTATTGCTACTAGTGTAAGGTCTGGTAGGACGGCTGCGTTTGTAGATATACAACTAACTCCAACACCGGTCTTTAAAGTTTAGGTGTGACTCAAAGCATTGGACCTGAATAACTTTGCTAAGGGTTATGAAAGATTGGACATAATTTGAATGTAAACTTGGTATGTTTTTCTTTTTAGGACAGACCAGAGATTTGTTTTATGAAGGGTGCTTATGAGCAGGTGATTAAGTATTGCACCACATACAACAGCAAAGGGCAGACTTTGGCACTTACCCAGCAGCAGCGAGACTTGTATCAACAAGAGAAGGCACGGATGGGCTCCGCGGGACTCAGAGGTAAGGAAGGCTGTTTGAGCATAGATCCTGTTCTGGGAACAAAAGCTTTCTTATAATTGTAGCTGAATCCCTACTTCACATCTGAAGTGTCCGACTCTACCCCAGACATCAGAACTATTGCAATTTCTGAGGTGGTGTGTTTTATAATAGTTGGGGAGTTGGTCCTCAAATAATGGAAAGTCAAGAGTACAGCAAAGTCTGAATTCTTGGGTTTCTATAGATGGGCAGTGTCCTCTGTGTAGGACAGAGATCTTAACTTTATCTTCTACAAATTTCTGTTAGATTTATTTTGTCTGTATGTGTGGAGGTGGGGGCATGGTAGATAAAACATGAAAATCAGCTTTGTATTTCTACCGTGTGAGTTCCCGGAAGCAAGTACCTTTAAGTGCTGGGCCATTTCCTGAAGGAGTGCTGAGGTTTTGTATGTGGTTTACGCTGCAGCGTTGTGCGGTGGACTAGAGTTTAATATTAGAGGAGCCATTTGTTTCATAGAATTTAGGAAATACTGTCATCTTTGTCTCATGTCTTTTTTTTTCCATCTTCCCCTCCTTGTTATTACCATAATGTAGGAATTAAATATGAATGTGTATACATTAAAATATTAATTGATGTGTGGTTATACTTTATCTTACAAAGTTTGTTTCTTAAAAATGCTTGTGGTCCTAAGTTATGAAACTACAATATATTTTAGGGTTTGTGGTTTTGTTTTGTTTTTGTTGGTGGTGGTTTTGTTTTACGATTATGACCGCCTATCTGACAAGAGGAGACTTAAGTGAAGAAGAATTTATTTTGATGCATAGTTGAGTGAACTAACCTTCGTGACGGTAGTAACCATCCGGTGGGGAAGGCATGGTGGTAGGGGTGACTTAACGGTGGCAACAGGAGAGAGGTTGCTACCTTACATCTCAGGGGAGTAGACAGTCTGGGATGGTGAGCTTAAGTTCTGTTCTGAAGTGACCCACTTCCTCCAAGTAGGTCCCATATCCTGAAGCTTCCATAACCTCTCAAAAACATTACTAGCTGGGAAACCAAGTATTCAGACACATGAGGGTATAGAAAATATATCATATTCAAACTAGAATAACTTTTCCATCAGAGGACTTCCTTTATAGACATTGCATATATATTCTTGGTCTAAAGAATATCTTCAGTAGGTCTTTATTAGTGTTATAGAGTGCGTAAATACAGATTAACAACCCCAGGGCTAGTGCCTTCCTCCTCTCCATTGGGAGGACGCAGCCGTGATCTCCCTTACTGAGGATATGCTAGCATTCATCTGCTTTTATTGCCACCTGCCTCTGCCCTACCACCAGGGATTGCCAGGCAGCTCTTTCCTTCAGAGCGAGCACCTTCGTGGGGCATATCTACACACTTAAACAGAAGCGGTTTGCCTTCAGGTTTGGTCTTTCAGTTCTCCATCCATGTATGAATTCTGCTTGAATAGGAATAAGTACTACTTTGGTCTCCTTTGGGACTTTGCTGGCTCCCCTTGAGACACTGAAGTTTAGTATGCTTTTGTAGATACTTATTAGTGTTTGGTCTCATAAAAATCTCCCTGTTACAAGTATATTCTTTTGATTTACAATGGTAGTGACCAGAGCTTACAGACTTCTGAGAGTAAGCTGAGAGATGTTGGGAAATGTGCATGACTGACTTTGTGTTTACTCTTGTTGCCCAGTGATGACAGGACACTATAAATATAATGTTATGATAGTTATGAGCTTTTAGAGAGCTAAGAGTTTGAGAAGAAATGCTTGTTAATGTCTGGAGGCAGTGAAAACAGACTTTTTTGGTATTAATGATCTTAAGACCACTTTATAGATGAACTTTTTTCTTTCTAGTGTTTAGCATGTATGAAATTGTGTATATATAGGCTGTATACAATTGATACAGCTTTCTCTGATGAAAGTATATATTAGAAACAACCTTCAATGGGGCCTGTTTGCTTAAATTTGAGTTTTAAGGTTTGACAAACCCATATTTTTCTCTAAATAATGAATTGTATTTTCTAAAGAGGTTGTAGTTCTTTGGATTGTAGCTGCATGTGGTTGCTGTGAAAGAACGGTCCTAATTCTTTCTCATTTGTCTTCTCTGCTTAACAGTTTGTTGGTTTTATTCCTTTTAATTTTTAGTAGCCTAAAAGCAACTTTATATCCAGAGCCATATAACTACAATGTGTTGGTATATGATAAATTTGAATTATAAATAATATGCTGCAACTACAAATAATATTGTAACCTTATGTGTTTTATTATCAACTAAGTTTAATGATTTCACAACCAGTAATTTGAAGTTTTGATTTTATTTTTCAAGTTCTTGCCTTGGCGTCTGGTCTGGACCTGGGGCAGCTGACCTTCCTACTACAAATAATATTGTAACCTTATGTGTTTTATTATCAGCTAAGTTTAACGATTTCACAACCAGTAATTTGAAGTTTTGATTTTATTTTTCAAGTTCTTGCCTTGGCGTCTGGTCCGGACCTGGGGCAGCTGACCTTCCTGGGCCTGGTGGGAATCATTGACCCGCCTAGAACTGGTGTGAAAGAAGCTGTCACAACACTCATTGCCTCCGGAGTCTCCATCAAAATGATCACCGGAGATTCTCAGGAGACTGCAATTGCAATCGGTATAACTGTGCTGTTACATTTTGCTTTCAATACGTTTTCAGAAAACACCTAGTTTTGTAAACATTAGGAAATATGTTCATATGCAATTGAGATTATAAAACAGTTTACTCATTTTTGCTCAAACTTATAAAAGATCATTGGTAAACTAAATTTTAGTTAAAAAAGAATATTGAAAACACATGATTAACCCATGAAATCATTTGTGTACTGATTCACAGAAAGGTAGTTGACCTTTTTAGCTTTATTATCCACTTGCTGACAGGTGTAAACACTAGCTCAGGGATGGTAAAGGAAAGACAAATTGAGGTTTTTCTTTGTAGTTTAGGTATAACCTTTGAAGCAGACTTGAATATAAATACTAAGAGGATAGCTTGTTCTATACGTTTTGTTACCCATCAGGGATGTGCTTGTGGTTTGAAAGTTAGTGAGTTACTTTTAGGAACGTAAGGTAGAGAGAAGTGTAAGTGCTAATTTCTTGACATCTGTAAAGTATAAACTTCACATTTGCCAAGCTTCATTAATTCTGATTTTATTAATTTGTGATGGGTCTGGGCTAAAGGTTTTGCACATTGTTATCTTAAGAAGGGTCACAGATGTGTCGGAAGGGTGACTTTTCAATGTGCACTTTGCTCTAAATGGAATTACATGGTTGTGTGCAGCTAAATATGCCATCAGCTTTTCTGGCTTTAGTTACTTTGCTTATAGTACATTCTGATTGTCAATAGAATTGAACTGCTGAGCAGACATGGATTAGCCTAGTTTTAATTTTTAGGGTTTGTTGGCTTAGGGTCAATTCTGTATTCTTTGTTTGTTTGTTTGGTTTTTTCGAGACAGGGTTTCTCTGTGTAGCCCTGGCTGTCCTGGAACTCACTTTGTAGACCAGGCTGGCCTCGAAAGCAGAAATCCGCCTGCCTCTGCCTCTCAAGTGCTGGGATTTAAGGCTTGCGCCACCATCGCCTGGCATAATTCTGTATTCTTAAATTTAAACAAAAACCAAATATTCAAGTAGAAAACTTCAGACCCCACTATGAATTTCAGCCAGTTTGTGTTTACCAGTTGTTTTCTCTTATGATTCCTAGATACATTTTCACATGTAAAAAGAAGAAAACAAGATGAGAGTAAATGAGCGTCATTTTACTAACTCTTCAAGCAAAGAAATTTATATTTTTTGTCTTGTTTTACTTCAGCAAGCCGTCTGGGATTATATTCTAAAACATCGCAGTCCGTGTCTGGAGAGGAGGTGGATACAATGGAGGTCCAGCACCTTTCCCAGATAGTGCCAAAGGTACGTCTGCATGAGGAACACTGAGAGTGGTCCTAAGCTCCGGCCATTGTTCTTGTCTCTGAGAATATGGTTACTTGCAAGGAGACATGCTCACCAAATTTGCTGCTCCAGATTCTGATCTGAAATTTCTTGGAAATAAACCATATTATGATACAATCATTAGAAAAGTATTGTAAAATCATTACCTCTAGTAAGAACTACATTTCCTGTGAGGAAAGTACTGTAGTAATTGAGGACTTGTATGTTAGAAGATGGAGAGAGAACACTTAGTTGATACTACTTACACTTTAGTTCTGTTTTTATTTTTGCTTAAGTTTGTTTATACTTTTGATGAAATTGAGGAGGGGTTTACAGACAGTAAAACATACTATTCTAGAGTGCAGCTCTGAGTTTGGACAGATTCAAGATATCTTACATTGTCACAAATAGGATACAGAATAGTTTCTTCTTATCCCTCAGTTAGTTCTCTCACGACCTCGTGTATTCAGCTGTTCTCCTAGGTCTAGAGCCTAGCAGTAGTAAGTCCTTTATTTGTGTAGTTTCATCCCTTACTCAGTTCTGTAACAGTAAGACCCTATAGCCTGAGACTTCTGAATTTGATTCTTGATTCTTTGACATGTAGTGCTTTGGAGATGTCACTTCACTGTGTTGCTGTGTCTGAGTCCTCTCTCCCAGCCCCTTAACCTGCTGAGCAGTGCCGGGCTGCAGGGTGCACTGTGTCTCTTTGGCTCAAGGACAGTTGGCTCTTTTCAGTGTTTGCTGATAGTGAATGAAGCTGTGTGTCTACGTTTCTTTGTGAAAGTCAGTTTTCCTTGCGTAAATACCTGAGTGAAATGGAAACTTAAGGGTTCTTTGGAAAGTTCGTTGTGTTGGATGGTGTTTTGCTAAGGCGAATGTGTGAAGGAATGTTTCACTGAAGTGCACACAGGTTGAAGGACTAAAACTCATTTCACTGAAGCAAATACAGAAGATGTTCTGCTAAAGCAAGCACGTGAAAGGACACGTGAGGAAGTTCTCTTTGCTAATGGTGCATGTATTGGTCTGCTTTACATTGTGTAGTTGAGCTGCAGGTCTCGTGACTCCATAGAGAGAATGGCACCAAAAAACTTGGGGTGGTGCGCTGCAGTTTCTTACTGCTTCCATGGACTCGGGCTGCTAGGATGCATGTGCTGAGACAAGACTCACGGAGACACCTCATGTTTGAGGGAAGTCTAAGTCAGCCCAGTGGACTGTCTGTCACACGGGGGCGGAGCTTTAGCTTCTTACATTGCTGAGAGCTTCTTGGTCTCGAGTCTTCACTGATCTTCATTTCCCTGAGAGGCAGAGCGGAGAACTTTTCCTGGTGTTCCTGTTGGCCTTGGTCCCTCCAGCTGACTGTGCTGAGGCTGAGGCCGGCTGTCTCTGCTAGGTAGTGCCACTGCTGCTGACTCTGTTTGCTCTCCCAACTCTACTGACCTGGACTGCTGGTGTATCGTGAAGTGTTTGCAAGTGCATTGAGCTGCCGCTGCTAACCTGTGAACTAAACTGATTTCCAGACAACACAGATGGGATAAAGCCCATTTCTAAACAGGTCCACTTCCCCTGTATCCTTTTTTCCACTATGTCTGGTGGTTGGTAGGTTAGAAGGGAGGTTACAGTGTTTAAGAACCATCATTAAATACAGGGTTTGAAAAAGGTAAAGTCACACCTGAGTAGTTTCTAGGTCATATGGCTGATGACTTCCTAACTACAAAAGGAACTCCACACTGGAATGCTCCCGTTGTTCTTCAGTGATTCCACTACTGAGAGGTCATTTCCCTCACTGCCTTCTCAGGTCATATAGGAAGACTTTATTGTGCTTTTCATTTGCATTTCCCTCAAAAACTTATAATTATGAATACCTTTTCATGTACTTGTTTGCCATATTATGGTCTTTATTTACATGGTCTGAATATTTTTTAAAAATTACATTATTTTTTTAGATTCTGAGATTTTAAAACATTTGGTTCTTTTCAGGTTTTTTGTTTTGTTTTGCTTTTTGTTTTTCTTCTTGGTGTGGTTACAGAGGTATTTAATTTGATAAAGCCTGGCTTATCAGTGTTTACATTCATGGATCATGCTGTGATTTTATTTAAGAAATAAATCTACTAGAATTACAGAGGGCTTTCTCTTAGAAGTTCATAGTTTTAGGGCTTTTAATTTTAGTCAGTGATCCCTTTGAATTTTAATTCTTACATATATTGCAGAGGTGAGAATTTGTTTTGTTTTGTGTAGTATTTTATTCAGTACCATCTGTTAAAAGATTGCTTATTCGGTATTGAAATGCTTTTTATTCTTTGATTCTGATGCTTTTGTAGCAAGTTATTTTTCAAAAAAAAAAAAGGCATTCCTGTTTAATAACACATAGTAACTTCTTTAAAGACAGATTTCCTTACATGAAATTACTTTTATTATCTGACTATGCATCATGTAGGCTTTATAGAACCTGGTTGTCATATACACAAGGCACATATGAAGTTGGCTTCAAAGAAATTGGGCAGCATTATTTCTTCCATGTTGTTAATGTGTGTGTGTGTGTGTGTGTGTGTGTGTGTTGATATGTCCTTCAGCATAAGTACTTATGTGGCATTTATTTGGTTAGCTGTTGTAACTCTTTGTTGCCAGTAAGCAACAAATGTCCTTTCTCTTTTCTCTCAGTTTATACTTAAAAGCTGCCTTTTCAGAATACAGGATTTCCTTAAATCATATCAACATCGTAACTTACAGCTTTTTATATATACAATATATATGCATATATTGTATATATCTTCATAATATTTTTATGATTAATTTTCTACAATAATGCTTATTGTAAAATTGAACAATAAGTTACAATTTATGCTATTAGTAATCTAATCCAGACACTCAGAAGTTATGTTCCCACATAGCACATTAACATGGTAAGTTAACCCACTGTAATTTTACAATACATTTTTAACAAAAACATAGTTTGTACTTTATATATTCACAAGTATATGAGTCATTTTATATAACTTCTCCATTTCTGAAATCATAAGTTACAACTAGAGAATATATTGCATTTAATGGACATACTATATTTTGTGTGGCTGTCTACTGTGCATGAATGTATGCTATGTATGTGTTTATATAACCATTTTCTTATGTTTTAGCATATGTATTTCTATTGTGAATAATATTTTAATGATAACAGTAGTAACCAGGAGTATATATATTATACATGTCCTATTTATAGTCACTTTCTAGAGGATGACTGATTTAGTCCAAGTTTTGATTTTCAGAGTAAGTGAGGAAATGACACCTGTTCCAGGTCTGTTACTTCTAGAGTTTTGGCAAGTGGGGTTCCCGTTGCCACCATTAGCTCTGTGCAGACCTATCCTGTTGCTTTACGATACCCTTGCTGTTTCACTAGCTGTTTTTTGCTTTAAGAATGGAATGGGGTTGCCAAATACTTAGGCTGACATTTCAGTACAGCGCGTTCTTCATGATTAATTTCTGAATACTTAGATTTCCACATAGTCAGGTACAAGGATGTTTTAAATATATGTAGCTTAGTTTTTTTAAAGATACATTTAAATGTTAAAGGGAGCCCAGCAGGCATGACCACTCAGATACTAGTTAAAAGTCTATTCCAGCCAGCCGGGCGGGGGGAGGAGGGGAAGCTGTACTCAGGCATTTGTTTCCTAAGTGTAGCATCAAGTGTTTAGGGCAAGGGGATTTTAAAGGCAAAAACCATGTTTTGGCATCTTGCTTGGCAGCCGCAGGGAAAGGTTTTGCAGAAGCAGGCAGTTCAGCAGAAGCTAAGATGATTTAGCATCTTGACCTCGGCATTCTAGAAAAGAGTTGGATAATTTTCATGGAATTCTCCATCAAGGGGCCACATTTTAGTGAATCCCAAAATGGCCTTAGTCAGAATACAAGATGGAGGAACCTTATGCACTATCTGAATAGAGGTTGAACTTTATTGAATAGTCTCCAAATATGTGTCATGTGATTCCTGAGTCCATAGGACATAATCAGTAATGAATGCTAGAGTTCAACTGAATCTTTTCTCTAAGAAAAGATTGGTTTTAGACTTTAAAAGCAAGAAGCAGGAGTAGTGTATATGACAGCACTGAGGTTCACTCCATTGTTTATTTATTGGCATAAATCTCAAGAGCATTGAAGGTGCAGGGGAACCTTTGCCATCGTCAGTAGCATGACTTAAAAAGTGAAGATGAAGGTAAAGAGAGGAGAGCTAAGATGGGAGGGCCTGGGATGCGAGCTCTCACTTTTGTTTAAATGTCAGAAAAAATTTGATCAATGAGAGGGAAGAACTTTAATTTCTGGGGTGGTAAACTCAAGCAGATGAGTGGGTATCATCAGCTCGTCTGTATTAAAATATTAGGGTTGGTTCTAGACACAGGTGGGTGGCAGGGATTGTAGTGTGCTTTGGAGGAGAAAATAAAGTTATCTACTGAGAGCAAGACTGGAAGAAGGGTTGTACTGGAGGAGAGAGGGGAGAAATCTAACATGGAATAGTCCTCCAGGACTTCAGAGAAGAGGGTGTTGTGTGGGTATAAGAAACAAAATGGCCTTTAGGTACTGGAAAGATTGACCATGGTGCCGAAACTCAGATGTTTGGGAAATGAGAGGTTGGAAGGTTGCTTACAAAGAGTGAGAAGGAGGAACTCGTGACATTTACAACTGTGATTCTGTAAAGGAGACAAGGATCATGCCAATCACTTCTTCACTCCCCTGCTGGTACTGTGTTAGAGAGCTGTAAGGGCTGGCAGTGTTGGCTCGACAACGTCGGGTAAAACAAGGCGTACCTTAAGGACACAGACACACTTTTGTGGCTGGCATTGGGGCACAGTGAAGGACTACGTAGATGATTATGAAAAGAGATTAATTCTGGTAGAGAAATTTGATTATTACAAAGCTTTCAATTACAGTTGAAGAGAGGCTTGTGAATTATTCCAAATCAAGAAAGCCTACATGACCCTGTAACGTGACTGCCTAGACAGTGGGAAGCAGACACTCTTACCTGAGACTGACCATAGAGAAAAGCCTGTTGTACACCAGTTGTGAGCACACAGATAAAGAAAAAATTTCCCCCTTTTTCATTTCTAAAATACTCCAAGAATAAAGCTGTTTTCTTTGTAGTCGTACCCAAATTCTACAAATAAGGTCATGACTTACTTAGATTGTTTTCCTATGGTTAACCTACCCTTCTCTTTGTAGAGGTCAGATTCCTGCATGAGGTGAAGGCTAGCACGTGTATGACATTGATTAATTGCAGTCTTTGTGCCAAATTAAGTTGTTAAAAGATGTCATTACTTAGAAATACTGCTACTTGTTAACACTGGGGATTTTTAATGTATCTGTGTTTTTAACAGGTTGCAGTATTTTACAGAGCAAGCCCAAGACACAAGATGAAAATTATTAAGGTGGGTGTCTGAAAACCAAATTATCTTAAATTTACTGTACAAAATATTTTAACCTTTCTTTTGTTCATTGCAAAGAGTATTGATAAAATATCCAAGTTCAAAGTATTGTGAGACAAAACTTAGAATTCTGGAAGAGCTTGACACAGAAACAGTTTATTTTGCATAGGAAGTCTTAGAACGACACTATAAAGTATTGCCAGTAAAGCCTCTTTAAACAGAGTGTAGAAGTGTATCTGGTAGGGATCCAAAGCTAACTCATCCCAATGTGAATACTCATAGTTACACCCTGTGTAAACAAAGGTCAGACAGGTCTTTATGAGAGTGAACAGTGTAAAGAAGGCTTATTATTTGTACAAGTTCCTTAACAAAGCTGTATGTTAGAAGCGTATATTAAGTAACTTTTCATTAGGAGGAATGTTCCAACAATAACTGAGCTGTGTGTTACACACCAACGCCACTTCCATGCCAATAGGCATTAGGAAGGTTTCAGTTTTGGCTGCTGTCTTACATAATGCCTCATTGACCAGGATGTTGGTCTGTACCATTTGATTGATGTATAAAGCAGCTTAAATTGTATCCTATGTTGATAAGCAGGCTTGATTATAGTAGCTAGTCATTGTAAAGTTTAGAGCTTCTGAAGTTAGAGGTTATTGACATTTTAGTGTGGGTTATTTGTAGCTAGGGGTGATAGGGTTCTCCTGGGTAAATTAGAATGTTTAGATTCATCCTTATATCCTATGTAGTAAACGCCAGTGCCATCTTAGAACTCAAGACAGTTAAAATGCCCCCAAACATTGTTATTGTCATTCTCTGGAAAACAAAGTGCTCCTAGTTATAAATCATTGTGTAGGTGATTATCACATTTCAGATATGCAGTTCTCTTGGAAGGAAATACTAGTAGCCATATTTTGTAAGCTTTATTTTATAAAGATTTTCATGTATTCAGGTTGACTGAAAAATGAGGTTATATACATTTTTAATTTAATTTTGTGAAAGATGGTTGATATCTCTTTATCTGATTTTTAAAAATTCAGAATATTTCTATCTGCTTTACTTTTCTTTTTTTTCTTTTTTTTTCTTCTTCTCTGTAGTCTCTACAGAAGAATGGGTCAGTTGTAGCCATGACAGGAGATGGGGTAAATGACGCAGTTGCTCTGAAGGCTGCAGACATTGGCGTTGCGATGGGCCAGACTGGCACAGATGTTTGCAAAGAGGCTGCAGACATGATCTTGGTGGATGATGACTTCCAGACCATAATGTAAGGCATTTGTTTCTCTCTTCTTCATGCATCTTGCCTTCAGACAATGCATCTCAAAAAGAATTGGCAGTATATGGAAGATTAAAACATTTTTTGGGGGGATAATCTTACGTAATTCAAGAGAAAAGTATTTGTATAAATGGAACAGACATAATAAATGATGACATATTTAGGGAGTGCCGGCCAGTTGTCACATTTTTCTGGGCATAGAAGGATGGTTCAACAGCGGCTCTTGTTCCAGAGTCTTTATTGTAGTTAAATTGAAGTTACAGGAGACGTTATGTAGCGTTCAAAGTTGAGTTCACATTCCATGATATTTTCTTATTAGTAAGTGTTCTTGTTGCCCTCATTTCGTGATACAACCTTTTAGCTCTGAATTACTCAAGTGTAACGTCAGTGGTGGAGCTCTGAGCTTCCCACTTTCCGTAACCTGTGCCCTGAGCGTCACTCCTTGTGGTGATAAGTTGTAATCACAAGTCCTGCCATGCTGTGTTACTCACATGGAGAATGCAAGACTTCATATTTGCCAACTTTTTGCAAGGAGCAAAGTATTTTTTGTTCCATTCTTGAAGTTATATAAAAATCCCAGAGGATGTAGTTATTTTGTAAATGTACCTTTTCCTAGATTTACTCAGGTTAATGCAAGAATTCTTGTAAATTTTTGTAAGCACAGTTTTTAATTCTTCACAGTATATTAATGTAATAGTTACGTAGGACAATAAACTCCATAATTCTTAAATAACTCATTGCCATTTAATTTTTGATGTGTTAATTTGACCTACTAAGAAATGGGAACTATGAAAGATATAGAATGTCATTGTTTTACTATCAGAAATGTGTAATGTTATTTTGTGTGGAGAGAGATAATACATGGATTTTATGTTGAGTATTTTAAAAGTTTTATTTTTAATTACTTTTATGAGTGTACATACTGGTGCAAGTGCCTGTGAAGGCCAGAGTTGGTAGTTCCCCTCAAGCTGGAGTTATAGATGGTTGTGAGCCACTTGACATGGGTGCTGGGATTAGAATTCAGGTCTTCTGCAGGAGCAGTGTGCCTTCTGAGTACTGAACCATCATTTCAGCCCCCTCAGGGGTTTTTGTTGTTAAAGAGAATTTGAATATTGTATAATGAAAATAGTTTAAGTAGAGCTCAACTCTTTGGTAAATTAAAATATTTTAATGTTTCTTAATCTGTAAGTGCTAATTGTTATTTGTAACTTAGTTTCAAATGTATAGGCATATTTTATGTAATATTTTCTTATTTCTTTATTTTTAAATTTCAGGTCTGCAATAGAAGAGGGTAAAGGCATTTATAATAACATTAAAAATTTCGTTAGATTTCAATTGAGCACGTAAGTTTGCAAGAACTTTTTTTACCCATGGGTCTAACAGAGAAATTATTTGAAAAATAAAATTATGACCTGTATTCTTGAAAATTGCTTATTAGTAGTTTTCTAAAAAGCAAAAAGCTATTAACATACTATTTAGGTCATACTAGATATTATAATCATGTAGGAATGATTTAAAATATATAATAAATGTATAAACAATAGGTAGATACTTTGCTATTCTACATAAGTGACTAGGATTTTGACATTTGGAGGGATCCTGCAAACAATTCTCAGGATTGTTTACTGAGGGATACCTGCATAAACTTTTGGGATTTATTTAATTGCACCTGAAATTAAAAGGGGACGTGTTGTTTCTTGGTTTCTTTTTTTCAAATAGGATAGATATTCTATAGCCAAAAAGTGGGTACATATTTTTGAAAGTGTTGTTTTGTGGGTTTAAAAATCTTTCATCTGTGCTTGGTGGCACACATCTGTAATCCCAATGTTGTAGAAGGCTAAAGCAGAAGAATTGCAGAGGCCCAGTCTGTCTCACTTAAAGCTTCTGTCAGAATTAGAAGGTTTCAGCTACTTCTGCTGTTGTTGCTTAAGCATTAAAAAAAAACTTCCTTTAGCTTGCCAATCAAGGTGACTTTCACTTTTTGATCCCAACACCTGGGACGAGTAGATTGTTGAGCCAACCCAGTCTACATTAGGGAGACCCTGGACTGTAGTATAAGACTCACTTTCAAAAGAAAAAAATTGTTAGCTTCTGAACAAAATATTCATATGACTGAGGTATATAGGTCAGTTGAAATAATAGGATTACTTTAAAATATGTAGAACATTATTTTTTCTGGTGTGTGTGTGTGTGTGTGTGTGTGTATGTGATTAGTGAATGTGTTTGTAGCTGTGCACATGTATGTGCTTGCATGCAGAGCTCAGGTGCTGACACTGGATGTTTTTCTCAGTCATCTCCTACCTTAAGTCTTGATAGCATGTCTTCACTGAACCTGGGCTCATTGATTAGCCCGACTGGCTGCCCAGTAAGCTGCAGGGCCCTTCTGTCTCTGTGCCCAGCACTGGGGTTACAGGCATGCACTGCTGCCCTAACTTTCACTTGATTTCTGAGAATCTAAAGTTAGGTCTGCACACTTCCTCAGCAAGTATTTCTCCAACTGAGCTGGCTCCCAGCCCCAGGAACATGAGACTTAAGTGCTAGTAAATGTATACAGTTTATTGTGCTAATTTTTAAATGACTCTTTTTCAACAGGAGTATAGCAGCATTAACTTTAATCTCACTGGCTACGTTAATGAACTTTCCTAACCCTCTCAATGCAATGCAGATTTTGTGGATCAATATTATAATGGATGGACCCCCAGCTCAGAGGTAATTAAGTGTATATTCACAAACTGAAAAGACAAGGCAGGTGTGAGTAAGATATATCAAACCTTCCTCATGACTTTCCAATGATGTGCTTCTTAGACATTGTCATGTGTGTATATCATTTATTCTTTTTGGTTGTCCATTCACCATTGAAGCCCCGATCCTTCATACTATGTGACATGTCAGCTTTTGGATAAGAACAGAGAGGGAATAATTGCAGTTCTTATGTTTAGGACACGAGATCTGTTCTAAGAACTGGATGTAATGGAAAAATTTTCTGCAGTCAGTTTGAACATACTGATAATAAACTCAGTCACCACTAATGAATTGGTGTTGCACTGAGGGAAGAAATGAAAGGCAGCCCCCTTTCCCTGCCCAGTTATTGTTATTTACCCAAGAGCGAGCCAACATTTAACTTGTCATCTTCATTCTTTTTGTGTCTTCTGTTTTTCTGTGATGTATGCCTACCTGAAGGCTGTCTAGTGTCTCTGTGTGTCTGTTTCTGTGTCAGTCCCCAGTAAAGGGATCTTTTATTGAACAGCACAGAAAACATTGCACATAGAAGGAATGAGGGATACTTTTGGATAGTATTTTTTTTTAATATAAAAATTGTTTACAAAACAATTACCTAGAAAGTTCACTGGGAACAGAATAAAGCTTCCTTTGAATTCAGACACAGTGGATGAAGAGAATGGCCAATTTTTCGTCTTCCCTTGAACACCCCAAAACTCCACTACCTGCCATTTTTCCAGCCTTATCCACACCACCCCAGTTCTAACTTTAGAATAATCTTAACCAGAACTTCAACTGGAATTAAGCTCCTGACGCAGCTGATCCAGACAGTAAACAAACAGCCCGGCACTTATATATGGATAGCCATTTCATAAGGCCCCTTTCATGTGTTTCCAGCAAGAGATTATAATGGACCGTGGATGAAGACATATATGTAATATATATATAATGTCAGGGGCATGGGAAAGTATGCAACTTAAGGTTACAGCTGTGCATTTGCTTATGCTATGAAAGTTGATTACTTGGGGAACCCAAGGCAGGATTGATTGGCTTTGTTACTACTCTCTTGAATACAGGTTTCATAGGCTGAATATGTAGTAGGATGCAGTTGTAAGTCATCAACTGAGGTCTCGCAAGAGTTCCCGTCTCTTAGTATGTAGGAGACATGTTCACAACACTGCATCAACACCATCTCCAAGTTCAGGTTCATATCTGAGTTCTGATAAAGAGCCTTGGTAAAAATATGTGTTCAAAGATTTCAGTGTCTCTTTTATTATTTTAGTACTGTGGCAGTTGAATGATATCTCCTAATCAAAGACTTTCTTGCATGAAATATATTTTTTCTTGGTAGGTTATGGATTTTAAAAATCAATTTATATGTGAATGAAATTGGATTTTTTTGAAAGTTGGCTAGCAAGTGCTTGTGTTACCTTGACAAGTACATATGTGTAAGCATTCAGAAAGCAACAGATCAGTAGTCTCCCTTGCTCTCACTTCTCCCCTTGCCTCCCCTTTCCATTCCTCCTGCTAGCTGGTACTAGAGACATCTGCCATCATGTCCAGCAGTGGTCATTTTCAAGTAGTCCTAGGCAGTGATTTCTTTAAGATTCAACATCTTGTTTTTAAAAGAAAGCATTTAGTTTCCTAGATAACTGATGCTAGTAAGGTTGTAAAAGTGAAGTGTAAAGAAGGTTGTAAAGTACCTTGTTCTCCTTGTTTTAAGCCTTGGAGTAGAGCCCGTGGATAAAGATGTCATTCGAAAACCTCCTCGGAACTGGAAGGACAGCATTTTGACAAAAAACTTGATACTTAAAATACTTGTTTCATCAATAATCATTGTTTGTGGGACTTTGTTTGTCTTCTGGCGAGAGGTAAATTCACTGGATAAACTGCTGTGTTACCATGCACCTATGTAGTCAGATTCCTAGTAATTTTGGTGTATTCTTCAGATGATTGAACTCTCTGAGTGAAAAGCACAGGTTAAGAGAATTTAATGTAAGGTCACTAAGTATTTAGTAAAGGATCATGTGCATGGATATTTGGGCAGAATAAGAAAATCTAAGTCTTTTTTTTTTTTTTTAACTTTCATGTGGACTCTATTCACTAGGTGGTCGGTAGAAAAGTCAGATAGGTTCACGTTTAGAATGAAGCTATTTCATTTTAAAAGCATGCACTATTTATTCATCTTATTCAGCCGCCAAGAAACAAACAAACAAAAAGTCATTTTGTCTTTCTTCTTGGCAGCTTCGAGACAATGTGATAACGCCCCGAGACACAACCATGACTTTCACTTGCTTTGTGTTTTTTGACATGTTCAATGCACTGAGTTCCAGGTCTCAGGTATGCTCAGATGGTCTTGTTTAATTCACTGCTTTGAGAAGAGTAGCCTTCCATAGGAAGCAGATGGAAATTATGGATATTTTAGCTTTGAATTTTGTAGCCACAGATTACAGTGCCATAAATTTTTCTATAAAGATGTGCTATGGTCAACAATGAAGATGGGACATTTGATCTCAGATGGTGTCCAATCTTCAATTATTAACTATAGGATATATTTAGATTAACATAGGACAAACCTCTTGGGTCTGTAAATAAGATATTAGTCTCATTTTAAAATTCCTTGTGAAAAGGACAGTGTGTTCCTTGTCACATCTGTCATGGTATCAAAGTTTATGAGTCTTAACTTTTTTTTCCCCATTCTGTACATTAAGCCATTTTCTTGTTAGAAAGTGACGTGTTGGTGTCAGCCTGGACGCTCTCTGAGAGCATGGTGGGAGTCGGCTTCACTCGTGTGGCCTTTTAGGGCAGTTTCAGCGCTTTATGCACTCTGCTTTCTCTTGGGCACCTGGAGGTCTTTTATCCTTTGAAGGCCTCTGTGCATCCTTAATGGTTAGCATTTTCATATTACAGCTTTCCAAGTGCAGTAGTTTATCACTAGACTACTTTAGAAGCTAGTACTTGTGTTGTTTTTGTTTTTTTTTTTTGTTTTGTTTTGTTTTTTTTTTTTTGTTTTTTTATGAAAGGTAGTTTTACTTTTTTTATACACACATAATTATGTGTATTTGTTGAGTAAGAGTTTTGGGTTGTGAATGGATAGATAAGATTTCACAATATATCAGTGAAATGTATTAATACTTTGCAGGTACTGTCTTAGTTAATGTTCTGTTTCTGTGATACCATGACTAAGGCAACTCAGCAGTTGGGGACTGTGCATAGTTTCAGTCTTAGTGCATTATCATCATGACAGAGAACATGGTGGAAGGCAGGCATAATGTTGGAGAACTAGCTGAGGTTATCTCCTAATCTACAATCAGAGAGAGAGAGGGAGGGAGGGAGAAAGGACCCGCCCAGTGACGGGATTCTTCCAACAAGGCCCCACCTCCTATTTCCTCTCACATAGTGCCACCCCAGAAATGGTGGCTGAGCATTCAGATGGATGGGGCTTTAGGGCATTCTTAAACTACCACAGGCACCAGAGCAGGGTTTCTTCTCATGGGTTCCTTGTTACAATTCATTCCTCTTCGGAAAGTGCCCGTTTTCTTTTGCTTTTGTTTTGTGAGATGGCCTCTCAGAATACCTTAAGCCAGCTTTGAACTTATGGAAGATCCTCCCATATAGCTCTGAGAACTGAGATCGCAAGCAAGCACCACTATGGTACACTGAGCAGCCCATTTCTTACACTGTGTGTGTGTGTGTGTGTGTGTGTAGTGTAGTGTAGTGTAGTGTAGTGTAGTGTAGTGTAGTGTAGTGTATGAATGGCGCATGTGTGGAAGGGTATGCGTGCCTGTGCATGCACTCCTGGAGGCTCAGATATCTGTCTTACTGTACTAAGTTTGAGCCTATTTTTTTTCTCTCTTTTTTTTTTTTATTCGATATAATTTATTTACATTTCAAATGATTTCCCCTTTTCTAGCCCCCCCACTCCCCGAAAGTCCCGTAAGCCCCCTTCTCTTCCCCTGTCCTCCCTCCCACCCCTTCCCAGTTCCCCGTTCTGGTTTTGCCAAATACTGTTTCACTGAGTCTTTCCAGAACCAGGGACCACTCCTGCTTTCTTCTTGTATCCCATTTGATGTGTGGATTATGTTTTGGGTATTCCAGTTTTCTAGGTTAATAACCACTTATTAGTGAGTGCATACCATGATTCACCTTTTGAGTCTGGGTTACCTCACTTAGTATGATGTTCTCTAGCTCCATCCATTTGCCTAAGAATTTCATGAATTCATTGTTTCTAATGGCTGAATAGTACTCCATTGTGTAGATATACCACATTTTTTGTATCCACTCTTCTGTTGAGGGATACCTGGGTTCTTTCCAGCATCTGGCAGTTATAAATAGGGCTGCTATGAACATAGTAGAGCATGTATCCTTTTCAACAAATGGTGCTGGTTCAACTGGAGGTCAGCATGCAGAAGAATGCGAATTGATCCATCCTTGACTCCTTGTACTAAGCTCAAATCCAAATGGATCAAGGACCTCCACATAAAGCCAGACACTCTGAAGCTAATAGAAAAAAAACTGGGGAAGACCCTTGAGGACATTGGTACAGGGAGAAAGTTTCTGAACAGAACACCAATAGCGTATGCTCTAAGATCAAGAATTGACAAATGGGACCTCATAAAATTACAAAGTTTCTGTAAGGCAAAGGACACCATCAAGAGGACAAATCGGCAACCAACAAATTGGGAAAAGATCTTCACCAATCCTACATCAGATAGAGGGCTAATATCCAATATATATAAAGAACTCAAGAAGTTAGACTCCAGAAAACCAAACAACCCTATTAAAAAATGGGGTACAGAGTTAAACAAAGAATTCTCACCTGAAGAACTTTGGATGGCGGAGAAGCATCTTAAAAAATGCTCAACTTCATTAGTCATTAGGGAAATGCAAATCAAAACAACCCTAAGATTTCATCTTACACCAGTCAGAATGGCTAAGATTAAAAATTCAGGAGACAGCAGGTGTTGGAGAGGGTGCGGAGAAAGAGGAACACTCCTCCACTGCTGGTGGGGTTGCAAATTGGTACAACCACTCTGGAAAGCAGTCTGGCGGTTCCTCCGAAAACTGGGCACCTCACTTCCAGAAGATCCGGCTATACCACTCCTGGGCATATACCCAGAGGATTCCCCACCATGTAATAAGGATACATGCTCTACTCTGTTCATAGGAGCCTATTTTTTGAGTCTTTCATTGACCCTAGAGGTCATGGATTAGCAAGATTGGCTGGGCAGTGAGCCCCTGAATCTTTTCTGTTTCCACCTACAGGGCTGGCCAGCCCTGCCACTCTTGGCTTTTCCTGTTGGTGTGGGATCTAAACTCCCCAGCCTGCAATTATTTTCCTTTAATCTTCATTAAAATATGATTTCATCATTTCCCTCTTTCTGTTCCTTCCTCTAGACCCTGCCATGTGCTCTTCCTCCAGTCCTTCACATCCCACCACTCCCTTTCAAATTGATGGCCTCTTAGTTATTCATTGTTATGTACATATATAAACATAGAAATATATAAATATTACCTGTTATGTTTAATTTTCTGTTGTTTGAGGAGAGAGAGAGAGAGAGAGAGAGAGAGAGAGAGAGAGTGTGTGTGTGTGTGGGTGTGTGTGGGTGTGTGTGGGTGTGTGTGTATTTGTTTTGGTAAAATCTTTTTCTCCAAATCCTCCCTTATTGTCCCCTTTCCACACTTCTTTTTTTTTTTTTTTTTTTTTTTTTTTTTTTTTTTTTTGTAACTCTCTGAGTCTACATAGTGTTGTCCATATATCCATGGCCATAGGACAGTCTTACTTGAGTTTGGCTAGTTTCTCAGGCCCCATACCTATGAGGAGAGAACAGTATTCCTCCTCCCCCCACCCCCTAGCCATCTGTTGCCAGTGGCTTCCCATCTAGGCTTGGGACCCCGTGACCCATTCTGTCCAGTGAGGTTTAGCTGGCTGCTTCTCAGACAGGTCTGTGCATGCATTCAGTTGCTTATAAGTGCATATGTTCACTATCCCTGATGTGTGCAGCAACTCCATCATATCAGCAAGTGCAGTTCTGCTGCAGGCGTCCACTACTTTTGGCTCTCATAATCTCCTCCCACCTTTGATAAATTAAAAAGTTGGATTAGTGTATATGGTTTTAGTGTATATGGATTTTTACAAAACTAATAAAGTTAAGACATTTTGTGGTTTGGCATGATAGAGTTCAGTGAGTCTGATTACAATTGAACCAAGAGCAATCATGGTACCATTTCTATGATCAGGGTGGAATAATTGGAACTCTGTTTTGCCAACAGACCAAATCTGTGTTTGAGATTGGACTCTGCAGTAATAAGATGTTCTGCTATGCAGTGCTGGGATCCATCATGGGACAGTTGCTTGTTATTTATTTCCCTCCTCTTCAGAAGGTTTTTCAGACCGAGAGCCTAAGTATACTGGGTAAAGAAAATGTTGTGTGCCGTTATTGCTGTATCCTTAAAGTGTGTCTGTCATAGTAAAACACTCTTTTTAAATAGAGAAAAATAACTGGTGGGACTTGTAACAAGGTCTTTTATGCTTGCATGTCAGACACTCAGGGGTGTCTGACATTTACTTGACCTGCCCACATCTTATCAGTTGTTAGAAAGTCATGTTTAGTGATTCTGAAATACAGCAATTCACCAAACCTGTTGTGGAATAATTTACAGTATTATATTTAAAAAACATGAAGATTTCTATCATGAAATGAGAGAACTTTACTTTAGCTCACTGAAAATTAAATTGTTCTTAAAACTTAATCATTTTAAAATAAACTTAGTATTCCACTATTCTTATTTCATGAAATCTCCATTTGACTCAGGAGACACTAGCTTTTAAAGTGTTTCTGAGGAAATTATTATTCTTTTATATGGCTTGCATTAAATATATGGTCCAAGGGGAGGTATGGAACATGCTGGGAATGTTGTATTGGCAAGCTAAGGCTCTTGCTTTGACCCAGCACTACAAACAATCCCCACCAACAAAATACATTCAAAATTCATTTTCTTAAGTGTGTGGAAGAACATATTTGGAAAATGGGTCCTTCATTACTTTTTTTTTTTTAAAGTTAGTTTGTGTATTTATGAAGTAAGTTTTATAGTCTGTGTTTTTTGGTACAAGTTTAGTGGTTTTGGTTTAAGTTGAAGTTCACCTTAAAATTTGAACTAGTTTAATTTTAATATTTTAATTCTATATCCACATTGCTTTCACTTTTCAAAAAGCAAAATTGAAAAAAAAAAGCTTGAGTTTTTTAGGCAATAAAGCAAGGGTAGAAAGTGTGACTCCAATAGAAGACAGGCTTCTAGACTGGGATACTACCACAGGGGACTTCACTACGTCTCTAGTAGTGCTTTGCAAAAGCATTGAGAGGTAGCCAAGAGGAAATCCTGAACATTACTGTAAAAGTTAGTTATGTGAATCCTAGAATTCAGGGAAGGTTGCCACAGAATTGGGGTTTTAGTTCTGACTTCTCTCGGCTCTGTGACTTTGACCTTACTTGAGATTTCATATGCATTTTAAAGTGTTGTTTTCAGTGTATGTGTGTTTGTGTGTATAGGCTCTTGTGCCACAGTTTATATACAGAGGTCTGGACAACTGTTACAGTTGCCTTTAATCTTCTACCATAGGTTCCGGGGTGGGCTTGGATAGTCCAACTTGCCCATCGAGGCTTTCATCTCGGAGCCACCTTGCCTTTCCCCCATTTCAACATTTTTAACTTACCTCCTGAGATATTTGTGAAACAGTGTATACTAAGGTCTTAGGTCTTGCTATACATTTCAAAGTCTTGTAAAACTCAGTTTATTTTCTCTTACAGATCTGTTGTTTCTTTTGGGCCTTACCTCATCAGTGTGCATTGTGTCTGAAATTATAAAGAAGGTTGAAAGGAGCAGGGAGAAGACCCAGAAGAATGCTAGTTCAACATCATCGTCGTTTCTTGAAGTATGATGCATATTGCATTTTTTTTAATTTGCAACCTAGGAATTGCAGTCCGAGAATCATTTAGAAGGGCAAGTTCAAGATGATAATGAAGATTTAAGGACTTTTTAACTTTCCATTGACTAAAAATGACCATTAATGTTAAAGACTTGATTTGAACCCTGTTGGTAGTCCCAAATGAAATTATGCAACTTTGAATAACACGTTCCTTGATTTGAATTGGCTTTGCAATCGAGTGGAACTTCATATGGGCAAGTACTGAATTAAAAAATACAAAAGGCAAAACCTGAACCACCTTCTGCACTTAAAGAATTCTAATGTACAAATACACTATCTGTCTTAGATGGATATAAATATTTTTTTTATTTTTAAATATTGTACTATTTATGGTTGTGGGGCTTTCTTACTAATACACAAATAAACTCAATCATTTAAAGGCATTCTCTTTGGTCTAGAAATAGCCAGGAGTGCCGTACTTCAGCTCCCAGGCTTCCTTATTCCCGCAGTGTAAGCATTGTGCTGCCATTTTATAGTTCAAGTTGGTTTTTCTTTTTGCACAGGATGTGACCACTGTCTAATCACTGTTCTTTTCTTTCTTTTTGTGACTGAAAAGCATATACTACAATTGAAGTAAATGTTTGCTCTTAGTAAGTGTAAATGGTTGTTGCTGGATTTTTGTAGTTGTTTTGTTTTTCATAGAGGTATGGCTTTGACCTAGCGAATTAGTTCAGGGCTGTTATTGGCATTACAGTTAGAGTGATTGTACTTAACACACAGTCATCGATTCAAAAACAATTAAGGCTTGGTTGGAATTTAAAACAGATTATATTAGCGTGTCCATGTTTAGTTTAATACAGTTCTGCTTTGTCAGAATCATTGTCATTTCTTCTTTATAAATCAAACACTTCAGCTGAATAATCTTTATTACTATTTCATATTTGTATTTTTAAGTCTGTTTCTTAGAGAGTATAGACTAGTATACTTATAAATTAGAAAGTCCCAAACTCAGAGAGAGACCATATGATCCAGGGTGCACATCGGAAGACCCTGGCTGGCCTTGCTCCTCCAGATCCCCTCGGCAGCTGCTGTGGCCTAGATCGTAGCACAGCCCTGAGTCTGTCCCTTCTGCCACATGCCGTGCTGTCTTCTGTGTCACTCAGTGTGCTTGGGGACAGATGGGTTGCCTTTGTGTAGCACCATCAGCTTTTATAAAAGCTTGACAAAGTAAAGGTAAGTGTTGAGTTTTGTATTTTATAACCTGTCAGAATTAACTGTTCCTAAGCTTGTTCAATATTACTGGTGAATGTTAACACTGATGCTGTCATCGATAGGAGAATTGTGTTGTTTTGAGTCGTACTACTGAAGCATGAGCATACGGAGCCGGATGTCTGCACTGTGTCTTCTCTTTCAGGCTCAACTGTTGAGTGTACGTTGTTCTGTCTGATTAGGTGGGATGGGAAATCATTGTCTAACCAACTCTTAGAGGTTTGATGTCTCATAGCAAAATTTTATAATGGTTTTTTATATTCTGTTCCAGACTTGAAAACTACATATTAAGTGCATATTCAGTCTTGTTTGTTTTACATTGAGGTTGAGAATATGACTCATGAAATGAATGTGCCTCTCTTTTCACTTGGTATTGAACTATAAAAATAAAAGGAGTTTTTCATAAGTTCACTAATGACTTCCCAGTTAGTATTGTTAATAATAAATTATAACTGTAGATGCCGAAAGATATAGAAAGTCTTGTAGTTTTGAAAAAAAGTATGTAATACAGATCCAGATTTCAGTTTTTCAAATTGTATTAGTCCAAATTAGGATGGATCAGTTAACTGCTGGCATCTAAGTGTCAGGTCTCACTCGGTCTCCTTGTCCTAGGGATTCTATGCTGGCTGCTCACTTTGATTTTTTTCCCTCCCATTAGGACTTCTTTAAGTTATTTGATTGCATAGGAGCTAAACATGAAAGAAAAGAGATAACCTTGAAATAAGTACCAGTCAGGTAGATAACTCTCAAATGCTAAAGGCTGAACCCAGCTGTGCTGGGCACTGAGCCATCCTGAGGGCAGTCACTGGGAAATTCTACAGCCCAAGCAGCCTCCCTTAGGCTGTGGAGTTTTCCAGCCTCCTTAACTGTTGGCATGAGAACAGGACAGGCTGCTTTCCACATTGTACACCCACTCAGCACACATCTGACACAGTGGGAATCCTTCTAAGTGCTTTACACTTGGATCTCTCTGGTGTAGTATGTAAGCAGATTGAGTTTTGTGTAGACTTAAAATAGTTTCTCACAGAAATGAATTGGTAACAACAGTAACTATCCCATTTGTGAATTAATTAACATTACACTGCTTTTCTGCCTCTGATGCCTAGCAATTTTTGTGCAGCTTGTTTGGCTCCAATGACTCATCCAAGAAGTGAGATGAGTTGATTATATTTTCATTTAAATTTTATTTAGTCCCTGAGTGTACTGCGAATACAGTGACCTTCTCACCCTTACATACTTCTTTGACAGGAAAAGTAGATGGTGAAACTGTTACAAAGCTATTTTATCAATGTAAATAGTGATCTTTGTATATTTACCCAAAAAGTATATATATATATATTAAAATAAATACAGCACACAGTTCACTTTGGCATTTGAAAATCTTTGAAGTAGCTTTTTAGACTAACCTTTGTGATCTAAATAGCAAGTGGTGCATACACATTAACATTAGGATATAAACTATTAATCCCATTTGGTCTGTGGTCGAACAACAGATTATCCTGATGAGTTCAGTTGGTTGACATGACTGTTGAGTTCAGTTAGACCCAGGTTTGATGGTCTGACTTCGGTTTGTAGTTGTCAGAGTTAGTTATTGCTGATAATAGATAATATGCTGATTTAGCAATTTCTGTAAACATTGTTATAGTGTTTGATTTATAAATACATAACCTATCTAGGAAGCTTTTAGTTCTTACACTGGAGGCCAGTTTGAAATACACCATCTAAAATACTACAGTGAATGAAGGAGATAAATTACTTCATGGGAGAAAGTTGCCAGAGAACCTTCCTAGGACTAGTAACATACAAATCCTTCAATGAGGAAGTTCTAGTCAGAAGGCAGTGGGCCTTTGCAGCTGAACAGTAGAGTGTTCACAGAGGAGTTGTGGGAAGTAGAAGGAACATTGAAACCCATAGAGTTTCTGGAATTAAGACTCTAGGTGTATTATGAATACCTAGGTACTTGGGCTGGAGATGGTGGTCAGGGCAGAAGTGTTTAACTGGTATGCTGGAAGATAATGATTTGGAGCTATTGAGAAGTAAAACAGGCTGAGATGGCCTTAGTGAGACACGGACAAGCTCATGGAATCTTTGGGGCTTACAAAAACGATAGTGAGTGGGCTGGTGAGAAGGCTCAGTGGGTAAAGGAGCTTGCCCCTAATCCTGAAGAATCCACACGGCGGAAAGAGGACCGACTTCCACAGATGCCTCCGGACCTCTTTGCATGCATCATAGCACCTGTGCTCACAATGCACACCCATGTACAAATAATCAACACATGTAATAAATCTCAATTTGACAGAACAGGAGTCTAGGATGTTTGACATAGCAAACAACCAGCAAACAGAAACATACATTAAAAAGGCAGTACTAGGAACCTTGTAATGTCCTTTGCTACAGAGCTTTCAAATGGAGTCTTTTGTAAGGCATAAATGGAAAAAAAGAAACACTGGTCTAAGTACCTTTTTTTAAGTATAAGTAGTTAGATTCTCTTAGTAGGTGAGGGGAGAGAATGAATGAATGAATGCCTATGAATCAGAGAGCACTATGTGGTTGGTGGTGTGATGATCAAATGGGACTAACACTAGAAAATACCAATATGGTTTGATAGTGAGTTGTAGTAGGAAAGTAGAGCTTTGTTTCTTGTTAAAGTCAAGGCCCCTTTGCCTCCTCTCACACAGTGCTGCAGCACTATATCCAGTCTTTGGGATAGTGTTCATTAACCTTAGTTTTGAAAATTAGATTTCGCCTGTATTTATAAAGCCCAGCAGAGACAGCTTAAGATGGCTCTAGATGGCTGGAAAGGGGAAGGGGTATGTTGATGATGGTTCTGTTTTCAAGGGAAAACGTTGCTATTAAATTGAGGGGGAAAATTTTAAGTTTCATCTTCTAGAAAATGTTAGAAATTCAAGTCCAAGTCACTTTCTTGATAATCCTAGCCAGAAATTAGGCAAAAGAACTTTTATTAGGTTGTTTATTTCTAGCATTAGAACTCTGACAAAATGTTTGTTTTAGAAATACTTTAAAAATACAATCTAATGCTTTCCTGTTGGAAGCATATTAGTTGAGAAGTGGCATTTTGGTGACATCTTATGGTCATAAAAAAATGCTATGCCTTGTCCAGTTAGCTCCCGCTAAGTCTCCATCTTCTAGTCATACTGTGGATGAGGCTAGAGAGCAAGGCCTATAGAACATTATCTCGGAAGCGTATGGGACAAGTTACTATTCCACAGCTGATTGTGCAGTAAATAGTGTATGTAAGGGACGACGGGAGGAATTGCGTCTCACACGGCCTGTGTTGGTGTGGAGGCCAGGGATTATCTTCTGCTGTCACTCCTCACTGGATCTGACAGGTCCCTCATTGACTTAGAGTTCACTAAGGAGGCTAGACTGGCCAGCTAGTGAACCCAGGGTTCTGCCTCTCTGCACCTTCCCACGCCTGAAATTATAAGTGTACAGAGTATGGCTGGATTTGTGTATGTATATGCATTTTAAGTGTGTATGTGACTGCCTATGAATTTTTGTTGAGCCCAGGGGTTGACATTGGGTGTCTATCATGCTTTTTTTTTTTTCTGGACAGGTTCTTTGAGCTTAGCGTTCACTGGCTAAGCCCCAGAGCCAGGATTTCCTTACCTTCTCCTTCTGACAACTCGGGTTACAACTTTATACAGCCATGCTCAACCTTCATATGGGTTCTGGAGATCTAAACTTACGTCCCTACACATGGCACCATGGACTTTTCTCATGAGCCATCGTCCCAGCCTGGATTTGTCTACTGAAAACATGTGGGAGTCTAGATGCTAGAAAGCCTAGAAACCTTGGTTTGGGGATGCTCCTGTTCCTAGATTTCAGCTCCTTTGTAATGTCTGCGTTTTGAAGACCAGACAAGAGGATATTATAAGAATTCCAGTGTTGTTTTGTTTTTTTAAAAGCAAACAAAAACACCCACAGGGATCTGGGAATTGAACAGATTCTTGGGCTTTCAGTTGAGCTGTTTCCGCAACCAAGCATCCACATTTTTTTTAATAGCAAATTCATCTGCTAACATTGAAGGTAATCCAAATTACATGTCTCTAACCATTATTTCTATAATGACATCAACATGACAACTCTTAAATACCTGTAACAATTTTAATTCTTGGCCTTCTCCGCCATCTCTGAGGATCTTGACTGGCTTTGCAGAGTTCTGCCCTTAGCTTTCCCAACCCTGACACTCACGACCCCTTTCCACTGCTTGACCCTCCCTCACCTTTCGATCCTTGCCTTGCTCTTGCTTTTCATGGACAGATGTGACAGTAATCACATCTTCGTGCCAGGCAAGGCTTACCATGCTTTAGGATGGGTACTAAACACCTGTAAACACATTATTTTGACTTCATTCAGTGGTCTGGTGTATAGCAACTCTATTTCACAGGTAGCTTAACTGAGACGGAGTCGTTCGCTTTTATGAACAAAAAAGGGTAGGTAAGGCCATTCAGGCAGTAAAAGTCTTTGTCTTCTAAAAGTATAATTTAATTAGGAATTCAAGTTGAAATACTAAGGTTCACTTGAGTCCTTCATGACCAACTGGCCCAGAAAAGATCAGAGATTATATTTAAAGATAATAAGCTTTCAGAGTCTTGGTTATTGAAAATAATGTGCAAAAATACATATTCAGTATAATTCTACCATCACCAAACACCAAGCACGATTCTATTACATTAAATGATTTTCTCTCTCCAATTTTACCCCAAGATTTAGTCATCTTAGCTGTCCAGACTCCTTTTGTAACTTGAACTGCTAATTGAAGATTGATGTGTCCAAAGCCTCAGGTGAGATTTTATTTGCTAGAATGGAATCAGAAAGAGCTCATCTTGATTGAAAACATAGGAAAATAGATTTTGGAAATGTAGAACACACTACATTCTGCTTATCTGAGGTTTTTCATCACCTCTTAGACCTGTTTTTTTTTTTTTTTTTTTTTAATTTTTTATTTTTATTTTAAAAGGCTAGTCAGACAAAGGAAATTAGAAAGATGAAAAGAAAGGCCAGGCCAAAAGTCACATGCAGTGACTTTGTCTCAGTAGAAAAGAGTGGGCTTTGTACTTGGCAGAGTGTGGATAAATGTTTTCATTATTTCATTGTGTGCCTTTCCCAAGCAGCTTAAGCAAGTATGACTCTTGGGAGTCGAGTACTATGTTCTTACTATCTGGTGAAGCCGGCTAGATAACCTGTGGGGTACCTGTGGCAACCCTCAGGCAGGTAACCGAAAATACACCTACCTCTCTTCCCTCCAGTAATTGGTTGTAGCCATTTTTTATTTAACTAATAGTTTTAAATTGGGGAACAAGGTTTGCACAATGAACTGGTATATAAAAGAAGTTAGTAGACTTGGGACTACCAGATCTTGGGGTAGAGGGGTTAGCATTTGAATACATAGCATCACCAGACCAACCCACAACAAGAAAATTACTATTAAGAACTACCAATGGGCTGGCCCCCAGTTGGCAACTTTTCAGCCATCAAGATGACTGATGGAATATACCCTGGTTCACAGCAGGTGGGACTACTGCTGTGCAGGTTAGACTGCACTTTGAGACTGACCCACTGTGGTTACCCCACTTTCTCATTCTTAACATGTCTGAGACTCATAACAAGGCAGCACGTTCATAAACCAGCTGGTATTAGTACTTTTAAAATAGCATCTCTTGAACATTTGGATTCTTAAGACAAAGCTTAAAGTGTTGCCCAAGGAACTCAAACCTTCAACCTTCCTGTCTCAGCCTCCTGATTTCCAGATTATAGGGATGTATCATCACACCCTATAGTTTTGACTGTAGGGAGATACACGTTTTTACAACCACTAAACAGGAGGTGCTTTATCTAATTATTTTCTAATTGGTTTATGAAATGCTGGCTAGTAGCTTGGGGTTTACCTCGTAATGCTTGTTTAGCATGCACATGGTCTGGATTGGAACTGTAGCACAGCAAAAATCAAAATGAAGTGTTGGAGTCCTTCACAAAACCCAGCATGTGGAAAACTTGAGTCTAGTATTGATCTGAGATTTTATTTCTCTTCTGCTCTGTGTGTATCAGCTCAGAATGCTGTGTGTGTTCGGGGCTGTTAACAGTTGACCTGTAGTGTACCTATGAGTTTTTCAACTATATGTAGTCTAATTTACCACATTTCTTAGACTTTTGGCTGTGAGCCTAGCCTTTAATGGCTGAGCCATCTCTCGGCCCAATTTACCACATTTCTAACTTTCTCTCAGACCCCTAACTTTTTTATGACCTATACTTTTCAAACTCAAAAACAAACAGACAAACAAAAAACCCCACAAAACCTACCAAAAACCCGAAATCTTTTTAAATAAAATGACTACTACTGGATTTTATGGAAAATTATGACTATAGTCGGTGGTTGCTGTAACATTAAGGTTATAAAATACTATTGTTTTCTGAAAAGGACCATGAGGAGTGAAAGTACGCTGAAGAACTACAGATGATTCAGAGCCAGTGAGATGGCTCGGGAGGTGAAGGTAACTTGCTTCTAAGCCTGACAACCTGAGGGTGACCCCTGGAGCCCACATGGTGGGATCAGAACCAACTCTCACAAGTTGTTCTCTGACTTCCACACAAGTACATGGCTGTCCATCCCCAACACACAAATACAGACATTTCTTAAATCGGGCTGTATTAAAAGTACAGTACAAAATATCTTAGAATTTAGATGATCTCTTATAAAGTTTATCTCAAAATAGGTTAGTCCTAAAGAAAAAATAGCTTCAAGAGAGGTAAGAGACATTTTAAAAGTTAGAACTATAAATCCTGTGTACTACAGACTTTATTCAAGCTCTGAGTTCTCTACATGCTCCTCCAAGCTTTCAAGCATTAACAGACCAAACCGGTTGCTTCTGGCACACCAGTGCCTGCTGTCTGCAGTGTTTCCAGGGCTGGAAACCTTTTTCTTCTGCTTCCTTTTTTTTGACTTTGATTTAGTTTTTGGTAAGAACAATTCAGCTGGGGCATATGATCTTGTGGCATTGAACAGATGTTCATAAAGCTGCTTTGCCTCAGGACATAGACTCAGGAGACTTTCTGCAGAACTGGATATTAGCAGTCGCTGGCACAGTCCGTGGACCAAGCTTCCATTGTACAACCTGCTCAGTGGGAGAACATGATTTGAAAGCATCAGATCGGTGTAGTGGGACAACGAAGATGAACACTGTAACATAACAAGTATCTAAACACTTAGCTTGCTGCTCCTATATAAACCCCATTACTGGAACTGAGTAAAGTGATTACTTTTGCTGGTGACAAAAACCTTGTGATGATGCTAGCCTGGGGCTGAAGAGGCTTCTCTAAGACCTCCAAGAAAAGTGATTTAAGAAAATGGACATGGCAAACCAAAAAGGCAGTTTAATATCAGAAAGTTGTAATGGCATCATTTGTGTGGTCATTTATTTGGAATAAAATTCCCACTCAAAAATGTAAAATGAGATTAACTAGAACCCCTAAATTCAGTATGACTCATGACCAGAGCTGATCAACCTGGAAAACTTGGGCTATCATTGGGCTTAATTTAATGAATATAAAATCAGCATTTGGACATTTGAGAATGCTGAGATGTAACAATAATCTTAAAACATTAGAAAAAAACACAAGTGATATGAAACTCCTGTTTTGTTGTGAAGGAACTGTGGCCTGCTGTACCCAGAGAGGAGTTTGTTAAAAATGACCAAAATTATCAAAGGAAAGGGAGAAAACAGCCCAAAGATCAAAGGCCATTTTATCATTCTTGGTGGAGGGTTTTGTGTTATCTCAGATATGAGGTCCAGAGATACATTAACAAACATAAGGCTGGGTTTATGGCTCAGTGGTGGAGTGTTTCCCTCACGTGCAGAAAGCCCTGCTTCAGTTCCTATCGCCACAAAAGCAAACATACAAACAAGCAGGCAGCCCTCTTATTGCTACATTTTATGGTGCCATATGTTTTTACTCATTAAAACTATGCCAGGCTCTGGAGCTTGTCCTTGAAGAGCATACATGGGATGCCAATGGGGCATATGCACAATGTTAAATCCCATTCGCTAGCCATTGCCTTCTCTTTCCTTCCAGTACTTCCTGGACAGACAACTACCAAGATGAATAGTCCATTGTTCACTTTTCCATGGCACCACGTCTATTCCCCCAGAGTTAGCTCCTGAGTTAAACTCTGACGTAGACCTTAGCTCCCTCCTTCTTACACAGTCTGGCAAGACAATAAAGCTCCAAGAAAATATTTTGTTTTTGTTTACTGCACCCTTGCGTGGAGTAGGCGTTTGACAACTATATGAGCTAACACCAAATGGTAACACACACACACACACACAGACCAATAACAAGATGTACTTAGGGGTAGAGTAAGAGAAAAAGTCCCTTATATAGTATATATAAAGTAATATATACTAATAAGTGATTTTAAAAGAAAAATTGAAACTGGAAATATTTTCCTTGTTTCCAGAGTTTTAGTTAAAAAGTATTCAGAGATCAAGAATAGTAACATTGTTTTCAAAGCAACTTGTTTTAACCCTTAAACTTTGTTCTAATGTTTCCCATGGTGCTTACCAAGTTAGGTTTGGCTCTGGCAGAGGAGTGGACAGCAGCTGGTTGAGATACAGCCCCATCTGGAGACAGGACTGCCACTGACAGAAGACGTGTGCTGTGTCTAAATCCACTCTTGGACCCGGCCTCATGGGTGCCTTCACCTCTTGTAATTCTTCATACAACATCTTGGCACCACCTCTCTGTTGATCTTCATTGCCTAGATAAAACAACCCCAAGGCAGCATTTCCAAATATTGCATCCGTTTGGCCCTTCCCCACATACCAGCATCAAACCCACAAAGACAAATTAGTTTGAAAACTGGTTGCTTTTTTCTTGTGGTTTCATAAATGGCTTATGTACACCGAAGGTCCCTTTTCTTTATTCAACCCAAAGTTACTGCTTTTTCCTTGAAATAAGATCTCTCCCACAGGATGCTAGCTGACCTTAAACACGTCTGTATGTAAATTCTCTAGGATCTGTGTCTATGAAAATGACACTAAACACCATTCTCCTTACTGTTTTTACTGCTCATTACTTTCACCAAAGCCCCCATGGGGTGGCACACTTGTTTAAAGACAGCTCATAGATTCACAGCACATTTTGCCTGTTTTCCAGCAGGAAAACTAAAGTATGAATCATTTGACAAATGCATTGCTTTATGAGATAGAAGGGGCAGAAGCAACAACCTGAGGAGATGCAGTTTCTGAAGGTTTATTTGAGCAGAAGTGCACAAAATGGCACTGGGACCAACTCCAAAGTAATAAAAAGGAGGCCCACCTTTCACAAATAGCGGGAAGCAAGACACTGAGCCTGCCTGGGTGCGGGGTCCACATTTCCTAAAAGAAAACAGACAGACATGCCCCTTCTATAGGACTGTGTAAAATCTTAATGGGCTCACGCTATGGGAATTTCTTAAAACAACATAGCTTCAAACTGTTCTTAAAGTCAAGGGCCTGAGCCTTGTGTTAATTGTCATCTACCAATGGTCCATCTGATAGCTACTTATCTGATAGCTACTCACATAAGCCTGAGTACTAGGAATGTTTTGAATCTATGCTACTTTATTCTTAAACTCACATATACACCAGGCTAGGGCTAACTATAGGACTCTTGCCATGGTGAGAATGTTTTGTTCTATACTGTATCACATGTCCACACGAGGTTGCCAAGTGCAAGTGCTTGAAATGTGACTACTACAAAAAGCTCAGATTTCTATTTGATTTTAACTTTAAATAGCCACATATAGCTGTGGCTAACAGCTATCAGGTTAGAACTGTTATACAGTGCCAGCTTTATGGCCTTCACAGTCTTTTAAGGAGAAAGTTGTAACAAAGAACATGTTCCAATGTTTCATTTATTTTACCCAATATTTAAATTCAAACATAATTTGCACAGATTATTTCTCTAGTGGAAACGTTATTTTTTTCTATTACATATTGAAACTTAATAGCCTTAAAGAAAGATAGAAACCAACGAGCAAGAATGCTATGTTTGGAAATGTTGAGAGGGTTCATGTCTGGAAAAGTGCAAGTAAGTTTATTGTGCTGGGGTAGCACAATGAAAGAATTACAACTGGCAAAGCATTGTCATGCCTCACACTGAAGCACCAGGGGCCTCAGAGCAGCCTGAGTTAGGCAGCACTGGCACATCCCAACTCTGTATCTGAAGCCAAGCTCCTGGCACTAAGTTCAACACATGGAACTATTAAGAATATCAATGAAGGGCATTTTGGCACCTTCACTTAGAAGTTCTGCTGTCATGGGGGTCAATTGTTTTTTGTTTGTGTGAATTCTTGAGGATGTACAGTTTATATACAAATTGACAAAACATTCTTGGATTTCAAGAACCTACCAGGGTTGTTGATGATGGCATGCAAGGGCTCCCTCAGCATCCCCAGCAGTAGGGCCTGCAGATGTTGGAGCTTTGCCTTGGCCTCTGTGGACTGCAACCAGTAACAAGTCACAGCAATGGGCAACTTCAGAAAAGTAGGGATGGACTCCAGGACGACCAGTTTGACCTTCAGGGCTTCTAAGAGAAGCATCTGCCGTCTAGCCAAGGGGAGCTGAAAACATCAAATATTCTGCAAATTAGGGTAATTTTTAGTAACATGAGATTTAATTCAGCTGTGGAAGTTAATAATGTTTGGATCTTTGAAGGAATGTACCCTCTATACACTCTAAACATCTCGTGTTTCTGCTTCCTCCCTCTGTAGGGCAGTGAGCACATTCAGTATATACACCCCTTAGGAAACTTGCTAGAAATTCAGCTTGACCCCTTCATTTCCATTCAGTATTCTGACGGGAGCCTGAGAACTTGCACTTTACCTAGAGCCCACTTCATAAAGATCTACATGAACCCCCGCCCTTACTTGCTAGTGTAGACTAGGTTCCACTTTCTCTCAGATGCACTAACTGATCATCACCTCCACAAAATAAATTACAAATCCCTCTGTTGCACATGGCTGCTTAAAGAGTCAGGAATACATTCAAGGCAGGCAGTATCTTAATGACTTCCCATACTTTGCTTGTAGTACGCAGTACTCTTTCCCCTTACGCTTCACATTAGAAGGGACTTGGAAGCTGAGACGTAAACAGCCTTGAGAGCTTTGAGCTGCTTGTTGAATTTTACTTGAATGAATCTCAAGATGTACCTTACAGGTTACACTTTCATAAACGTTTAAGAAAAGAGTATATTCCTAGTGTTTCTAAGTTAGAGAAATACCCTCCCCTCCAGAGGATGAGACAGTGGGCTACATTCTTACCACTTAGGGGTTAGGATAGGGTGACTGACTGATGAAGAGAAAAGTTAACCTGAACCAAAACATTGTAATTGATGAAATAGTTACATCACTAATGCCTGAGGCCTTTGAATAGTACATTAAACAAAGTTTCTGAAATTTAATATTGTTAGGAAGCAAGCAAAGTTCTTCATAGTATAGCAACAACCCCTACTAGAAGTAGGCCTCACATCTTAAGTGAACACACCTAAACTCCAAGTTACAACTTTTATGAACAAAGTGGTCTAAGATTTGATACTAGAGGTTCTGCCCTCAGTACCTGTGGCTCTGGGCTAGTTCCTGAGGGTTTTCCTAGTCTGATTATCTGTAAAATGAGCCTTATGTGTTGGAGTAGCACAGGATGTTTTCCCATCAGTCCTCAGTGCCTTCTAAAGAGGGAACTACTCAGCTTGCAGTCCCATCTGCTCTCCCAGGCCCATTTGGGATGGGTGGGAACTTAATGAGCCAGTTTGTAAGTCACATAGCTGAAGTATTATTACTGCATGTTAAAATCAGGAGTGATCACAAGGTTTCTGTACTTGAACCTGCATTTGTGTCTGGAAGTATATCTGCACCTGGCATCACTTTGAATTACGGGCTAATTAGAGCTTGAAAGCACTGAGCTAAGAACTGATTAACACATGCCAAAGGCCAGCCAAACGATCCACTGTGGCGCAAAGGGTATGGAAATGTCCTCTTACTCTGAATACAGCTAAATGCTGAGAACCTGTTATCACTCATCAAGGCATACAACCAGCATGCTACATCTCATTGATTACACTGGATTGAATAGGGAAAAAATAGCCTGATCCCTATTTCACACCCTGCTTTTTCTGGTCAGATTGTAGATGTAATGTGAAAGAAAAATGTAATTATTTTCATGATCTTGGGAGGAGGTAGTAATTTCATAAAAAGATCATAAAAAGGTGACCGTAAGTAATAAAGAATTAAATGACTACATTAAAATTGTTTACTAAAATATACTACACTGAAAATTAGAATAGGAGGTCCTGGGCACAGTGTTAATTGACAAATGATCAGTAGGCAAAAAGCCCAGAACAGGCAAAATACTGAATAAAGACTTCACACAGAATATCCCAATGGTTAATGAGCATAATAAGCCAGGCATCAGAGAACTGGAAAGTTGCCTACCCAAACGACTGAGATGGTACTCTGCACACTGGGACAGCCAGAATGTTCCCTGGGCTCCAAACACCTAGTATTGACAATGGTACAGGAAGAAACAAGCACTCTCCTGCATTGCTGGTGGGAGTGTTCGTGTGTCCACTGTCAAGACGTTCTAGCAAGACTTAAGAGCTGGGCACAATGTCCCTCTCATCCAGCCCAGCAATTCCATAATGTGTGCAACAGAAATATGTTACAAGACAATGTGCACCATGATGATCATGAAAGTAGATGAAACAGCACAACTGAAAACAACCCTGCAGAAAGTCATCTGTGGTGTATTCATTCCCACAATGCAATGGGTTTACACCAGAGAGAAAAGAATGAGTTACATGAGTCTCACAAATACACTGCATAATTTTTTTAACTGAAACTCCTTCTTTGAAATATAAACCATGTCAAAAAATTCACCCCTTTGAAGTACACAATTCAGTGGTTTTAATATATTTATAAGCTTCCACAGCCATTTTTAATTCCGGAACATTCTCATCATCCCCTGAAGAACTATTCTTATTAGTAGTTACTTCCTAATACCAAGGATGCTTTTGACACCCACTTAGTAATCTCCTTACCTTTCGCTTATGCTGTCACTAGTAGGCTAACAGTGGCACACTGGCATCTTGGGTCACATAGTTCTCTACTGTGGGGTGCCAATTTGTGCATTCTAAGAAGCTTAGTGGCATCCTTGCCTTACCTACTAGATCCCAGTAGCAACTCCACTTTTCCTACTCCATAGGAAACTGTCATGTTTCCTTGGGGAATAAACTAAAGGCAAGTAAGGTCTGATCATCTCCACAGGAAAACTGGCTGCTGGCACCAAAGACCCTATGAGCCTAAGAGTAAACATTCAGTTGGAACTAAACAGACAGACAAACACCCAATGGGCATTTCAACTGACTTTATAAATTCATTAACATTTAATTTAATTTGTATGTTTAATTGTATTCTCAATAATAGTTTCATATGTTCTCCCCCCACACCATTGCCCCACCCCCACCCCCTGGCAGGGTTTCTCTGTGTAGCCCTGGCTGTCCAGGAACTCACTCCGTAGACCAGGCTGGCCTTGAATTAGAAATCCACCTGCCTCTGCCTCCCAAGTGCTGGGATTACAGGCGTGTGCCACCACTTGGCTCATTTTCTTCCTTGACATGACAACTGATTATTGTTATTCAGGCTTAAGCAACACCAAGGTAGGCTAAGCTCTAACGGATCGGCTTACAAGTCAACATGATGCTCAGTGGCTGGATATGCCACCGAGGGACTTTTCGTAATTGGATTATTGGAGGTAGAAGACACACCTTAAATCTAGGCCACACCTTCTCATGGCAGCCCATATAGAGATAAAGGAAGCTCTTGCTCTGTCAGCTTGCTCTCTCTCTGAGCTTTAAGCCCAAAGCCTAAAAAGAGGTTTGCATTGATGAAAACAAAACCTTTCGATGGATGGACACATCAGTACTAATCTTAACTGAACTCTGATCTAAGATGCTGTTATGCCCACATCAAGTGCCTATGTGCACACTTCTTTAACAGTTCAATTCCCTTCTCCCCCACTTTTAAATTACAGACTCCTATTTGGAATCAATATAATAGAATAACTGCAAAGAAAACAGGTTAGTGAAGAACCCTGGAAATTGCATATTTAGTACTAAGTGCTAGGTTTGAGTTAGTAGTTTGACACTAGCTGAGTGATTAACCCAGTTCACTGGAGGTCTAGCCTTCACACACAACATGAAGGCAAGATGGCAACCAATGTGTTATATTAAGAGAGACAGCACATATTAAGGCAAATTATAACCTATAAAGAAATTTCTAAGAATTTTAGTAGTCTTACAAACTTACCTCAGCCAATTTGCTCAAGTCACAATGATCCTTGAGCAGTTGTTTTGCATAAACAGTTGATGTTTTGATATTTGTATTAATTCTTTCCACTTCATTGAAAGCCAGAAGCTGGGAAGGCAATGTATTCTGGGATATATCTTGTGAGCATGATGGGGCATTCAAAAGGAGTCCATAGATGATTTGCCGGATGGACTGAGATACTCTGTGGGCATTTGGTTGCTGCATATTTTCTACCTGTGTGTGAAGAAAGGTCCTTCGGAGCACCAAAGCATCACTGATGAAAGGTGGTAGCTGGCCTTTGGCCAGAGCTGCTAGTACCCACTCTGGTAAACCCAGACCCAAAGCGTCCGTACACACGTAAGTACCATGCTGGAAGAAATCCTGCAGCTTTACCCGGGACTGCTGATATTCCTCCATGGAGCAGCAGAGAAGTTCCTTAACATTTTCTCGATTCTTTTTGGGGAGAGACTTCAGAACGTTTTCTAGCGCTTCAGTGGGGTCCTCGAAATGAGACAACCAGTTCAGAAGTCCTAGAACTCGGTGATATCTCCTCCCCTTAGAACTAAGGGGGAGACGTACTTTACTTACAAATGTCTCCACGATGGGCAGATTAACATGGTCGTTTCCGCATAGAACCGCAAAGAGAGGTAGTAGAGCTTTGTTCATATTGTTGAAGTAATGGCAGAATGCATCAAGGGAAAAGCTTCTGGCAGGAATATAGTAATCTTGTGTGTCCTTAATAGTGTTCAGATTTCTCCACTGAAAGCTATTCAGTGAGCAAAATCCATTTTTCAGGTCAAAAATGCAAAAGTCACTATCTGATGATAGCACTGGACAATTCCAATGATTGGCAAGTGTCATAATGTCCCGATCTGCTTCTGAAAAGCTCTGGACAAAACATACCTTAAGCCTGATCAAAACCTGTATGAACACTTCTCGGATGAGTAAGGGACACACATTCCCACCCCCACCAAGGGAAAGGGAACGGGCCGCTTGGATCTTCTCTCTAGCTCGATCCTTCAAAGTTGTCAGCTTTTTATCTGAAATGTCACACCCTCCATCTAATACAACATATGGACAAATATGACAAGCAAACAGTGATTCAAAGAACTTCTGTACAACATCTGCAAATGAGTCATAGTCCCCACCATACCTGAGCTCCAAGTCAGAGTTGAAGCAAAGTCGGTGGAAAAGAGAATAGCCATCAATGATAATCTTTGTGTTCCGCAATTTCAGGTCAACGAAGAATTCATGACTATACTCTTCCACAAAGCTCATTAGTCCCCGGATACCCATGATGACCGACAGAACTCCCTGTTGAAACAATAAAAACCAAGTTCAATTGATGCTCCTTTTGATGGCTGTTCTTGGTTGTCAATTTGAATATATCTAGAATCAATCAGGACCCAAACTGCTGGATACACCACTGAGGGACTTTTCTTTTTTGGATTATTGGGGGTGGGATACACACCTTAAATTTAGGCTACACCTTCTTGTGGCAGCCTATACAGAGATAAAGAAAGAGATCTGTTTGGTGAGGGTCAAGGCCAAAAGTCCTAAGCTATAAAAAAACGATAACCCAGCATAGGACACACAATGAGCCAATTTTTCTTTCTTATGGCTAGACCCTTGTTACAGGTCTTGAGTGTAGAATGCATTAGATAGTAGTTTGGGCTAAGGAAAAACTCATCTTTATGTTTCTAGGATCCCAAGGATGCAATTTCAACCTCAATTAGGATTCTTTACACCCCCTTACTAATGGCCTACCTGGTTAATAACTCATAGGATTGGTATTGCTGGTGTTCCTTCTCTCCTCAGGCTTCAAATATAGACAGCTTAGCACGATGCTACTGCCAGCCTTGCCTTTGTTAAAAATCGTGAAGGTTTTGTCAATCTTGGAATTTTTGCATTTTTATTTTTGGGGGTATACTACACAAAAATGCATCCTCAATATTTTGGTGTTGGTATCAGTTTACATTATTGCACTTGATTTTTATCTCACATCAGATTCACCTCCGTCAACATCTCAACACTTTGAATTCTGAGTAGTCATTTCTTTCTCTGTCCAGTGGTTTCTGCGAACTCTTGGTAAATTAATGACTTGACCTTGAACAAAGTAGCTCAGCGGATGCAAGCAAAGGGCCGGCAAAGGTGAGCAAAAGGTAGTATCTAATTCCTCAACCACAGATCATCCTATCCCAACCTGCCCCTGCCCTCCGGACCCACCTGCTGCTTCCTTCTGGCCGGCTCACTTCATCAGCAGCAGGTAGGAGCCCGGGGGGCAACCACACACCCGCAGGTGCGTGGAAGATCGCGAGCGGAAACAGGAAGTGCTGGCAACGACGTCACTGGGAAGCCTGGCTCCGAGAAGCTGAGGGCTCTTCCTGGAGGGGAAAGTGCTTTCGGGCCGGGTGGTGGTAACTTGGTGTAGAAGCTTGAGCCATTCGGTTCACACTTGCGGCCGCCTCCTCAGGAAAGCTCGTTCTGCCCCGCCCGCCCGGTTCTCTTCATCCCGCTTCACAGGGTCCGGCGCGCTTCCGCTGGATTGGACGCCAAACGTCGACTTCCCAGCAGCCCCCGCGCCGTCGCCGTGGCGACGATGTTAAACAACCACTCCCGCAGAGGCAGCGAGCTTAGCCAGGAGTGTAAAAGGTAAATAAATGAAAGTGGATCCCGGGCAGTCCTCCCGACCCCATTCCCCTTCGGGAGACTAAGCGCCCTGCTCCTCGATATACGTTCACCCGCTCTGCCAAAAATTTAAGGTTTATTTGTTGAAGAGACAAGCATTTTTTCGTTTTTCCTCAGGGTTAGAGTTTACTTCTCAGGTTAGAATTAGCAGAACCCCAGGTCAAAACAGCTTAATAGTTTTTGTTTGTTTTGTTTGTTTTTTAACATGGATATAGACTAGTCAGTTCCCACCCGCGATAAACACTTGGCTTTCTCTTTGCCCTCAGCTGTTTGGATCGTTTACCGCAGGGATGGTTATCTCTGCTTTCTTCACGTTCCTATTCTGTTTTCTTCCCTTTACTTGCCTTCGGGTCACATTTGGTATGCCGGACCTTTCTTTGCTCTCCAAACGTTTACTGGTACACTTACTGTATGTCAGCTGTTAGCTAGGCCCGAGGGATATAAATATAACCTATGTTCCCAGCACCTAAGTTCATCCACTGTCCTGGATCCAGATCCAGGCTGTAGTGTAAGTACATTCCATGGATGCCAATTCTGTCTGGGGGGGACAGAGCTGAGTCTGTGAGATTAGCCTGGAGAGGGTGCTCACGTACTGCTGGGTTTATCACTCCACTGCAAATAGAAGCTTCGGGCCCTCCTTCTTGAGTTCAGCCCCCTTCACTAAATGGGGATTTTAATTGCCTCTCCACATTGAGAATTATTATTAGTGATCTGAAAGACTGTGGAGAAGCCATACATTTTTCTCAAACAGCCTAGTTTATCTAGAAATCACCACTTTTATGCCAGTCAAAGAAGCAAACAGAAGGTACTTTCTAGGGGCCTATTCTTTAGATGCTACAGATTTTAGTAACGTTTCCCTGAGGAGGGGTATTGCTCTCACTGGGACTAGAGAAAACAACAGATCAGTACATTATTTAAAGAAGACAATGTTACAAATAGGTCTTATGCTTTGTAATTTTTCCCGTTTGATTGCCCTGGTAGGTTTTGTGGTAAACGTCAAGCCTACAGGTCATCATTCTAACACTATTTTTTCTTGTTTTGGAATTGCTGAATATGAAAACCTGATGTTAAGGTGCATACAGTATTAAGCGTAAAGTCTTATTTTCATGTAGATTTTAAACAAAAGCATGATTTTCAATAAAACATTTAACACTTTGATGGAAGGAGTAAAAGTGTGTTTTGTAGAATACCTACTCATGGAACAGTTTTGCCATTCATGACATTTCATAGCTCCGCCAGGAACTGTGGTTTTACCTGTACTACACTTTAAAAAGCACTCTTAGGTTTGAGGTGCATATTGTTATTTCTAATCCAGGAGATTGCTCTGTACCCAGTGTATATAATAGACATGGACTCAAATCTTGCTTAAGATGGGGGGGGGCACTGAATTAATATCCCTCCACATAGCTAGTCTAACAAACAGACACCCCAAAAACTATGATTCAAAGTCTACATGGGAAAAAGCAAAGGAAAGCAGCATATGCTAATTCATGGTTTAATCCCAGTTCGCTCTGCTGATGAGTCAGAGCTAAGAGGGAGGAGAGCGTCACCAAGAAGTTGGTGTGTGTGTGCATTAGAGGAAGCCATGGCCCCGTGTTTAAGTTGATGGGGAGTATAAATATCTAACAAATTATGAATCATAAAACAAACTCACATTTCAGGAGTCAGTAAAAATGTGGCTGTAAACCGTTGTGATAAAATCGCCAGTATAAGGGAGGCTCTCTTTCTATGAGAGAGTGCCTTCTGGAATTTGCAGTATTTTCTTTCACCATACAACACACACACACACACACACACACACACACACACACACAGAGAGAGAGAGAGAGAGAGAGAGAGAGAGAGAGAGAGAGAGAGAGAGAACACGAGCATTAGCTGGTGTGATAACACAGGAACAGTGTAGGTATCATTGCCAAAAGCTTATACTTTTTTTGTGTGTGGGAATCTTAGAGCTGCTTTTAGACGTGATCTGTGGTTTCCATATTTCTGTCATCAATCGACAACTTCTCCTTTGACTTTTCACACATCAGCTTGGATGCCCAACTCTTGCTTCTGTGAATGAACAAGCCAGTTTTATCTTGTTTGGAGCAATGCTGAAATTCCAAGAGACTGCTAAGTGTGTGAGTAGACCCACAGCCCTTTCCATGAGCCCAGCCACGTTGATTGCAAGAAGATATGTTCTTCAGCGGAAACTTGGCAGTGGAAGTTTTGGAACTGTCTATCTGGTGTCAGACAAGAAAGCCAAGGATGGAGAGGAACTGTAAGTAATAAAATGTGCAATGTGTGCGTAGCCACGGGTTGGTTTAGAACATTGAGTCACATCTGGTCTGTCCTCTATATCAAACAAGAAACTTACGAACAGAAGACGTCCTTCACTGGTTTCTGTATAGATGCCCACCCCCCACATTTTACTTGAAGTCACAGGGTTTTTCTCTAAAAAGTGAGCTACACTCCAAGCCCCAGATAAGATTATAAAAATATGATGCACATAAAGTATTCAAATGACCAGAGAAAGCAAATAGGGTAGATTATGTAAAAATGATTTTTTTTAATGCATACCCTAGTCTCAATGGCAAAATATTCCTACTGACAGTGTTTGAGACTTCCTCAGTGGGAAAAGCTGAATTGTTCATTGTATTAGGGTTCTCTAGAATCACAGAACTTATGGGTAGTCTCTATATATTAAGGGAATTTGTTGATGACTTACAGTATGTAGTCCAATTTCCCAACAATGGTCAGCAGCAGCTGTGAATGGAATTCCAAGGATCTAGCAGTTGCTCAGTCCCACAAGGCAAGCAGGCCAAGAGAGACTCTTCCTTCTTCCAATGTAGGCCTTCAGCAGAAGCTGTGGCCCAGATTAAAGGTGTGTGCCACCTTACCTGGATCTGGGACTTGATTTGTCCCAGATGACCTTGAACTCAGAGATCTCCTTGCATGGGATTCATAACCATTATGCCTCAAGATTTCCATGCCAAGATCCAGGTCAGAAATTTGTATCTCCCAGCCTCAAGATTAAGATCACAGGTGAACCTTCTAATTCTGGGATGTAGTTCATTTCAGATATAGTCAATTGACAACCAGGGATAGCCACTACATTCATGATGACTATTTTTAGAAATGCTACAAAATGCAAATAAACAGTAATCCACATGCAAGATAAATGGGGTATACTGAAGGAGAGATTGCATTTTCTTTGGCTTCTCTGGAAGAGAGCTTCAGAATAGGTAGTTAGAAGCCAGAAATTTAAAGCAAATGATCGCTTCATTTAAAACTAGTTCACATTAATGGTACCCTTGTCACCTTTAATTTTGGTCAAACCCTATAAACTCTCATAGTAGGGAAAACTCCTAATACCATAGGTCCTCTCTTACATGTGAGTGTCCATTTTAGATTAGTCTGTTTTCTATTTGTAGTTAAAAGTTCATTGGAACTGAAGTTAGGCTGGGATGTGTTCAGCTGGTGGAGGGAGGGAGGACCTGAGTTTGATTCCAGAACTCACATAGAACAAGCTGTGTGTGGTGCTGCATGCTGATAAGCTCTGTGCTGGGGAGCTGGGCATTGATGGGTCCCTGGGGCTCACTGCCTGGCAGCCAAGCAAAACTGACAAATTCCTGGTTCCCTGAGAAATCCTTCCTCAGACACAAGGTTGACTCTTGGTCTGTCTGTCTGTCTCACACCCATTAAAGCATGCATGCATGCATCACACACACACACACACACACACACACACACACACACACACACACACACAAGGATAGGACAATGCCCTCAAGAATCCCGTTGCCCCTGGAAGATCAAACTTCTGTCCCAGTGTCTTTTTTCTTCAGCAGCATTTGGCTCCTGTATGTTCTTCCTAGTTTTCTTCTTGGATATTCAAGTATGGTTGAAAATCAGCGTGACAAATGACTTTCCATGTCTTGCTATGTTGCACGAATGATAAAGCTGTCAGCAATGTTTTATTTTAAAGATCGGCTCACTTGAAGAAGTTGGAGTGATCTAGGACTTACCATTTCCAGGCCGTTCCAGCGTGGAGAAGGGCAAAAGCTGGCATTTTCCTGGGATTCCTAGAACATGAGTTACACTCTGTATTTGTTTGTCTTCTTAATGCCAGGATAGCATACTTACAAAGCAATTTTAGAAAAGAAGGTTCGTTTTGACCCCAAGTGTGAGGACATGCAGTCCATCCTAGTGAGGTGTGGCAGTGCCGTGTGAAGTTACTGGTCACGCTGTATCCACAGTCAGGGAGCTGAGCAGTGTGGATGTGGCACTCCAGTCTCTCCATCCTCTCTTTAATCAGCCCAGGATCATAGCCTATAAAACAACACTATCCGCATTCAGGGGGACTTCCCTCCTCAGATACACCTCTCTAGACAGGCCTTCACAGACATGCGCAGTGATACATCTCCTAGGTAAATTCTAAATCCTGCCAGGCTGATAATGAAGACCAAGTACTATATGCTCGTTCTGCAAAGGACTTTCCCCTTCAGTCCTAATGGTGTTCGTCTAGCCATGCAGAGTGAACGCTAAGTTTCTGATAACTACTAGATGTAATTATGTTCTCTCTCTCTCTCTCTCTCTCTCTCTCTCTCTCTCTCTATATATATATATATATATATATATATATATATATATATATATATATATATATATATATATATACTGTATTCTTTGTTTACATTTCAAATGATTTCCCCTTTCCCGGATCCCACCTCCCCATATGTCCCATAAACCTTCTTCTCTCCATCCATTCTCCAATCACCTCCCTCCTTTTTCTCTGTCCTTATATTCCCTTCCAATGCTAGATCAATCCTTTCTAGGATCAGGACCCTCTCCATACTTCTTCATGGGAGTCATTTGTTATGCAATTTGTGCCTTGGGTATTCAGGGCTTCTGGGCTAATTAATATCCACTTATCAGAGATTGCATTCCATGTGTATTCTTTTGTGATTGGGTTACCTCACTTAGGATGATATTTTCCAGATCAAACCATTTGCCTAAAAATTTTGTGAATTCATTGTTTCTAATTGCTGAGTAGTATTCCATTGTGTAAATATACCACATTTTCTGTATCCATTCCTCCTTTGAGGGGCATCTGGGTTCTTTCCAGCTTCTGGCTATTATAAATAAGGCTGCTATGAACATAATGGAGCATGTGTCTTTATTGCATGCCGGGGAATCCTTTGGGTATATGCCCAGGAGAAGTATAGTAGGGTCCTCTGGAAGTCTCATGTCCAGTTTTCTGAGGAACCTCCAGACTGTTTTCTACAGTGTTTGTACAATTTTACAGCCCCACCAGCAGTGGAGGAGTGTTCCTCTTTCTCCACATCCTTGCCAACACCTGATGTCTCCTGAGTTTTTGACCTTAGCCATTCTGACTGGTGTAAGGTGAAATCTCAGGGTTGTTTTGATCTGCATTTCCTTAATGACTAATGTCGTTGAACACTTCTTAAAGTGCCTCTCGGCCATCCGAATTTCTTCAGGTGAAAATTCTTTGTTTAGATCTGTACCCCATTTTTTAATAGGGTTATTTGGTTCCCTGGGGTCTAACTTCTTGAGTTCTTTGTATATATTGGATATTAGACCTCTAGCAGATGTGGGGTTGGTGAATATCCTTTCCCAATTTGATGGTTGCCGTTTTGTCCTTTTAACAGTGTCCTTTGCCTTACAGAAACTTTGTAATTTTATGAGGTCCCATTTGTCAATTCTTGATCTTAAAGCATAAGCTATTGGTGATCTGTTCAAGAACTTTTCCCCCGTGTCCATGTCCTCTAGGGTCTTCCCCAGTTTCTTTTCTATTAGTTTCAGTGTGTCTGGTTTTACATGGAGGTCCTTGATCCACTTGGAGTGAAGTTTAGTACATGGAGATAAGAATGGATCAATTCGCATTCTTCTGCATGCTGACCTCCAATTGAACCAGCACCATTTGTTGAAAAGGCTATTTTTTTCCCACTGGATGTTTTTGGCTCCTTTGTCGAAGATCAAGTGACCATAGGTGTGTGGGTTCATTTCTGGATCTTCAATTCTATTCCATTGGTCCACTTGTCTGTCACTGTGCCAATACCATGCAGTTTTTAACACTATTGCTCTGTAGTATTGCTTGAAGTCAGGGATACTGATTCCCCCAAGAGAATATTTTAGCTCATAATTTTAGTTTATGTTATGTTTTAGAACAACCTCCTCTTACCACCACATTGCCGACACTCGAGCCTTTGGTTCATGAGCATCCCTCATTATCCAACAGTTTGGTTGTTAGGTAAGCCTTTGACATCTGCTTCCTGCACCAGACCACAGATAGAAGGAAGTGATGTCATAACTAGACAAAGGGGAAGGCTTACTAAGAAGATTTCTGTAACGGTATGACTGCTGTTTCCTTAGTGGAGAAGGCCAGATCTCCCTAATGTAAAATATTAAAAGAATTGACTTTAATAGCCCCTGGGCTGAACTGGGATGAAGACTCTTATGACTGGCTCCAGTGATATAGGTAATATACAATCAACTTAACAAAATGGACTACAGTTTTTGACCCTCCCAACAGAGTTCTGCAGTTAATCATTTTGCCACTTGGGGGCACCACACCATCATTGACATTTTGTGTATACTGGGAACTTTAATTATATTGTAAGTGTAAATAGCACATTCCTTTAAATTTGTATTGCTCTCCGACGACTGGCAGTGGGATAAAAATAAAAACTGCAGGCATTACACTTGATTGGTGTGTGTTTGGAGAGAATGTTCTTTGGGCACAGATATCTGACATTCCTTTTTTAGTTACTGCAATAATAATAAGCTTAAGCTGTTACTTTAAGTAGTGAATGAGCAAGCTGTTTGTCTCTTCCATTATGACATTATGCATCATGAAATTTAGAAATCTATTTTGGGGGATATTTTCTTTCATAATTATAAACACTCTGGTCTAATGGTTGTAATTATGTTCTAAAAGAATATTATAGTTCATAATTTCAGTTTATATTTTCATTAAGCTCCCAAAGCATTTTAAAAGAAAATCCCGAGGCTCTTTTGATACATAAAATTAGGTGCATTTATGGGATACTATGTGATATTTCAGTTTATGTATACATTATATAATGTTCAGATTAGGATAAATATTCATCTTTCCTCAAATATCGTTTCTTTGTGGAAAAGACATTAAAATTCTGTACATACTGTACATTGTCATTAGTGTACCGTCATCTTACCATGAGATGGGACTTATTTCTCCTAGTTTTCATAGTCACTACCAGCCTGTCGTGGTCTCCCCATCTCTGCTAAGCGTAGTATGTTCCTCTTACCTTCTTTGCTTTCTTCTCTACCTCTATGAACTAAATGTGTGGATTCCACATTTGCCCAGATCCTGTGGTATTTGTCTTTCTGTGTGGGACTTAGACTCAGCATAATGCCTTCCAGTTTACTCCTGATGCTGTAATGATGTGACTTTATCCCTTTAAGACTGTGAGGGATTTCCTTGCATGTTTGTGTCCTACTTCCTACCTTATCAGTTGGTAGATACTTGACTTGAGTCAGTTTTTTGGTTCTTAGGAATACTACTGTAATAAACATGGGAGTGCAGATGTCACATGTCAATGACCTTCCTCTGGTTTGTGCTTATTGGTGGGATCACTGGATCATAGAATAGTTCTGTTTTACATTTTCTGAGGAACTTCCCGTTGTCATTCATAATAGCTGGACTGACTTACATTCCCACCTGCAGAGTGTGTTTCTTTTTCTCTGTCTCCACACCAGCACTTATTTTCTTCTGTGTTTTTGATCATCATCATCACACTAAGTATAAAGGAGTAGTATCTTATTGTGACTTTAAGATATATTTTCCTAATGATTAATGATGTTGAGTACCATATCATGTATCTGTTGGCAATTGGCTTGTATTCTTTTGAGAGCTGTCTCTATGTCTTGTTGTGTTAAAGATGAAAAACTTCCAAATCCTCAAAGAAATGTCCTTGAGTCCATGCTTCAGCCTCAAGGGCCCGTCCCTCCATGGGGAATGCTTGGCTCTGTATTGGATGTTTTTCAAAATCATTACAAGCTGATTTTCCTCTCAGTCAGGCACACAATATGGAGGAGAAGACAGAGGCAGGAGCGGCTGCTGGAATGAACTGGAGAACACTGTAGAGAGAAGTGGTGGGAGAGCTGGAGAGCAGGAGAGAGAGAAAAGCAGACCCAGCAAAGCCAGGCTTTGCCATCAGCTATTTCTCCAGAAGATGTCTCAGGCTTGTGCAGTGTGGCTGTGAGGTAGAATCACCTTCTTGCACGACATAAGGGAACCTAGGTCTTTGAAGAACACAACATGTTTAAATTAGTCTTCTGGAGTCCACACCTCAGCTCCCTTAGTATTCCGAGACAGCCCACGTTAGTGAAGCACTTCTGGTTAAACAAGGGAACTCTGCAACCTTGATGTTAATTGAGATCAAAGTTTACACCAAGCAGTGCCGCCTCTTCTGGTGACTGTTCTGGGAAACCCTGAATATTCACTCAGAAGTAAAAATAATTCTGAACAAAGTCAGTGGAATAATTTGATAGTTATTCCCTATGTCAGATAGGTAGTGTCTTTGTTATCACATGACATTTCATTCAAGGCAACTCTTTTTGTGGAACTTCTCAGTGTCTCTGTCTTGTGAACGGCTCTAGGCTGATCTTGTGAACGGCTCTAGGCAATGTCTTCAGCACTCTTCCTTCCCCATCCTGAGAGTAATGTGCAAGCATTTTTCTGAGGCGTGCAGATGAGCCGACAAAAGCAGCAGAACAAGCTGTGCATCTTTCTCTGTTTGGACAGGCAAGTCGAAAAAGAACCACACTCTTGCCTTAGAGATGTGAGGCAGTGGGCAATGGAGACTCACTGTGCTTTGGCAGTCCAATATTTGGGAATGTGAAGACACAGAAAAATTTAAAAGGGGGGGGTGGGCTGGAGAAAGATGGCTCAGTGGTTGAGAGCACTGGCTTGCTTGTCCAGGTCCTGAGTTCAATTCCCAGCAACAACATGGTGGCTCACAACCGTCTGTAATGGAACCCAATACCTCTTCTGATGTGTCTGAAGACAGCAACAGTATACTCATGTACATAAATAAATCTTTAAAAAAATTAAAAGGAAAACAAATTCAAAACAAACAAAAACCCAGTTGATACCTAATGGTCACTGTTTACTGCTTACTGAATCCTCAGGACCCTGGGGCACATAGTAGTGGTCCTTAACTCTGGACCAACAGAAGACTCACACTTCCAAAGTATAGATGCTTGAGTCATGCCAGTAGATCCTGTGTGGCCTGGGGCCTGGCATGGGTCTCTAAATTCTTGAGCATCTACAGGAAGTCTGAGTGTGCATCCAGTATTGAAAGAATCTAGTCTAGGGGAGCCAAGGATGCTGATTTCATAGCCATGAGGATGAAGTTGGTATATGTGCCATGCTGGGGAATTAAAGACTCTTGGTTACTGTAACATAACTCAGAGCTGTCTAAGCCCTTCCCAGTTCCAAAATAGGCAGGGTTTCCTGTGAAGGATTATTTCATATGAAGCCTGAAGTATTTGTTAGAGGTAGTTGTTTTCAGACCTTGTTGTGTATAAGAATTGAGGAAGGCTCCTCCTCTGCCGCCGCCTCTTCTTCCTTCTCCTCTTCCTCCTCTTCTGTGTTTTTGACTGAGTAGCACTGGTGGGAGGGGCTCAAGAACTTACAGTGCCGTGCAGGGTCTGTACCTGTTTTGGAGAAGATAATACTTTAAGGCATGCTGAACTCTGCCACTGTGTAGCAACTACTGTGTTCCACCCACAAGACCCTAAAGTAGCGTAGTACTTCAGTGTGTATATAAGAATTCTGTGTCAGTTTGTAAAGCACTAAGATTTAAGTATTTTCCCAGGTTACTAAATACTGAATTAAAGTATTATTTTAAGAGGCTGGATAGTTGGCTCAGCAGTCAAGAGCACTAGCTACTCTTCCAGGGGACCTGGCCTTGATACCCAGCACCCACATGGTGGCTCATAGATGTCTGTAACTCCAGTTCCAGGGTATCTGATGCCCCCTCCTGGTATCTGAGGGTACCAGGCTCACACGTGTACATATACATGCAGGCAAAGCACCCTATTTGAAATTACTGCATAGTAACTCACTGGGCTGATTTAATATCACATGAGTCCCTCTGGCTGGGTATTGAGGTTCTTTTCTTTTTTGTTTGTTTGTTTGTTTTGTTTTGTTTGTTTTTTTTTTTGAGACAGGGTTTCTCTGTATTGCCCTGGCTGTCCTGGAACTCACTCTGTAGGCCAGGCTGGCCTCGAACTCAGAAATCTGCCTGCCTCTGTTTCCCAGAGTGCTGGGATTACAGGTGTGTGCCACCACCACCCAGCTTTGAGGGTCCTTTTCTTATACAAGATTGTTAGTTGTATCTGTTAGAGTTCTTCGCAAGGGTTTATCTTGTCTTTACTAGTGTAAAGACACCCTCTCTGCAGTGGCATAACTGTGTAAGCTAATGAAGAAGTCTGTCTGCTGCAGTCACTGAGAAGTCCCAGCACTCTGCAGCATTCAGTGGACATATTTGAGACTCAGACATAAATTAGGATTATATTTGCCAAGAGGCTCAGCGATAATTAGAAGGGACTTAATGTTTTTGAATTTATGTATGATGCAGTAAGAGATGGAGGAAACATGTTTATTCTGTAAGGAGTGAACGGAAGTACCCTTCCTTCTCTAATGTTTCACTGTGCATAAAAAGGACATTATTTCTTCTCAAAGGATTAGTACATTGATGTCAGTAGCTCAGTATTGCCAAAGCCAATTTTAAGTGTATATTTGTTCCAGAATGCATAATTTTATAAGTCAATTTTCTTTTAAAGTGTGTCTTATTGATTATTTAAGAATTCCATAAATGTATTTTGATCATATTTGCCCACGTTCCTCTTCCTGAGTCCTCCCAGGCCCACCCTCTCCTTCTTATTCCCTCTTAGTTTAAGAATGACCCACTGAGAGTCCAGTTTGTGCTGCTCAGATATTCATGGAGATAGAGCCTGCCCACTGCAGTGTGGTCAGCTTAACAGTTAGATGTAGGGGCAGGGCTAGAACTTCATGATGGAAATAGACTGAATTGATCTAGTACAATCTTCTGCAGACAGCCACAGCTGCTGTGGGTTCTCGAGTGGGTACAGCTTTCCTGTCATGTCCAGAAGATACCACTTCATTCTGGTCCTCCTCAACCTATGGCTTTAAAAATCTTCCGCAAGCCCCCTCCCTGATGGTTCCTGAACCTTTGTCCAGGGTATGATATACATGTCCCAACACTGCTCTGACAGTTGTTCTCTGTACTTTGGCCATGTGTGAGTCTCTGTGTTAACCACTGACCCTTGCACAGTGAATCTCTCATGGGCTCTGAGTGCAGTACTCTCCTATAGGTATTAAGGTAAAAATATAGAGAATTGTTCCAACCATCGGTTCTTGGTCAGACTTAGTGCAAGGCAGGTCTTCAATCCAGTCAGAAAGCAGCTCTATCATTAAAACTTTGTACCACAATTGTGTTCATGGGCATATCTTGCTAGGTCTTTATTGTCCTTCCTCATGTTCACAGCTCGTAAGACTGTGGGTGACATTTCCCATGAGCCTGCACGACTCAAGGGTCTTTCTAAGGGAAGAAGCTTCCTGATCAGTACCAACTTGGTTTCTCCATGCCTTGTGACCAAAGTGCGTTGTGTCTTCAGCAATATGGTCTTGCCACCAAGTTTGTTGGCTAGCCAAAAACAATGGCAGTGGCCCTCATTGTTTGGGTATTTAGAGAACATTTCTGACCAGCAAGGGAGCATTGCACCCCTGACACTGGGCTTTTTATTTGGCAACATTTGGTTTTCAAGAGGGACATAATTTTCTGTTATGGTAACGCCAATTAAATCTCTCTCTCTCTCTCTCTCTCTCACTCTCTCACTCTCTTCCTCTCTTCCTCTCTTCCTCTCTTCCTCTCTTCCTCCCTTCCTCCTCTCCCTCACACACATACACACACACAAACATACACACACGCAGCATGTATGAAGCTTATAAAATGCCACTATGCAAATCAGTGTTCATTTCCTCAAAAAAAAAAAAATAAAAATAAAAAACCAAACAAGCAAACAGAAAACCACCTTAGGAAAAGCAGCTAGCACATGAGCCAGCTCTATTGCTCCTGGGTATATAGCCAGCAGTCCATTTCCTAGTGCGCATGTTCATCCACTTTATTCTTGCTCCATTCACATTACTAGGATATAGAAACAGCCTAACTGTTGAGCGGATAAGGAAAATATAGTATCTACATACAGTGGAATTTTATTCATCTGTGAAGAAGAATGAATTTATGAAAATTTTGAGTAACTGGATACAACTGGAAAACATTATTATCTGGTTATGACGTAACCCAGATCCAGAAAGAGAAGCACCACATTCTCACTCATGACTTAGCATGACACCTTTAGATTTGTATGTTTAACTTAGCATTTAGGAAGCTAGACAGCCCCGCCCCCCCCATTGGTAAGGAGGGGGTAAAACATAAGGCAGGACTAGAACACATGATGTGAAGGGGGAAGGTGGACCAGTGGAAGGGAGGTTTAAGTGGGGGGAGGAATGGGAGGGTGGGGCACAGGAGGGGCTGAGAGAGAGAGGGAATAACAAGTCAGTTTTTAGCAACTAAGTACCGAGCTATTTAATCACTAGCAGCCATCAGCAAAGCCAGCATTTATATATTGTGCCTACTAATAGAACTTAGTGCATTTTTCTGTTAGATTAGTCATTTTGATACATGCTCACTGTTTTTGAGTCGTTCTAAGAACTCATCAGCGGGGTTAATGGCTCCCCTTTCAGCGAGCTCCTTCCATGTGCCTATTAAAGCTATCATTTTTATGGTATGGCCAGTCCTCTGCAGCTGGGATCTGTGAGGGAAGACTGGGGGTGATGAGTTAATTTAATAGTGGTTTATGGAGTGGAGAATCATGAAATCGAGTTAGAGGGAATCCAGGATTTCTTCACATATTGCCTTGCCAGCTATCAAAACAGTTTTCTTCTGTTTTATTTTATAATGATCTTTTTCAAAGATGTCAATCTTCTATAAAAATTATGGTATGAAAATGTACTAAAATTATTTTTAAAATGCTGAATGAAAGTATTGGGCAATTCCATCCTTGGTAAATCTAGTAAGGATAGACTTGAACTTGGCATCAACAGTGCCCTTTGCCAGTTCCCTGCCCATGGAAGGCTCAGAATAAGGTGTGGCCATCTTTCGCTATATGCAGGGTTTGGGATGGAATGAACAAGAGACGAAAGCACTGTCAGACCGTTATTTTCCTTTATTTCAAGTGTGGTAAAGAAGCCAGTCTTGCAAGGTGGAGGACTTCCCTCAGCCACTCTCCTGCATAGCTTAGATAGAAGAAACCCATGCGTTCCTTGTGCGTTTATAGACCAGAGATGGCTAGTCAAGAAAAGATTTTAGGGTGAACAGGGTGTAGGGGAGCCCGTAGTTTCTTTTGCCTGTGGCAGGAGCAGAGAAGCTTGCTTTGGAGACGATACTCAAGCATCCTTTTCTTAAAAATAATGTTACTATTGTGAAAGGAAAACAAACCTTATTGCTTTAAACGCTACATTTTTTTTTTTTTTTTTTTTTTTTGGATTTGATTTTTTTGAGACAGGGTTTCTCTGTATAGCCTTGGCTGTCCTGGAACTCACTCAGTAGACCAGGCTGGCCTCAGAAATCCACCTGCCTCTGCCTCCCAGAGTGCTGGGATTACAGGCTAAACGCTACATTCTTACCACTGTTGATGGCAAAAGAGCACCTTCAGGAGACTAATGTTAGCATTTTGTCTAGGCCCCGCCCCACAGTTACCTGGCAACAGCCAGGTGAGCCTGACTCACTATAAAGGGGCTGCTCGCCCCCTTCCCTCTCTCTTGCCTTCTTGCTTTCGCTCTTGCCCCCTAGCCTTTTCTCCCTCTCTCCCCTTCCCCCTCTTTCCCCTTCCCCCTTTTTCCCTTCCCCCTCTCTCCCCTGCTCCCTCCCTCCATTCCCCCCCTCCCCCACCTGCCCAGGGCGGGCCTCTGCTCCTCTGTTCTCTTCACTCTGCTTGCTCTGCCTTTCTCTGTCCTCTCAGCTCCCCTCCTATTTATTTAGAGTTTCAGACTTTCAGTTCTTTCTGCCATTCGACCTCCCGGTGTGCTTGTTTTGTGAAGTTTTGAGTAGGGAAGTTAATGGTTCTGCCAACACTCAATAATACTACCCCTGAAGGAAATCAGAAATATTCACTGAAATCTATGAAATGGGGGTGGGGCTGGGTGGATGGCTCAGTCAGTAAAATACTGGTCTTGCAAGCATAAGAAACTCGGTTTGATTCTCCCAAACCCTCAAAGTATGCTGCGCATGATGGCTTCTCTGTCCCTGTCACTGCAGCACGGGAAAAGCAAGACAGACTGATCTTTAGGATGTACTAGGTCCTTTTTATTGTCCTTTTTAATGAGCCAGATTTTTTTTTTTAAAGTGAGGATTGCATGTAAAGCCTATTATTTATTTATTTTTCTTGTTGTCTCACTCAGTTATGAATATTTTAGGATAAAAGCAAAATATTCAATCAAAGAAATATATGCATAGCAGCAACAGACTTTTAAATATGGTCAAGAAGTTCCCCAAGGGCCAAGTCTAAGGTTCCCCTGGCTGATGACGCTGGGGATGCTCCATCTCCTGGGTGCCACACAAGCCTGATGCTGTCAGGACAGCGGACCCCGCCCCGGCTTTTGCTGTTGTATTCAGGTGTCCTTGCTCGGGTTTGTCTGCAGCCACCTCTGGAAGCCTAGCTGCTGCCTGGTACCCAGCAGGCAGCTCTCCTAGCTGCGCCTTAGCTCTCCTCGAGCTGAGAGCCACCCAAGACACACATGGTCACTCTGTACTTGCAGACTGAACTACTTCCTTTCCCACCCAGGCATCCAGTTGGAGAGAAGCTGGGGCAGTTGGATTAGCACCCAGGTTTTAACTCTTTTGAACTGAAAAGTTGAGTAGTTGTGGCACCCACCTTGGGTAACTCCAGTTGACCTGCACACATGACCTGAACTTCAGAGGAAGAACCAGGAGAGCGGTCTCACATTAAAGTTTGTACCTGGTTCAATCTGTCCCTCTTCAACTGACTTGGCTTCTGGGGAAGAGGTGGGAAATAGGGAAGGTTCAGTTGCCATGCCACCACTGCTGTCTAGAGACTCACGTGAGACAGCCGGAGACTCGAGGCCTGCCTGGCCTACAGACTGAGTTGAAGGCCAAAAGAGACAACTTAGTGAGAGAGACCTTCCCTGTCTAGAACATAAAAACAGGGCTGGGTATAGTAGAACAGTTGCTTCCCGTGAGCAAGGTCTTACTTGGCTCAACCCTCATTTCTGCAAACAATCAGTCAAGGATCCAGCATGTTACTAATAGCTTCTTGTTTAGTTTTCCCTAAGCTTGCTATTTTTTTTAAAGAGTGGTTTGTAAATGTTTATTTACATGGTAAGTAAACATCGTTAATATCAAAAATTTTTAAAGTAGTCAGTGTCCTCTACTTACTCTCCACTGAATAAATAATCTCACAGTATTAAAAATAAGCACTTAATGTTATGTGTCCTTCACTGCTTTAAAATACTAGGAAATTATCTGTTCATAGCCCACTAAGAACACAATGGCTTCTTATTCCTCAGCTGCCCTTTCAAGCCCTGTTACCGAGTTCTTACAAGTATGAACAAATGATTTGGAGCCTTTGATGTGCTGTAGAACATACTGAGAACTGTAGTTAGGTGGTTATGTGAAAAACTCAGCTAAAGTTTTCAATCGCTAAAGCAAACCATGGAGTGAAGTTGAGTTTAAGTGGTACATACATGAAGCACTGGGTTTAAATCCTAGCACTGCATAAACTAGACGTGACAGTGCACAGTACACGGGAAGTTGAGGTCGGAATATGGGGGTTCGAGGTCATCCTCAGCTATTAATCAGTTTGAGGTCAGCTTGGGAACATGACCCATCTTTAAAAAAGTGAGTTAAATCTAAGGGAACTTTGAGGATGATGGATGTGCCGTTGCCATGACTGTGGAGATGGCACATGAGTGTATACATCAAACTCTAATTACACACTTAACACGGGTATGGACTGTACCAGCTCTACCTTAATAATTACCACTTGAAAATCCAAACTTTCAACACCCAAGAATGTGCGGCTGGTCGAATTCACTTGGATAGTTGCTAATGGGGATCATCATTTAATTTAGATGTTTCTTTTTATTTTATTTTTTTTTTTTAGCCTCAAGATCATTCTAATTAACCTTATTGCTTTTAGTTTAGTGAGAGATGATAGGATTTGTTCTATATGACCTTTATGAGCACACTGGAAGGGGGAGGCTGAGATGCAGTTACTGTTATCATTTGACCATACGGACTTCTCTGAGTCTTGAGGAGTGGCGGCTTCGGGATCTGAGTCTCTTATCAGAATGTCTTCGGAGCAGGTTCTCTTAGCCTTGCCCACAGGAGCTAGTCACTTAGCATTTCAATTAAACTTTGGCCCGCGTTTCTTCTTCCTCATTAGTTTTATTTGTAAAAACCTTTTAAAACCTGATCACTTAGTTATCCCCACCTCCGCAGATCTGTGGCTCTGCATCCCTTCATTCTTTTCCTTCACTGTGTTCCACCTCATGGGGCTACTACAAATGCACATGCTGTGAATTTCAAAAGCTAGGCCTACTTTTTTTTTAGCACTGCAGTACTGCTTTATTGCTATTATTATTATTATTATATCATCATTATTAGATATTGTCTTTATTTACATTTAAAATGTTATCCCCTTTCCTACTTTCCCCTCTGAAAACACCCCATCCCATATCCCCCTATACACCCCTGCCCACCAGCCCACCCACTCCCTCTTCCCTATCCCAGCATTCCCCTACACTGGGGCACTGAGCCTTCTCAGAACCAAGGGCCTCTCCTCCCTTTGATGTCCAACAAGGCCATCCTCTGCTACATATGCAGCTGGAGCCATGGGTCCCTCCATGTGTACTCTTTGGTTGGTGGTTTAGTCCCTGGGAGCTCTGGGGTACTGGTTGGTTCATATTAATGTTCCTCCCTTAGGGCTGCAAGCTCCTTCAGCTCCTTGGCTCCTTTCTCTAGATCCTCCATTCTCTAGCTCCTCCCACCTCTGTATTTGTCAGGATGTGGCAGAGCCTCTCAGGAGACAGCTCTATCAGGCTCCTGTCAGCAAGCACTTGTTGGCATTCACATTCCTGTCTGGATTTGGTGACAGTATATGGGATGATTCTCTGGGGGAGGGGCAGTCTCTGGATGGTCTTTCCTTCAGTCTCTGCTCCACACTTTGTCTCTGTATCTCCTCTTATGTGTATTTTTTCCCCCTTCTAAGAAGGACCAAAGTATCCATACTTTGGTCTTCCTTCTTCTTGAGCTTCATTTGGTCTGTGAATTATATCTTGGATATTACAAGCTTCTGGTCTAATATCTACTTATCAGTGAGTACATACCATGTGTGTTCTTTTGTGATTGGGTTACTTCACTCAGGATGATATTTTCTAGTTCCATTTGCCTAAGAATTTCATGAATTCATTGTTTTTAATAGCTGAGTAGTAGTCTATTTTGTAAATGTACCACATTTTCTGTACCTGTTCTTCTGTTGAGGGACATTTGGGTTCTTTCCAGCTTCTGGCTGTTATAAATAAGGCTTCTATGAACATAATAGAGCATATGTTCTTATTACTTGTTGGAGAATCTTCTGGGTATATGCCCAGGATAGCTGGGTCCTCCAGCAGTACTATGTCCAATTTTCTGAGGAACTGCCAAACTGATTTCCAGAGTGGTTGTACCAGCTTACAATCCCACTGGCAGTGGAGGAGTGTTCCTCTTTCTCTACATCCTCTCCAGCATCTGCTGTCTTCTGAGTTTTTGATCTTAACCATTCTGACTGGTGTGAGGTGGAATCTCAGGGTTGTTTTAATTTGCTTTTCCCTGAGATTAAGGATGTTGAACATTTCTTTAGGTGCTTCTCAGCCATTCGGTAATCCTCAGTTGAGAATTCTTTGTTTAGCTCTGAACCCCATTTTTAATAGGGTTATTTGATTCTCTGGAGTCTAACTTTTTTAGTTCTTTTTATATATTGGATATTAGCCCTCTGTTGGATGTAGGGTTGGTAAAGATCTTTTCCCAGACTGTTGATTTCCCTTTTGTCCTATTGACAGTATCCTTTGCCTTACAGAATATTTGATTTGCTACTTAGTGATCAACTGCTTTTACTTTGTATGGCTCTTCATAGATGTAAGTGCATTTTCAGAGTTGTTTTAGGAAAGAGAATTGTGAAATACTGCTGGGGAGATGGCTCAGTAGATGAAGTGCTCACTATGCAGATGTAAGGATCTGAGTTTGGGTCCCCAATATCCAGGTCAAAGCTGGGTATTGCAGCATGTGCTTGAAATCTGTAGGCAGAAGCCAAGGGATTGGAGAGGGGTGTCACTGGCCAAGTGCTGAGCTCCAGGTTCAGTTAGAGACTCTGTCTCAAAAACAAGATGGAGGGCAATGAGGGAAGACACCAATGCTGCCGTTGGGTTCTACATGTGTGTAGGCACAGGCCAGTGTACCCACATGTGTATGTACACACAGATATAAATGCACATGTGAATGCTCGCGCGCACACACACACACACACACACACAGAGAGAGAGAGAGAGAGAGAGAGAGAGAGAAAGAGAGAGAGAGCACGCGAGAGAGACAGACAGACAGAGAAGAGACTAGAAGATGGGTTAGTGACAGACATGCAACATTACTTACGGATTAAAGCATTTGATCCTTCAATATGGATTGAATTTAACCTACTGAATTTTAAGTAGGGTCTTTCTGTCTTTAAAACAGTCGAATACTAAGTTTATTTAAAAAGAATAAATAAATACTGAAAGAGTTCTGAAAACTGATAGCAATAGATATTTCCTCCAGTAATGTTTACTTTGGCACTGTTTTCCTTGGCCCATGTGAATATGAGTGTCTATCTATCTATCTGTCTGTTTTTGCATGCATGCACATGTGTACACATGACTTTTCATGTTTGTACCTATGTGAGCCTGTGCTTGCATTCTTGAATCTATAGTTTTTCAGTTTACTTCTAGTTCCATTGGCAAAGCTGTACTTAGCTCCTACCAAATCCAGGGTTCTGATGGAGGAAGGGGTTGGGGCTACCGTTTCCTCACACTAGAAGTGCCCAGGGGGAATGTGCACTTCATGAAAATGTGTCCATTTGGCTCCTCCTTGAGAGGCTCACCTGAGAGAGAGGCATTAATTAACTGCCCACACCTCAGCAGCAAGGGCTGAGGCTGATGCAGGGGTGTCCCCTCAGCAGCTGCCTCTGTCCTCTTAAGCCATTAACCAGACTCCCTCCAGGATTCCTTGGAAACTGTGTGCCTGCCTGAATAATTTATCATGTGACAATCAATTATTCATAACTCATTATTACAACTGAACTAAAACCTAAAGGTGGAATCGGTCTGCCACTTATGAATATCCAAGAGATCATCAGGATACCGCGGTGGAGTTGACGGCCTTGCCAGCCCCTCTGCCTGTTTATTTCTCTGAAGGGATTCCACAGAGAACAGCCTGTGGGAAGGAATCAGGATTCATGAAAGTGACAGTCACCTCCCCGCTGGTCCTCATGCTGTCTGTCTTTTGGATTCTGGCCTCATTACACCTACAAATAAAGGCTCAGTCTGAGGGAATATAGCAGACATTTATAGCTGTTTTGGTTTATGAAATCATTTTTAGGAACTCCACAGAGATATAAAAGTTGCGTACAGACTGTCATTTCTGAGGTAAAATAATAACGGGTTTCATTATAACATTTCATCCACGTATACAATGTATTGGGATCACATCGAACCCTCTTTACTCTCTCTCCCCTCCTCCTAGTCCCATGGTTTCCCGCCTTCTCCAGTTCTCCTTCTGTGTTCATATCTTTTGTTCTTTTGAACAGTCCAATAAATTTTATTAGAGTTCTTATAAGCATCTTTTTAAGAGATTATTTTAAGAGCACAGTGAGCGACTCAGCAGTGGCGACACCTCTGAAGAAAGTGCCTCTCCGTTCTATAATGACTGCTGACTGATAGAGATCTCAGGGGGTGGGGACCCACTGAGCCCCTGCACTCTGCGGCAGTATGTCCTCCTAAGCCGGTCTGTGCAGTCCTTGAGCAGGTAATCACGGCTAGCGTGTTAGAGAGTGCTAGACCACTCTAAAGTGGCCCGAGTGTGTGTCTTCCATCCCAGACCGTATGCAGTGTTCCGGAGCGCAGGCCTTATGACCTCAGCGATTTACTTTTTACAAGATTTTAAAGCAGTTATGAAAATGCCATGAAGCAGAGTAAAAGTTAGTATGATTTTTAAATATAATTTTTAATAGGTTATACAGCTGTATGGATCATATAAAAAAGTAGATTGTAAAAAACACAAACAAAAAAACCCAAAGAACCTCACCTCATTCTTGTCCTCCGTTTCTCAAATTCTCACACCCACCCACTACCACAGGGCTGTTATTGGGAATTTCCTGGGCTATAGATGGCTCAGTGGATACGTGCTTTAAGCAAGGAAGTAAGAGGACTGGAGTTTGGATCCCCAGATTCAGTCGAGTCGAGTCTGTAACTCCACTGGAAGCTTCTGAGCAGGCCTGGCTCACGGCTGTGGCTAGACCAGATCTCACACTGACGACCTGAACTCGCCCCTCTCCCGTCTCTGTGTCTGTCTCTGTCTGCCTATCTTTCTGTCTCTGTTTATCTGGCTGTCTCTGTCCATCTATTTTATATGTACACACACAAACACTCACAATACACACATTCATATACACACACACATACACTGCACATCTGTAACTGTAGTGCTTTGGAGGCTGGGGCAGGTAGATTGCAGGTCAGCCTGAGCTATGTAATAGCCTGTCTCAAAACAAAACAAAACTCAAACCAAATCTAATAATATTCACAAATTCCACAGGAATTTGTGAATATGGATGCTCCCTGAACTGATCCATACATGCACAAGCAGCTTCAGAATAGGGAGTCTTATTTTCCATTTCTCCTTTATGATAATTTCTAGCATATTACATATTTGCATGTGGTTCTTTTCATATGTCGAAACACCTAGGACGTCCGTCCATGCTTGTACGCCCCATTCTCCCATTCTTTTCGTTGAGTCACTCAATAGTATGTTCAATAGTAAGATTGAAGATTCCTTCTGCTGTTCATTTTGGATTGTTTTAAATCTTTTGTTATTTCAAATGCTGTCACAATGAATAAGCCTGGAAATTTGTCATTTCATAAATATGTCACAGTTTCTTGCATGGATTTTTAAGGTAAAACATGAGATTTTGGGGACATGCCCCGCTAGTCCTATTCCAGGGGGACGAGCTAATCCTCTGCTGTTAGTGGTGCTAACCAGGAGAAGCCCTGCTAGGAACCACTACAGGGCCTGGCGACAGCATCAATTTTACTCTCTGAAATGGCTCCGCTTTGAAGTGAGGGTGACAGCAGCTATTTTGCCATCTTCTGCTTTCCTGGTTATATAAGAAAAGGCATAAATCTGGCAGCACATTATTTATAAACAGAGATCATAGAAAATTGTCTCAGTTTCTTGCAGATATTTGATACACTGTGACATTTAGAGCAGTAAGTTTTCAGAACCACCTCAGTGTCCTATGACCTTAGACTCCAGAGCACCAAACACCGTAGTGTGGAAATCACTAGTATAGTTCCTATTTTAAAAATATCCATGGTGAAACACAGCTATAAAACCCTGGGTTCGAAAGTTAAAGCAGATTTTCCCTCTGAGGGACTCTTCATATACTCAGATCTTCTGAGGCAAGTTATGGCTCAAAGACCTTCAGGGATCCCACAGCAGTTCCCAGACTTGTTTGGCCCGTTAGCTGTCCCCTCTCCAACCCCATTCTCCAACCCATTATGAATGCTGGTAAACTGAGGAGCTTTGCTGGGGGGTCCTGACAGCGCTAGACATCATGGTGAAATCAGAGGTCACAGGCACACGCAGTGTTGCTAAAGATGGAGTGGGAGAAAAAGAATGCAAGTCCTGTTTTAAAAGTGGCCACGATGAACAGCAGAGGGTGGTAAAGCGACGCGCAGATCAACTATCATGACCTGGCAGGATTTCTAACGGCAACATTAATTCAAGGTCCAAAATGTCTTTATTTAATTAAGGTTTACCAATACTTTATTTAGTTTTACTGACTAAATGAATGAAAGGCTAACCGTGGGTCATTAACATACTCTTAATTTCTTTCTAGGGAAAGCACAGATGAGCTGAGAAGTAAGCTTGGTGAAGTCTTTTATCTTCATGGACCATTTTCCCTGGGTGGGGTAGACTTGTGTGGTCACGCCCTCAGGGTCTTAGGTGGATGTTCCTACTTGACGTGTATGCACTGATACATGTGTGTTCTCATTCGTGAAAGAAAAACTATAGCCTCCACTCACTGTCCACAGGAAGGACAGAGAGCAGCTGCCGTCCTATAGCAAGCTCCTAATTGATGCTCTGGGATCCCAGTGATGAAGCAATCATGTTAGTTAAAAAGATACAGAGAGAAAATGCAGTGGTCAGTGGGGTGAGACACACCAAGATCTCACAGAGGATATGCCCCACTTCCATTCCCTTTATGCAAGAAAATGCCGAGGGCCATGCAGGAGGAAGGACAGATGGCTTTAGAACTCAGGGGAATGCAGCCCACGGGTTACACAGCCGCATGGGTGGGTCCCAGTGTGGCACAGCCCTGAGGTCCATGTGTCCTGAGGACTTTATGCTGTCATGGACTTCTGCTGTTTGCGGCCCTCACATCCCCCTTAATCTAAGAGTTCTATGAAAACTGTAAGGGGCATCCAGTCCCTCACTGGGCAGAACCTCTGACACTCACAGTACGAATGCTTGATCTTTTTCAGCCTTGCTTCTGGAGCGGATTATGATTCTATCACCACCCTAGGGAAGAACTTAGAGATTTAGGTTGTCGGCAGTGACCCCCTCCCTTAGAAAACATTTGGAAAATGAAGTTGTTAGTGAAGTTAGGTTGAGATGTTTTTAAAACTACTGGCTCTGATGTAGAAAAAAATTTTAAGGAACAATTTGAAGTTCAGAAAGGCACGCTCTCATTAGGTAGGCTGGGGACCCTTTATGGTCAGGGGCCAAGAACAGTGGCAGCACTGGCTGATGTGACTCACTGGGGCTGGACTGACAATGATGGATTTTTATGCCCATTTTTTGCCCTCAGCTTCCTGATATGATTTATTAAGAGTTGCTGAGTAGATGTGCACTTTGAGGATGTAAGGGAGATATGACTGATTTTTTATATAAAAGCATAGATTTGTGATTCTTTTATGAGTCTTACAAGATTAGTTTTAAAGATAAATAATATAATTACTTCTTTCTTTTTAACTGTAAATTGCTGCCTGCCAGTAAGGGAAACTGGCTGAGAAAGCCACCGTGCTCGCTTACACATGGTCAGTCTATGGCAAGCTGCCTGGGGAGGAGTGTATGTGGGTTTGGGGGAATAATTTGTTTTCTTTACCTGTACTATGAAATGTTATTTCTTGTAAAGGTAATGGGGAACACAGTGGTTTTTCAAAATCCTTCCCTAAAAGAAAACTAAAACATAATCACATTGTAATTGTATACTGCTTTAAAGATTTTGCTGGGATATATAAGCTATGGAAGAAAGAATAAAGTACAGTCTGGCTGGAACCTGTTTCTCCCATCCACCAACTGTGTGTGTGTGTGTGTGTTTGTGTTTGTTTGTGTGTGTGTGTGTGTGTGTGTGTGTGTGTAAAGTTTGTGCGAACGGGGTTTAAAACATTGTTCCTTCCATCCATCAACTGTGTGTATGTATGTATATGTGTAAAATTTGTGTGGATGAGGGTTGGGGCATCCATTGACTATGTGTATGTGCAAGGTTTGTGTGTCCTGTGGGTTGGAACATTGTTCCCTCTATCCATCAACTATGTGCATGCATGTATACCTGTAAAGCTTGTCTGAGTGTGTATTGGAGCTTGCTCCATGCACCAATGGTGTGTATTCATGTATGTATGTGTAACATGCTTGGAGCCTGCTTGCAGGAGCTTTGCTCTAATCGTTCTCTGTGTAAATGTGTGTATGTCTGTCTGTAGGTCTATATGCATGTATGCATGTATGTATGGCATGCATGTATATTTGTGTGTATGAAGTTATTGAACTCTGCTTTTGTTTCATCCATACAGCATATGTGTGTGTGTGTGTGTACACGTGTGAGTGTGAATTTTCTCTCTTTCCTTCTCTTTCTCTCTGGCCCCAAGGAATTAAATGAGTTCGTAGTTTTTCTGCTGGCTACCGGGTGCCAGCTCCAGTAAATTAAGCTCTGTTCCTCAGAAAAACTTGGCAGAGTAACTTCTCTAATCACTGGCTGCCTTTGGCAGTAGGTATCTGAATTCACCCTCAGTAGCAGCTCTAAGCACTGACCCCCCAACAGCTGCCTGCCTCAGTGTACCCTCTGGTGCCAAAGCTGGTCTTTGTCAAGAAAATCTAACACAGGGCAGTGAAAAGTGTAATATATGTTAAATGTTCACATTTAATAAACAAGACAAAGCATAACAAATTTTAAATATACTATTAATAAGAGAATTGTAAGATTACTATAAATTTTAATTCACAGTGTTATTATATTGAGAGTAGTCTAGAAATGGGGCATCCACTTGAATGTGTGCGGTGAAGGGCTTTCAGATTGTCAGTGTGTGTCTATGACAGAGGGTACTTCCGGGGTATTAGGTCTTGTTAGGAATGAGCACCTGGGGCATAGTGAAATGACTCAGAAGGTAAAGGCGCTTTCTACAAACCCGACTATCTCGTTCAGCCTCCAGAACCTACATGTGGAAGGAGAGAACCAAGTCCTGCAGGTTGTTCTCTGGCCACCTCATGGGCACCTTGCTGAATCCCCATGTACCCTGGCAAGCATGCTGTGCATTAGTAAGTGTAGTAATAAAAGACAGTTAGCGTTGGGGCTGGGGATATAGATGTCTCAGTGGGTAAAATGCTTGCAGTGCGAGTACCAGTTCCTAGAACCCATGCCCTGAGAAGCCAGGGGTGGTGATGTGCACTTTTAATCCCAGCAATGGGGAGATAGAGATTGGGGGATTCTTAGGGCTCCCTGGCCAACCAGTTTAGCCAAATTTCGTGAGGGATTTCCAGTTTTAGTGAGGGGTTCTGTCTCAGAAAATAGGTGGAGAACGATTGAGGAAGACTCCTGATGTTAAGATTTGCCTTTCCATATGATGTGCATGTATACACACACACACACACACACACACACACACACAAGCAGTTGAAATCATAAGTCTGTATCCCTAAGTGAAAGACTCTTGGCTACTTCTGTGGTGAATCTTGGAATCGTGATGTGGATTGATGAGCCTAGAGAGCCACAGGGTGAAGGTTCTCCCAGCAAAGGCTTCTGGAGCCACCAACAGACATGAAATTGCTAGAAATGGCCTGGGAGGATTAGGACTTATATAAATGGATGTCCCTCTGAACTCCCCTTTGAAGGTACATGTTTTTCAGCCTGTCCCCTGCTCCTTGATCCATGAGTGAGCCTGCTTAACCCTACCTGCTAGAGGTAGCAGGATAGCTCCAGACAGGGATAATGTCTCCTCATAGGTGCATCGTCTATCTATGGATTGATGGACTGCACATGTGTAAACCTGTACACACGATCGAGCATGTGCTTGTGTGTGTGTGTGTGTGTATGCACATGTGTGCCATGGTGTTTGTATGGAGTCCAGCAGACAGGAATAATTCTGTCTTTTCCACCATGTAGGTCCTGAGATTGAGGTCAGGTTGTTGGGTTTGGTGGCAGTACCTCTGCCCACTGTGCTATCTCCCTGATATCTGACGTCTTCATAGACTGCCCATACCACCTCATGTCTTTGGAGAGTCCTGATGTCTTGCTAATCCTCTGTGAAAGGGAATCACTCCAGGTTGCCCATTTAAAAAAAAACACAGAGATACAAAGAGTTTATATCAGCCACCTGCTTAATGCAGTGGAGACAGTACATTGTGAGGAGACAGCACTTACTGCAAGAAGTGGTTCGTGTGTGAATATCATCATACTGTCCTGATCCGTAAATGGACTGATGGCGGTGGCCGCTACTGCTCTGGGCAGCTACGTCGATTTTGCAGGAGAGGATGTTCTAGTGGACATTAGAACAAAGTGATGGGCACTAAACAGGATTATGTAATACTAAAATGTTATTTAATGCTATAGATAAAAATAAAGGCGGGATAGTCTTAGCAGATCATGAAAGCAGTAAATATTAACTCTGACGGAATACCCAAATGAAAGCCTACTGCGGGATTTTGAAGCAAACTCCATTGCTTCGGCTCCTGTTTTCCAGTAGCAGAAGGAACCATGTTTCCATATGGTTCTATCTCTGTGCAAGCGCACGTGTGCAGAGGCCCACATGTACGAGGTGTCTGTCACTTCCCCTTACTGGAGAGCTGGAATATAGTAAAACTGGGAGTGGTCATGGCCCCTGGGCTTTCCTTAGAGGACCTTAAGTTACTTCACCATCTCCAGACAGGTGGAGACCTAGGAAATGTTGTGGTTGGATGAATTGGTGCTCCCGCAGTGCCGGAGAGCAGATCACCAAGTAACAGCAGCCCTGGTGACTTTTGTGTGTCACTGTGTGACCCCCAGTCCATGTGCCTCCTCTCAGAAGACAGTCTGGGTGGCATAGATAGTGAGAGAAAGTGTTTGAATTGCTCTGAGAGCCAAGTCCCATTGGTGAGAACCCATGTCAGCCTGTGTCCGTGGTTCTGGAAGAGACTGGAGCAAAGCCCATGCTACCCAAACATAGAGTCCTGTTATCGGAGGCTTAGCAAACCCAGCTCCAGCCTGTTTGGACAGTGAAGAACCCCCGCCCCCATCAGGTCCATGACAGGTTTTGTTGTTTGTTAGTTTTTACATTAGTGAGACCCATTGGCTCCCCTGTATGAGGTCTCAAAGCCTCCACCACAGCCCCTAAGACTCGAACAACAGTTTACACGAGAGAGGGAGATCAGTCCTAGCTTAAGATCCTAAGATGGACCCTGTTTGTTCACCAGTCTTCAAGGGCAATGAGAGGCAGAGGGGTACCACAGAGAACCACACAGTATGAGAGGCAGTGGGCTCACAGAGAGTGTGCTGGGAAACTGACACCTGTTCCCCTCTGCTCTCCCTCCCCCCCTTCCCTC